>NC_083223.1:72649070-72951934 GCF_032191835.1 Heteronotia binoei
CGGGGAGGCAAAAACGGCCCCCGCCCTATAGCCGCCTGAAGTCGGCGCGGGCGGGAAGGGGCCGGATTATGAATTCTCTTTGTATGAACTTCATGGGAGATTTGGAGTGATTCTTTTGAAAAAGACACAATGCTTATGTGGAAACCAGAATTTTTTTTTTCTGGGGGAATACAGCAAAATGGAGATCCAGAACCTCTTCATGGACACAAAATTCTCAAAAAATGTTTTTAAAAGTTCATGAGAAGCAACCATGTGTTTCTCCTTCAATTGCCTCTTGAGAGTTCTAGCACCTCTTTTTCTAGAAAAAAAAAATCCCTCACATTTTGCTTTTTTAAAGCTTTATGCCAAACCAAGAGCCTCTATCCCTGCCCTAGCTATCTTCCCTATTCATTTTACAGATTATCTCCTTTTAAATATTTTTGTGGGTAATGACTTTTTTTTGTGGGTCACAGAAACTTACTAAGTATATTTCATTAACTTTGAAAATTAGTGTTATGGCTCTGAATTTCAATTATAAAAATTTAAAGTTTTATCAAATGTTTATATCTATTACTAGTTTACTTTGCATGTTCTATTACCACTAATTTCATTTATATGAGAAGTACTTAATATATCTTAATTTAGTTGCTAAATTTTTCCTGCTTTAGTGTTACAAAGAGATATTACATGTAATGGAAAAGTTCAGCAGCCTATAAGTTTTTAGGAAGCTCTTGAATAAAGTATGCTGTAAACCATAAAGTATGCTGTATTGTGGGCTCAGTACAGTCATTTTAGTTTTAATATTTTAGACCACCCATCTTTGTTGTGCAGATTGTGGAGTCTCTTCAATCTTTTAACTACAAGGCCTCATTTATCTGGGCTTGCGGTGGTATAATAACTAGAGATGGTCATGAACCTAGTCACAAACTTAAATTCATCATGAAAATTGCCTGGTTTGTAGTTTGTGAGCTGAGGGCCCTGCGACTGCGTCTTTAATGAACCTCCCACTAATCTCTGCGGTTTTCACAGAGGTTCATGTAGTTCATGTCAGCAGTTCATGCAACAGACATGCTGGCACCAATCAGTTTATTGTAAAAGCAATGTGGGGAATGAACTTCTGCAGCCCTGGGAACACCAATAGTGGCCTCCAGAGTTCCACAGGCAGTGCTGGCTACCAACAAGAGAGCTCCTGTGGGAGCAGAATGCATGCATATCCCCAGCTCATGCAGCTGTTTTTACTTTGCAGCAGGCAGTTAGGCAGAGTTAGAGGCAGAGAAAAAAAGGGAACTGGAAGCCATTCCTCAGTGTGAAAACATTGAGTTTGGGGGTGTTTGGCGCTTACTCAGGGCTCTGAGGCACTTGTCCTGCTGAAGCTGAGCAGAGGAGCTCAGCCAGTTGGTTCCTCATTTGAGGACCCACACCCCTCCTCAGTGGGATTTTTGAACCCCCAATTTCTCCCCTTCCCCTTTTACTTTTTGGACCCTTGGATCCTTGACTTCCATGCCTCTGGGCATCACCCCTTGCATTAGTATCATCAGTTGCCCTTGTACATGCCCCTTGGTTTCCAACTCTCCACCCCACTCCTGTGCTAGACCTCCTGTTAGATCCCACCTTTTGCACTTTGGACCCTCCACTTCTGCACCTCAGGGCACCCCTCCCTGCTGGGCTTAACATCATCAGCTGCCCTTGCTGTGCCTGACCCTCATCTTAGTTTTGACTAGTAGAGGAGAGTCAGCTGGAGACTTGCTGCGAGTTTGGAATCTCTAGCCCAAAATGGGGCTGTTCTATTGTATCACAAACCACACAAAACAAAACAGTTCAGTAAACAGGAAGGTTCATGAAGGTTTGTGGTCCATGAGAAATCACAAACCAGGATAAAACTCCATTTTCCTGGCTTGTGCCCATCCTTAATGATAACATTAGGCTGACAGGTCCTCCAAATATATAGATCACTATAGAAATGCAGTCCTTTCCTGTATCAACTTTAATTGGCTTTTCTTAACATGTTGTAATATAGTATAACCCTTTACTTATCTCAGTTATTGTTTTATGTTTCATACTGCTTCCTCTCCAGTTTATTGTTTTTTAACCTATATGAGAGAGAGGCTGGAACCTCTGAGCTCTGTCATCATCATCCATTACATGTAACAATCTGTAATCTTTTCTAGTCCCTTACAAAGATAATCACACCTGTCTCTGCCCACAGCTCTTCCATTCCCCATCCCTCTCCTTTGGTAATTGTCTTTATAAAAATGTGGAATATGATTTCTTCTTCATTGCATCTGAAGAACTGAGTTTGACTTTAAAAAGTTCATGCTAGGATAAACGTTTTTAGTCTTTAAGGTGTCACGACTTTTAATTAGCCTAGGAAACACTTTGTGGTGCTTCCAGTATAACAATAGAAAGAGCTTTCCAGTACCTGGATACAGTTTGCTTGAGTTATTAGTGTAGTTATTTTAACGAACATTGTAGAGGACTGTGACCAAAAGTAGGCAGGTATCTAATTTCAGCTTGCAGTTCTTTTGAACAGTATGAATTTTGCAATCTTTCTGGATATCCCTCTATTGGGGAAGGGGAATCTTTACATCCAGATCATCTGATGTCTGAGGAACCTCAATTAAACAGCAGAATTCAAGGAAGGAAAATCATTGACATGCATCTTTGTGATTCTGTAAACACTTTCAGGAGTTTAGATGAAATTCATCAAATGAGAAGATCACGTTCTCCAACTAGACACCATGATGCCTCCCGAAGCCCGATTGACCGCAGGTCCAGAGATGTGGATAGCCTGTATTTGTCAGATCAAGAAAGGTATGTTAGGCATGTGACTCTGTTATAAATTACCTGTATCATTTATGCTGGTGTTGGAATATACTCCGTATTATATTTAATTTTTCCAAGAAGAGTTTGGGTTTATTTAAGGCATTGTGCTTAGATCAAATATGTGTACGAGAAGTGAAAGATACTCTAATCTTAATGGAAAACAGTTTATATATGCATTTATATTCTGTTGCAGATATTACCATGGCTATCAATATTATTGAATAATTGTCTCTGATCAGGAGAAACATATTTTTATCAGTAGAAAAGAGCCATGTTTTTCTGAGCTAATGCAACAGCTGTACCAGTACTCAAGTGGGACAATGGGCCATGCCAGTTGTATCTTGTTGCTAGTAGTACACAGCTGTTCCTTTCATCACCTACTGTGATAGACAGAGTCCATCCTTGCATCTCTGTGGTTCAGATTTGGCATTGGTAGCACATTTCTAATCTGGTGGCATATGGAGGCTCCATTACCCAGTACTATCAAATCCTACTTTTTCCAGACTTCTCATATACACTTCAGCTTTTTACTCACACATTCAGAGTTATTCTATTGCTACAGTCCCATGCATGCACACACCAACAATCCTCCTTTTTCCATGTTCACCTTGACACCTAGCAGTGCCTATAGTCAAATGATCTTGCAATATATAACTCCAGTCATGCCTTTTGAACAGGAGCTTGTACTTTCTCATCAACTTCTTTCAATCACTTTATGGCTGGGCAAGATGACAGAAAATGGTCCGGTTAAAAAGATCCTTCTTTCTGGGTCCTGTCTATATTCCTGAGAAAAGGAGAGTATTCCTGAGAAAAGGAGAATATTCCTGAGAAAAGGAGAGTATATAAGCTGTGATCCCATTTTTACCCCCCCCCCCCCTTTGGGGGAAAAATTACAAACAGCACTATTATTCCGTTTTTATTGACTTTTAAGAAACTTCTGTGTACCCTATTGAAATAAATTATTTTTTTAAGTTCCATCAGTCTTCCCCTCCCCCCCCCCCCGGCACAACAGCCCATTTCTGAGCTTTGCATATTGAGCATTCAGCCTGGTTTTGTGGGAAAGATACCTTCAAGCTCCTATTAATATCAGTGAGGATCTGGCCTGGTCTCCAGCAGATAGCTACACGAACTAGTTAGAAAATATTCTTTGTAATATTACAGATAATGTGAAATGTATGCTTTCCTGTTGTTATGATAGTGCACACATGTTACCATTTTAGATAATGTTTAAACCTTTCTTTCTCTCTATTCCCATAGTATTTCATATAATTATTTGATTCTTTTGAACTGGCACATCTTCATGGACAATTTACAAGCTTTAATTTGGGGACCATGGAAATGTATCTTTGTGATTTCTGTTGAGGCAGATGCATGTACATATCAATACTTTTGGTTTGATAGAATCCTAGTTATCACACATTAGACAGCAACTTTCTCTGTTTTATTTCACTGGTTCCTGTTATCTATGACTCCTTTTGAGAAAGAAGATCTGAGCTACATGTAGAAGCATGTAGAAAGGAAGTTTTGAAAACTTCTAAAAAAACCCACTTTTATTCAGATGTTTTATTGACCAGTACATTTCTCACAAACAGATAAAAGGAAGCTGATTATAATGCATTAACACATAAATTTTTTCGAAGCATTACCAATCTCTAAGTTTCTACAACTCTTTGGATAGGGATAGAAACTTTTTTCCCCTTTTATAGGATTATATATTATATTATACTATGGCATATTGCCTTCTTTTAATTAGCATTTACTTTTAGTCATAAATTGTTTTCTGTATAGTTTCATTTTCTGCATATACTGCCAATTGTGCATCAAGAAATAAAAATCTGAGGACCACTACTAATGCTTAAAGTATCCAATGTAATTTTGTATAGAGTTAGGCTGCTTAAAACCAGTTGGAATAAGTGGGATTTAACAAGCCTAATAATGCACAGGATTGTAGTCGTTACTTTAAAGAAGTAACCAAGATAATCAAAGGTACCTTTTACTTGCATTTAAAAAGACTATATTCTAGTATGCCTACTTTTAACTCCTATAAAGGTAACTATCTCAGTTCAAGCTTTCTAGTTTATTTTATGTTTTCATTGGCATACCATGGCATAATTCATGCCATTTAATGCTTCATATTTATATCTGTTTCATTCATCGTCCATCCTGTCTGTGCAGTGAGCTTCTTATGCTGCCCAGGGCAAAACGAGGAAGAAGTGCAGAGTGCCTACATACCACCAGGTAAATACAGGCATTTAGTAACCAAGATTGCTTGTGGGTAGTTCTGGTGTGTTGGTGTTGTTTCCCCTTTGATTATACAAGCCATTTTTGTTTCCTTTAGTTCCTTGATGTAGTATTTGTATAATTCTGCATAAGCACTTTTGCAGGTAAAAGGCTTTGACATAGATAGTCTTTAATTTTTTGAAATATTTCTTTATATATGAACTTTAGTAGGTAGGGTAACAGTGGATCTTAATGCATCAAGACCATATATTCACATCTCCTACTATGTCTAGGTAAACAGAATCCCATTGTAGAAGGATTTAACTCCTAGAACTGGAACATTCATATAGATCAAAATTAAGCAACTCTCAGCATCATTACAAAAGACCTTCCACTGTATGGCAGCACCATTCTTTTGCTTCATACTTTTGTGTTTATTACATTTATTTAATTTTTTAAAATATTCTGTTTTGTATGCACTAGTCATTCTAGGTAGTAAATCCCATGCCTTTGGTCTTTTTTAGCATATCTAGGGCTTCTTGGCCAATAAGGTGTTTTCATTGAGGGAGCAAACAGATGCACAGAAGTGGTTATTTCCTACCTGATTTCTCTCAGTGCAGAACCTGTCCCATGAGCCTTTTGCCCACATGGGTCCCATTTCCTTGGAATGGTCTTTTTTGTAGTCAAAATGGGGCCTTTCCCCTCTTTCCCCAGCAGCAGAAAAGCTGCTACAATCCAGCTGAGGTTGCCAGGTCTCCTTGCTTGTTTGGTGGGGGGATTTGGGGGGGCATTCAGAGAGTGAGTGGGGATGTCACACAATCTCTCTGTTCAGGGGAGGAGTTTCCACCACTGGCCAGGGGATCCATGGTGGAGAGAAACCCCCAAAACCAGGGGATGAACCACCTTGGACCTAAGGGTTGGAAACCCTAGAGCTACCCATTGTGAAAGCAAGAGCTTTGTACACACATTAAAGCATATATGGGGCTTTGAACTGGAGTTCCCAAATTCAACTATCAGTTTCAGCTCACTGAAATCTTCGAAACGTTGAACTTTTGCCCCAAAGATGTGCCATTATTAAATGGCACATATAAAATACTTTCTTGAAGGATAGGACCCAAAGAACTGCATGACTAGTTCAACCCACTCAAGGGTTTGTTTTTCTTCATAGGACTTGATCCCACCCCACTCCCCAATATTGTATGGCAACAAATCACCTTTGAAACTGAAGGGACTTTCAGAAGCTGTTATGATACAATAGGGAATTGCAATCCAAAGAAAAAAAAAGGTGGCCAGGGGTGGGGGTGGTTTACCAGGCTTGCCTAAAGTGATCTTTTTGATCCCAACCAAAGCATAATATGTTAACAAAATGTATTATTGCAATAGGCTGACTTTGAACAGTTTAGAGCCAAAGTATTCTGATAATGGGAGAAATAGACTATTGTTTTCATTGCCTCTATTATCAGTTATAAGTTTTAGAAGTAACACATTAAAATATTCTGCTAATAATTCAGAAAATACTTATTTTTAAAACTGAGTGAGTTTACTATACCACACCTTCAGCATAGCAGAATTTTGATTAAATGCTTCTTCATCAGTACTTGTATATTTTTGTTTCTTGCATGGGTCTTTTTCTTTTCTGCCACACTCAAGAAATTCTATTAAGCACTATAAAACATTACCACCCAAGATGCCTTTATTAGAGAATGGCACTTACTGGAATATTTACAGGTAAGAAATTTGTTCTTGGAAAAATTATTAATATACATACCAAGAAATGTATTCATATACATTCCAGAAAAATATAATAGAAGAGATGATTCTTGTAAAGAAGGATCAGTTAACCTAATAGATACATGGAGTGCCCTGACCTGGATGGTCCAGGCTAAATTGATTTAATCAGATCTCAGAAGCTTAAAGAGGATCAGTCCTGGTTAATGCTTGGATGTGAGGACACAGGAGAAGTTTAGGGTTGCTATATTGAAGAAGGCAATACCAAACCACCTCTGTGTCTCTCTTACCTTGTAAGCCCTGTGGGTAACCATAAGTCATCTCTTTTGTGATGGCACTTTCCTCTACCACCATATAGGGAGAAATCCTAAGACACTCTGCTCAGGTTTAAGTCCTCTTTTTAGTCCCATTTTATTCAACAGGGCTAACTCCCAGAAAATTGCTAGAGCACACAGTTTCCTTATTTTGTTATATGACAGACTAAAACCCTTTAGAGCAAAACATAAATTTTATTAATATACTGTAAACACCATAATCATGTCCTGTTTTTAACCACATAAACCAAAGGAATCTAGCAATTTGATCCTAAACTGAGTTATGGCTTTCCAAGCCCATTAACTTCAGTGAACTTATCTCTGTTCACTGTTCTCTTTTCAGGATTGCACTGTAAATTGTTTCCACTTGAGTCTTGAATGCTTGGTAGTTAAAGTCGCTTAGATATCAATGTTAGCACTGACAGATGTTACAGATTTTTTTAATTTTCATTTTCTTCCCTCTATGATTTGTGTCCTATGTGAAACTTACTTTTTTTTTTTTTCTTTTGTGAATCATTTTGCTTTGTGAAGCTCAACTCTGCCTGCATATGTTAAGGCCACATCAGTGCTTAGTCAGGATATTTCACTTCTTCGTAATTGCCTTAACTCGCAAATACCAAGATTTACAGATGAACTATTATGGGTTAGGTAAGGTTTCAGTTAAAGTGTCATTTCTATACTTATCAGTTTAGTACAGTAGATTAATGTCATTGTAAGCTATTTTCATTTCAGGTCAACTGTATTCCATCTTTTGTTCCCTTTGGTAGTACCTCTCAGAGTGAATAAAGTTCTAACAGTGATATTGCTTTTGTATTTTTCTACCTTTTCATAAGTTTATATGGACCAGTTTCATTTCACACTGATGAGGTGCAATCTCACGTATTAAAACAAACTGAAGGTCCCTCCTGGACTTTAGATTGCAGCCTCTCTTCCTTTTCTACAATCAAATTCAAGACTTTTAATTTATTTTAAATAAATTTTAGCATTATTCATCCAGCCAGTTCCTTCCATTATATCTTTATTAGACCATTGTGACTTGACATTTTATGTAAAGAGAACATTACCTTATGATTTGATATCTAACATGGTATTCCTTTCTTTGTTTTTCTTTTTGTTTTTCTTCTTCCTTCTTCCATTGGATGCAATGCACTGGCACTAGTGAACTGCAGCCCTCACTTGACAGGGCTAGGAGTGCTAGTACCAACTGCTTGAGACCCGATACTAGTTTGCATTCACCAGAGCAAGAAAGGTATAAAATAAAGACTTCTCAATTTCTTGTCATCTGTGCTGGTGGTCTGTATCCGTTTGTTAGTTTTTCCATATGAATCTTAGCTGCTTGTATTGTCCATATCCGCTTTGATATGTGTAGACATTTTTTTGCTCCTTTATTCATAGGTGTCATGCTTGATGTGTGCTGATGTTGCTTATAGCAGCTTCTGGCTTCTTCACTTCTCTCTCTATCTCTCTCCTTTTTGCTTTCACTACCTCTTTTTATTTTGAAGTTCAAGCCAATGCCATTGTTTGCAAAAGTCCTCAGTATGCTGATAATGACATTTCAGTATTAATTGAAACAGTTTTACTACTTTGCAATTTTTGCAAGTGGCAAAGTGAGTTCTGGCTCACAGAAATTCATGTCACAACAAATTTGTTAATCTCTGGGGTGCTGGAACTCTGTCTTCACGTGATTGTTAACACCCTAAAGACACCTGGCTGTCCTCAACCAGGGCTAGGGCCTTTTCAGCCCTGGTGGAACTCTCTACCAAATACCATCCTGGCCCTGTGGGATCTGATGCAATTCTGCAGGGCCTGCGAGGTAGAGGTGTTCCGCCAAGCTTTTGGTTGAGGACAGCGACAGTTTCCATCTGGATGGCTCCCTCCTCTACAAATTACATCTATTTTACCCTCTTCTCCTCTGCCCATGAATGAAGCCTGGCAGTTGGGACTGGGACTGTTTATCAACATCATCATATTGTTAAAATGTTCTATAAATTTATTTTAATTGATTCTATTCTGTCATGGTTTTATATATGTTGTACATTGCCCAAAGCCCTGCTGTGGCTCTGATTTATAAATACAATAAATAATAATAATAATCTTAAAGACCTACTGTTAGTATCAAATACAGATAATGGTTTACTTGTAATTCTCACCCATTTGGTGAATTGCAAAAGATATAGTAACATGATTAGTGAAAACATGACTGCCTTTTTTCAGAGAAGTGGTTAGAAGGCTACACAGGTTGCCATAAAATAGATCTTTAATTTACTGTTGTTGTGACCTTGCTGATCAGCCTTTTTTCAGAGAGGACTCAGCAGGATTCATTCTTGCTGCCAAACAAATGATCAGCACGAATTATAGCTTTCTTTAAAGTTTTGCATGTGTAGCTCTAGCTCCTGTGTTCAGGCACTGTTTGATAAGACTCATAGTCTTTCATTAGTTTTCTGAACATTAAAAATTAATACTTTTTTTGCAGTGTTCAGTTGTTTTCCCCAAAAAGTTTCTTGATAGTTTGTAAATTTTGTACATGAACACTGTCAGCAGCCTCATGGTTAGATATCATTGTGTTGTGTGGAAATGTTCTGTGTGAGCAGCAAAATTTCCTAACTGTTCCTGATTTTTTTAGATGTAAACTTGTAATGCAGTGCTTGGTGTCCTGAAAAACTTGTTAGCGAAGAGAACAGGTTGTCACTGTGTTGTTCTCAACTGATCAAAAAATTAGGCTGATGTATTTTCATCTAGAAAATGGATGACAAGCACATGCCATAGTTCTGTCTGAAGCTATGCCTTGCAAGCTGCCTGTGTGGATCATTGCCTGGGAAGCATTAAGCCACTCACCACTCCTTGGAAGATGACTGCGATATAAATTAATGGCTGGATATAGACAGTCAGCTCTGTGTGCACCGGAGGCATCCCAAATTGAGCCACCCCAAAATGGAGTGGACTAATCCTGGTCAGACACTTCTGCCTGAGGTGCCCATATCTCACGCTGTGGGCATTTTGGCACAGTCAGATGGTTGTTGCGCACCATCCCCATAGCGCAGTTTGGGTTTCTTTCTTTTTTTCTCTTACATTTTTATTAGCTATATGCTTATACACACATGTGCTCTGTGGCAGTGATTTTTTTTTTTTAAAGAATACCAGTGAGCATCTAGAGAAGATTGGTGGGTTCAAATGCCCAGAAAGACAGATGGAGTACAGCAAAAGAATTTGCTACCAAGTGGTAGCTGTTTGATCCATCTCAGAGACATCAGAGGACAGAGTGAGTGTGAGAGCAGGACAAACAACAGCTGCACCCATCTGACCTTGCTTTTTAAATCTGCCTGGGAGCCATGCCTATGTTGGCTCAAATTGGCCATCTGAATTCAGCCAATAAGTACTTTCTTGCTTCCTTAGAAAAAGGGAAACCATGGAGGATGGGTGGAGGGGATTAACAAAACACCAAAGATTGGATTGGATTGGATTGGATTGGATTGGACTCTGATTTATGGAGGTGGATTTTCCCAAGCATTCCCTTCTAATCTAAGGAACCCGAGAACCCTCATGGATAATAGCACTATGTGGCACCAATAACTGCAAAGAGAAGGGGAAATCAGGTGAAATTACACTTCTTCCTCTTCCAGCTAACAGAGGAAGCTTGGTGGAGCAAGTTGTCTGCTAAAATTATGGATAATTATGGATAAATAATGTAGCCACACCAGTTCTCAGACATTAGTTAGCCATGAGTGACTATTCTTCAGCTCACATCTCATCAAGGCAAGCTGTTTAAGGAAATTTCAAGTTCCCTTTTGTATGTGCACAAGACCATTCTCTGTCTCTCTCAGTCTTGCATTTAAATTTTTAAAAATATCTATTCGCATTACAGATTGTAATGTGAATATACATTTTAAAAACCTTTAATTGAAAGATCTCATTTTAAATGTTAATGTAATATGGAGAAGCAGGAAGAGAGCATTTCATCCTAAATGGTGTGAAGTAATAGTTAAAGACAAGAGTAGAATTAGAGAGACCTGGATGCAAGTACCAATTTACTATGAAGCTCAAGAGATGACCTCTGCTCCACTTACCTCATCAGATTATTGTGGGGGAGAACAGTTATTCTCCCATAAAGTCATTGGAAATAAAAACTTAATAGATAAATAGCTAAAGTTGAACATAATTGTTGGAATTCAAGTTATTTGTATTTCAGTCATTATGGGGTTAAAACAAATGTTAATAGCAAGTAAACAGGATATGATGTATTGTCATTTATATCTAATTAGAAACTGCCTGCAGTAACCTTACTATTGGTCAGCTAACATCTTGTTTGTAAGAATGCTTTGATCTTCTGTGCAAGCTTAACAGCTGTCCTTCCTGTATCTCTGCTTGCTGGGAAGAAGAAAAGCAACAAGAATTTCCACTACAGAAATAGACATGTAGCTGTCAGGATGTACTTAGCAAAGCAGAATGCATTATTTTCTTTTATCCCAAATACCTTTTCCTAATGTTTTTCAGAAACTTTATTTCCTTTAAAGCATACATCTCATCTCAATCTGTCTGACCATCACCTCTGCCTTTTAAACCAATAGCCCCAACAAGTGGTAGCAGAGGTCAGGTGGTTCCATTTTTGTTTTGCCAAACACTGAAGAGACACTGCTAGTGATTTTCATATAAGAACAGGCAGATAGAGTAGAGAGTTTTCTTTTTGAGTAGCCAGAAGCTTTTTAAGTGCTGCATTTCTTGCCACTGGAACATTCAAGAAAAAGAAGGATGTCTGGAAGGGCTAGCCTGCATCTTCTGTTTGCTGCCATTAAGCAATTCATCTGCAACTCAAAGAGATGCTGACACCAAAAAGCATCTCCCAAGATGCTGTGAGAAGACACAGATGCTAAATAAAAACCTAATAGATAGCTAGCTAATGCTGAACATAGTAAAGACTGACCCCAAATGAGTTATATCCTGCTGTATCTGAGACCTGGGTATATGTGCCTTGTAGCTGGGATGCTGGAGAAAATATGGTTTTATTAAGAATAAAATTACAGTTTGCAAAGAACCAGTTAAGATGTTTTAGGCCTCTGATAGGATGAAAACCAGGATATGGAAGTAAAATTATTGCCTCTCCCCCATGACCTAAAGGCTGTATCCTTACTGTTCTTGTTACCAAGTGTTTGAATGTGACTGCCACATGATTGAACTCCTGATCCAGATTCCTGTCTGATACACAGGCCCGATTCAGTCACTTGAATGAATCCTACCACTCCATTGAGCAAGGCTGAATACTCCCTCCAGTCTTAGGAACTTTTCCATCTTAAGTGACCTGATTAAACCTGGAGAGCAACACCCTTTATGTTTGAGAAGAATACCCCTCATCTCAACCATGTATATATCATAGTAAGATTAAGACAGTTCAAACAAATGCAGCTGCATAACTGGCTCAAAAAAGTGTAAAGAAATATTATATATATCAACCTTTTACTGTACAGAACTCTGCACAGAACACATGCTGTCTCATGCTGTGTCTCATGCATTTCAGAGAACGCTGAGAGAGCAGAGAAGCTCTGAGATAGAACAGAGAATAATTGATATAAGGGTGAGCAGCTGGGGAAGTTGCTGAGAATTTCTGAGTTTGTGTGACTGCTGAAAATTCTGAGTTTGTGGTTTGCTGGGGAACTGCTGTTTGTTTGGTTGAGTAGGCTAAAGGTGAAGGTGATTGAAGGTGATTGATTAGGAGTGGCTGTGTTTCCCACCCTATTTGCATTGTTAAGCTGCGCCTTGCCAGAGGAGCAAGCCGAAGGGCGAGAGCTAAAGGATTCTTGGCCTGTGGCTCTTCGCCTGGGGGCTGTGTAAGGACCAGAAATCCAGATCCCTATTTTCCTTGTGTTCCTAATAAGGTAAGTTGACCCAGAAGGGGAGCCACATAAACAAACAGGATTTAAAGGGGACTGCATATTTTTTTTAAAAAAGTTATCATGAAGGTAGAATGCCAGCAGGGGGGTGGGGGCTTTCCAGTGTTTTGCACTGTGTCACATGTATGACTATCTGCCCACAGGACAGAAGTCTTGGGTGTGTGCTTGATGCACGGAGCTCCTGGTCCTCAGAGAATGAGTTCGTACCCTTGAGGCCGAGGTGACTGACCTGGAGAAGCAGAGACAGTCAGTTAGGCACTTGGAGAAGACTCTCGGGGACGTATTAGATGAGCCCCACTCTGAATGTGGCAGCCCTATTGCTGCCAGGGAGCATGAGGGTCAAGAGGGAACAGGGCACCGTACTGAGGATAAGGGGAATGCGCCCTCAAAAGGGACCTCTTCTTCAGTTGGTGAGCAGGAATCCTTTTGTGCCAAGGAACCATCCCGGGGCAGGGAGAGAGGGGGGGTCTTGGTAGTTGGTGATTCAATCCTTAGGCAAGTAAACAGCTGGGTGGCAAAACCACATACTGACCGTATGGTGACTTGCCTGCCTGGTGCGAAGGTAGCGGACATTACACATGTAGTAGATCGGCTGATAGACAGTGCTGGGGAGGAGCCAGTGGTCATGGTGCATGTTGGTCATGAGGCCCTGGAGGAAAAATTTAAGCTGCTAGGCGTAAAAACTGTGTTGTAATAGGTGATTTTAACTACCCACAGATTGATTGGGTCAATATGTGTTCAGGTCAAGAGAAAGAGATTGAGTTTCTTGATGCTCTCAATGACTGTGCTATGGAGCAAATGGTCTCAGAACCTACCAGGGGTGGGGCGATCCTGGATTTGGTCCTAAGTAATGCCCCAAGACTTGGTGAGAGATATAAAAGTGATCACACCACTTGGGAGTAGTGACCATAACGTTATTGATTTCACCATTTGTATAAATAGGGAGTTGCCCCAAAAGACCAGCACGGCCACATTTAACTTTAAAAGGGGTGAATTCTCTGAGATGAGGAGGCATGTGAAGAGGAAACTGAAAGGAAAGGTAAATAGAGTCAAAACCCTTGGGGAAGCTTGGAGGCTATTTAAAACTACAATCCTAGAAGCTCAGATAAAATATATACCACAAGTTAGGAAAGGCAACAGGTATAAGAAAAGGCCTGCATGGTTAACAAACAAAGTAATGGAAGCTGTAAAAGGTAAGAAGGACTCCTTTAAGCGGTGGAAAGCTAGTCCAAGTGAGATTAATAAAAGGGAACACAGGCCATGGCAAATTAAATGCAAGACTGTGATCAGGCAGGCAAAAAGGGACTATGAGGAGCATATAGCAAAAAACATAAAGACCAACAATAAAAATTTCTTCAAATATATCAGAAGCAGGAAACCAGCCAGGGAGGCAGTGGGGCCCTTGGATGACCAAGGGGTAAAAGAATTACTGAAGGAGGATAGGGAAATGGCTGAGAAGCTGAATGCATTTTTTGCCTCCGTCTTCACTGTGGAAGACGAGAAGTGTTTGCCCGCTCCAGAACCGCTAATTTTGGAAGGGGTGTTGAAAGACCTGAGTCAGATTGAGGTGACGAGAGGAGGTCCTACAACTGATAAACGAATTAAAACCTAATAAGTCACCAGGTCTGGATGGCATACATCCAAGAGTTCTGAAATAACTCAAAGTTGAACTTGTGGATCTTCTGACAAAAATATGTAATCTTTCATTGATATCTGCCTCCATTCCTGAGGACTGGAAGGTAGTAAATGTCACCCCCATCTTTAAAAAGGGTTCCAGAGGAGATCCAGGAAATTACAGGCCAGTCAGTCTGACTTCAATACCGGAAAGTTGGTAGAAAGCATTATCAAGGACAGAATGAGTAGGCACATTGATGAACACAGGTTATTGAGGAAGACTCAGCATGGGTTCTGTAAGGGAAGATCTTGCCTCACTAACCTGTTAGAATTCTTTGAGGGGGTGAACAAACATTTGGACAAAGGAGACCCAATAGATGTTGTTTACCTTGACTTCCAGAAAGCTTTTGATAAAGTTTCTCATCAAAGGCTCCTTAGAAAGCTCGAGAGTCATGGAGTAAAAGGACAGGTCCTCTTGTGGATCAAAAACTGGCTGAGTAATAGGAAGCAGAGAGTGAGTATAAATGGGCAGTCTTTGCAGAGGAGGACGGTAAGCAGTGGGGTGCCGCAGGGCTCGGTACTGGGTCCCAAGCTCTTTAACTTGTTCATAAATGATTTGGAGTTGCAAGTGAAGTGGCCAAGTTTGCAGATGACACTACATTGTTCAGGGTGGTGAGAACCAGAGAGGATTGTGAGGCACTCCAAAGGGATCTGTTGAGGCTGGGTGAGTGGGCGTCAACGTGGCAGATGAGGTTTAATGTGGCCAAGTGCAAAGTAATGCACATTGGGGCCAAGAATCCCAGCTACAAATACAAGTTGATGGGGTGTGAACTGGCAGAGGCTGACCAAGAGAGAGATCTTGGGGTCGTGGTAGATAACTCACTGAAAATGTCAAGACAGTGTGCGATTGCAATAAAAAAGGCCAACGCCATGCTGGGAATTATTAGGAAGGGAACTGAAAACAAATCAGCCAGTATCATAATGCCCCTGTATAAATCGATGGTGCGGTCTCATTTGGAACACTGTGTGCAATTCTGGTCACCACACCTCAAAAAGGATATTATAGCACTGGAAAAAGTCCAGAAAAGGGCAACTGGAGTGATTAAAGGGCTGGAACACTTTCCCTATGAAGAAACGTTAAAACGCTTGGGGCTCTTTAGCTTTGAGAAATGTCAACTGCGGGGTGACATGATAGAGGTTTACAAGATAATGCATGGGATAGAGAAAGTAGAAAAAGAAGTACTTTTCTCCCTTTCTCACAATACAAGAACTCATGGGCATTCGATGAAATTGTTGAGCAGTCAGGTTAAAACAGATAAAAGGAAGTACTTCTTCACCCAAAGGGTGATTAACATGTAGAATTCACTGCCACAGGAGGTGGTGGCAGCTACAAGCATAGACAGCTTCAAGAGGGGGTTAGATAAAAATATGGAGCAGAGGTCCATCAGTGGCTATTAGCCACAGTGTGTGTGTGTGTGTGTATATATATATGTGTGTGTGTGTTGGACTGGATGGGCCATTGGCCTGATCCAACACGGCTTCTATTATGTTCTTATGGTTTGTGGTGAAGGTGAGGGGTATGGGTCTACTCTGCCAATCCTTCAAACAGTATTGCCACTTAGGTAAGTAGTTGAACACCCTCATCGTGATTTTGTGGGCATCCTGCCAACATCTGTGCAGTAGAGTTAAGATGCTGTACAATATACTGTATATTCTATGATGTATGCAGTTCCTCCTTTTAGATAAAATTTTTAAAGTTTATTTCATGAAGTATTTTGTACAATACAAAACAGCTCCAGCTCCTGCAGAACAGAATTACATGGCTTGGTATATATGTGTGTGTGTGTGTGTGTGTGTGTACACACACGCACAATTTATATACATCATCAATATATCTTGTTCTTGACATTCCCAAATGTGTAGATATGTAAATCCAGAGACTGGAGCCATGGACAAGCAAGACAAACTTTCTACAAACCAGAGAAAAGTCCCTGGTATGCAGAAAAATCTGAAATGTAATAAATAATTTTGGTGTTTAACTCCCCCACCATGATAAAAGTAGAGTCTGTAGCTCTATGAAACAGGAATGGATACAATACCCTCAGTTGCCATTACTAGATAACCACAACAGAAATGTCAATCTCCCAGCCTTGGTTTCGGTCTGTAAAAGATGGAGGGAAGGGGCAGGACTAGGATCAGCAGCATCATTGCTACTATGCAAATTTGCATGACTCGCCCAGGCCCAGCTGTTTGCTACTGTTCTACAGGAACTACCCCACAAAACCAGTGTGGTATAGTGGCTAGAGTTTCATTTTAGAATTTGGGAGACCCAAATTCAATTCCACAATCTGCTTTGAGTGACCTTGGGCCAATTATACATTCTCAGCTTAATTTACCTCATAGGGTTGTTATGAGGATAAAATGGAGACAAGGAGAATGATTTGGAAGCAGTGCTGTTACCTAAACTATGCTTAATAATTTTACTTGACATTTGACAAGCTGAAGAAGCTATTAGAATAGATCATAGGTATTCAACAGTGTTAGCTCAGAGTCTTTAGCCTGGCTGCAAAATCTCATTTATCCTTTTATACAATATATAAATCCAGCTTCATTGGTCTAAGTGCCTCCATGCAGTCGGAACTTTAATATGGCTGTGTTCTTGTACTCTCATGATGGCATTGGCACCAGCCTTGCTTTCCCATTAAAAACATCATGGAATGCCTCCCTATGTTACTATATATGGCAATAGGTCAGTGCGGCTAGCAGCCAGCACTTGGCTGAACATGCTGAACTGACTGTCTTACTACAAAGGATAAGTAAATAAATGCATTGATGTTGTTGCAGTAGACAATGGAAAATACAAATGGAAGTGCATTAATCACTCCTAACAGTTTATGGGATCCTGGAATGGGGATCAAATTAGGGCTGAGGAATGCATACAATGCAACATGCATCCCCTCAGTTGGTTCCCCTCCCAAATTGTAATATTCAGCATGAGGAAGGAGAGGTAAGAATAACTCTTTTTCATAAGGATGTAAAAAGGGCCCTGCTAGATTAGATTATTTCACACAATGTCTAGCCTGTTATTCTTGAGGGCCAAGAACAGGGAAAGTGACCATAATGCTCCTAGGAGTAGCATTGAGAGGCCCTCTTTTGGGCTCTTTAAAAAAAAATATGAAAATTTCATTTTAGAAGATTAAGTTAGGAATATACCTAGTAAGCAATGATCACTGATTAAATAGTAGGGTTATTTAAAATGAGATTTCTCATAGTGATCTCTTTGAAGCAGTCTATTGGGGAATATGTCCTTATAGCAGCGCCCGCCTCACGGCCTCACTGGATCTCTATATTTTCGTCTCTTCGGGGTATTTTTACTTGTTTCTTTGATGGGACCACAGCAGCTTTGTTTGCTCTTCCCACAAACTATAGGCTCACGAGAACTTTAACTTAAACCACAGATTTATTGTAACAAAAAGTCTTAAACTGGGGATATGGGAGATATTTACATAGGCTAGTACGTTTGTTCTGTTGTTTCAGGCTTTACAATCACTTTTACTTTCTTGAGTCTTTCACAGTTACACGGTTCACAGTTTCCCTTCAACTCACTCTCCACCTCTAGCCAAGGTCTGGCCTCTTGGGATTGATGTGTCTAGTCTCACCCCTCGACTGAAGTCTCTCCTCTCAGCCCTTCTTGGTGTCTCAGACCCACATCCACTCCCTCAACCTCCTCACTAGATCTTCAGAGTGGTTCCTAGGTGTTTGTGACCGTTCCGGTCTTAACTGACTCACACACACACAGCCCTCTTGGCTGGTTTTGTCCAGCTGGCAGTCTCTGGAAGACTTCCCCGTCTCCGTCTCCAGCTTCTTCACAGGATCAGCTGCCCTCTCAGCCCTTCTGGCCGGCACTAACTGACCCTCTCAGTCTCTGTCAGGCCCCAACACTGACAGACTTCTCTGACAGGCCTCCACTCTGTCAGACATCAACTGACTGAACTCCTGCCTCAGCAGTTTCTCTCCTTCAACTAACTTTTCCCTCCCTGAGAGCTCTCAGCACTTTGCCGCCACCCTCAGGTCACCTGACGCAGCCCTGTGCGTCTTCAGTTTATGGTTAACCCATTGCTTTCCGTCACAGTCCTCTTTCAGAATTCTGTAACCCTGCCGAAGAGGCTAGTAATGCTCCTGACTGGAACTCTGGAAGCTGTACCTTACACACAGTGAACCAACTTAAGTTACTCAATCCATTTCCAACTATGATTATTCAGCTTTTGAAGAACTGTAACAAGAAGACTATTTCAGTATCTACACAGCATGTGCTGCAAACTTCTGTCCAAATGTGATATCCTACATTGGATGTAATTTGGGGCCGAACTGCATTTTCATGTTCTTAAAGAGTTAGGTGCAAGTTTCCCAAACCCAACTCAGATACCTCACAGCCACACAGCAGCTGTGGGGAATGGCTTTAAAAAAGAGAGCGAGAGAGCTCAAATGGGCATGGAATGCTACCACAGGGGGGAGGAAAGGCTCTTGTCTTCCCCCTCAAGCCATTCCCTACATCGGCTGTGTGGCTGTGAGAACCCTGAATTAGAACTCTTAAAAAAAATATGAATGTGTGATTTGTCCCTTACTGGAAGTATGGCAGGTACTCATGGTAGTGCTTTAGTTGTGCCCCCTGCCGGGTTCTTTCTTTCAGCCATTCTGACAACTATTTTGTTGCATGCTGTTTCTCATTTTAGTCAGTATGTTTCATACAGTTAAAACATATTGGGTAAGATTATGAGTTCAAATATTATAAAGCATGATTGTAAGTAATTGCCTTTTCTGTTTCTGTTATGTTAATGTTTATACAGGATATCAGCATATTAAGGGCTTTGAGTGCACTGGTGCCTTACTCCCCCCCCCCCCCTTTAACATTTGGCTTAGAGGAAAAAAGCTGCTGCCTACTAACAACCTTCTAAAATATCTGAAAGATTTTAGCAATATTTTGCAGTGCTAAAACCCTCTGGACTGCTGCAGTTTGCATGCTCCCAATGTTAAAACCTGTTCCTTAATCCATGAAGTTGAAGGTACCTTAAAAAGTATACTTTGATAAACCCTGAACTGTTCACTTAAATGTTACACTGCTGAGAGAATATGTTTGGGTTTTTTAACAGTATTTTTGCTTTGTTCTGTCTGAAGCTGACCAATTAATTCTAGGGTTATATATATTCCATGAAATATCTTGGATCCCAACCTACTCACCCATCAAAGGGAATTATTTTGCTGATTTTCCCATTCCTGATTTAGCTCTCTGGGCCACAATTATCTGCTAGGAATGGATTGTTGGAAGCACAGAGGATGTACTAGGGGAGAGGGTCTCAGGATCTCTCACCTTATATACTGTCTGATTGCTTTAAGTGAAAACACTTGAAATTACTATATTCCCTATATGAAAAAACATGCAGGTATAATAACAAAATAAATAGCGTTGGGCTTGGCCCAATGAGAATCTGGTTCAGGTCCTAGCCATACCATAAAGTTCACAATTGCTGAATCTGCTTGTTGTTGGATATTACATTATTGTTAGCAATATAAATTAGATTGTCTCATCCACAAAGGAACATTCAGTTGCAAATGATTGATATAGTGCTATAATAGCAGAATATCCAACAATGTGTGAAAGTAGGAAGCCACTATGAGCCAAAGTAGACATTACATTTTTAATGGGTTTTCATGCATTTTTTACATGCTTGCCAGAGCCACACAACAATTTTGAGGAAATGGTACACTTAGAATAGATCACGGAATTTCCATAGAGTTATGCAATACCCAGGTTTGGAGCACTTATTTGTTTTCTCTGCAACACTTTGTGGTTCCCTTATTGTGGTGAGCTGGTCAGGTGACTCATGAGCAGACATTGCCCTATTTGGATCATAGTGCCAGCCTGCCAAATAAGGGCTCCCATAAAGTTTAAACATTGTGTGAAGTGGAACAGTATCCACAAGGAAACATCCTTATCTCTGCAATGGCAGGAATTCAGCTTTTGCTCTCCAATGCATGTTTGCACCAGCAAAGCTCTGTTTATGAAGGACGAACATATTCAGTCACAGGAGACTCATCTGTTTAATCAATTAATGTATCTGTTACATCAAGAACAATAAATATTTAAAGTTTTTTAGACAATTGTTTGGGGTGGAGAGCTCCCAATTCTCTAGTGCCACCTTCACAAACACTTTGATTAATGCAACTCATGTCTGGTTATAACCAGCCCCTTGCGGTGATTCTAAGGCAGCAGTAATTGTTGCTGTTACAAATAAGAAAGTAGGTTATGTTCAACTTGAATAATGTAGTAGGTACAAAGCAAAGATTACAGGAAGTATTTGCAAAGGTGCATCTGTGGTGAAGAAATGGAGGCTATGCCTAGCATACCCATTGTCAGGGCATTTTTTTTGTAGCAGGAACTCCTTTGCATATTAGGCCACACACCCCTGATGTAGCCAATCCTCCAAGAGCTTACAGAGCTCTTAGTACAGGGCCTACTATAAGCTTCAGGAGGATTGGCTACATCAGGGGTTGTAGCCTAATATGCAAAGGAGTTCCTGCTACAAAAAAAGCCCTGCCCATTGTAAATAGAAGTCTCTCTAATGTTGAGGAAAATAACAGATGATAACAACCAGAAAAGGCAGAACACAGCAGAAATCCCCAGGCTTAATCTCTGGCATCTTTATTTCCATTATTTCAGGTAACACTCTGTTGAGCACTTGGAGAGGTATTGACAGCTCAGTATCTATCTTTTAATTCATTGTAGTCAGGAACTTGTAGGGGAGAGGAAGGTGGCTGCTTCAGAGCCATTCTGGGTATCTAGCAGTGTAACATGGTACTCAAATTCCACGCACACCAAGATGCCATTCAAGGTGATTTGGTTTTGATAAATAAAAATCTATAATTGATAATAAATGCCCTTTCAATTTTAAATTGAAACCAGTTCCTTAAAAATAGATACCAGATTTTACAATACGCTCAGGTGCAGAGATATTTGCATCTGAGAGTGTCATTCCTCTGATGTCTAAATCATATTGCTGTTGATTTACATAACTTTCTAAAGTACTGCCATTTAAATCACATTGGTATTGTTATGCAAATGTATGTGCAAGAAAATCCTAATTGAAATCCTAAAATTTGTTTATAAAAAGTGAATACTGACTTTTTGGGGTACTTTTCTACTTCCTTGCCTAAAACTAAAACAGAACTCACATACTAAATGTTCTATTTTTTTCCTATTTTGTTGAATGACATAGCAGAGTTAGATGGTCTCCCTCACTAGATAGGAGACGACCCACTAGCCCCCGGATTCATATCCAACATGCATCTCCGGAGGATGACAGGTACTGGTCAGTTCCTCCTAACTTGATGAAGCTTGCAGAGAGTTTCTAAAGGCATATATTAAAAGAAACTAATTTCCAGGAATCTTGCACAGGCGATGATACCACATTTTATACCTGAATTCCATTCAGTTATTATAAAGCACCTCACCTCTGATATCTATGTAGTAAAATGTCGAAAACATCCAGCCTTATTTTTACCCTATCCATCGTAACAAACAAAATATGGATAATGATTTATATAGACTCTGACTCTTGCTTGCCAACATAGGCCCAGTAAAATAAAACCTTGTCACTTGAAACAGCATATTCTGCAGTGGCTGCTGGACAACTAGCTAGAGTGGGAAAGTCAGAAATGAGGGAATTGAGGGAGAGAACTTGGGAAAGAACTAGAATTGCATGGGAGTCTCTGACTGATAAGGAATATTTACGGCAGCTGTAACAGAAAATGGAGTTATTTTGGTTCTGTAGCTCAGTGATTCTTGGTTGCTTTTCTTTAGTCCCTGCAATTCCTTTCGGTAAAATGGAGCGCAAAAGCATCGTACCCTCTTTGCACTTCATTATCAAAATTATACTGTCTACATATTGTTTGACTCTGAGACCTCATTGAGAGCCAGTTTGGTGTAGTCGTTAAATGTGTGGACTCTTATCTGGAAGAACCGGGTTTGATTCCCCACTCCTCCACCTGCAGCTGCTGGAATGCCCTTAGGTCAGCTATAGCTCTCGCAGAACTCTCCTTGAAAAGGCAGCTTCTGTGAGTGCTCTTTCAGCCCCACCTACCTCACAGGGTGACTGTTGTGGGGGAGAAAGGTAAAAGAGAGTGTAAGCTACTCCGAGATTCTGAGTGAAGGATAGGGTATAAATCCACTATCATCATCATTTAATCTGGTGCTTTATAATATACTAATGTGGAATTCAGCCTTCTCTTTTCAAGGGTGTCTAGACAAGTCTACAATCCAACACACAGTCAGGCATGCTTAATTTCATTGAAGTAAAATGTGATTTGAATTGTAGGTTGTGTTCTGGGAGGGGGGTGTATTTGAATCACGGGATGAGATATTTGGTGTAATCTGCACACTTAATCTTTTCCAAAATAAAAATACTGGAGATAGGCTTTCTTAATAAGATCAGCTTTGCTGAACAATGCCAGTGCTTTGGATTCTCTTTATATGCTGATCAGCCAAATAAGATATAAGTAAATGTCTTTCATTGCCATTTTTATTTTATAATGTATTGTAATTTTTATTTGAATCTTGGTGCCATTTTGTTCTTCAATTATGAACTTCATGTTCCATATCCTGTGTATGTTTCATAATGTCTGATTCTTGAAGCTGAACGTGCTAACTGAGCTACTGAGCTGTAACTTAAAATACCTAAATTTCCTACCCTTCCTACTTACTGTATGCCACACCTTTGGTGTGTTCACACTACACTAAATAAAGCACTTTACATCCAGATTTTTGCTATCCTTACACAGTAAAAATCTGGATTAAAACACATTATTTAGTGTAGTGTGAGTATACCACTTGATAGCATTCCCACTTATCAAACCTTGTAATTCTATGAAAGATTGTTTAAAAATATAAAAGAGGCAAAAGTATAGGTTCATGTTTCATACTTAATATTTTACCCTGATTAGAAATCATTTCCACAAAGGCTGATGAAACTTCTATATTTTCCTTAGAGAAAAGAAGATTAAGGGGGCAGGATACGTTTGAAAGATAGAAGAGAGTCAGAACTCTGGTCCATCCTATTCACCACCACAACAAGAAACAATGGCCACAATCTAACACAGAGTTAAGTGTGCTTAAGTCCATTGAAATCATAAATCTCTGACTTCTACAATGGATTTTGGCCAATGAGTTTAAGGTACAGGAAAGTAAAAGGTTAAACTCTGGGGTGGGGTGGGAATTCCCAAACATTTTTGTATTTGAACCATGCAGCTGGTGGTTTGAGAAGATTGAGGGGCCTGTTTAATGGAATTTTTCAAGTTAAAGCCTGGAAAGACACACTTAACCCTAGTTCATTACCTGCCATAGGTCAGAAGGCAGAACTACATAATCATAGGGAATCCTTATTACTATAAGGTTCTGATTCTTGACTGCCAGCTAATGTGTCCTGGTCTAGTAAAACCAAATGTGGTTTAAATATACAAGCCCAATGTTTTGATTTCGAGAACTTGTTTAATTTTCTCAGCCATTACCAGTATCCAGTTAGCAAGTATCTAGTACCCAACTGAGGTCTGTCACCTAGATACTTGAATTTCTATTGATAAGCAGTGTACCTGTTCTGCCTCCACACACCAGTGTTTTAAATCCAAGCCTGCTTAGTTCAAATCCCTTTGTTACCATTGGCAGTGAAATCATTAACAAAGCTATGTTGCAAACATTTTTACTGGGTCTTGCATCCAGTAAATCAATGGTGCCATCCAAAGCAGATTTATATGCTTCTCAGTTCATTGACTTCAATGGTCTTAGAAGGTATAACTCTGGTTAGGATGGTAGTATAAGTTTATACTTAAACCAAGAGCATGGAGCTTCCAAAGTTCTAAAATATGATCACTGGGAAAGTATTGCAATTATTAACACCTGCAAATACCAACTTTGAACATGTTTTTATCCTCAAGCTTAGCCTTGAATGTATCTTGTTGGATTTGTGTAAATCTGAATGATTTTGTATGGAGGAATTTTGTCCATCCTTGTTTGTCTAGATGCTATTTAAACTGACAGCCTATGACCATAGTTAACCAAGTCCTCTGGTTTTTCCTATTTACTTTCTATTTGCTGGTGTTCTGCCATCTGCTCTCCCTTGCCTATTTATCAGCAGATTACAGATCCACCAAATCCACAACTGAGAAATGGAGAAAATTTCACATTTTATGACTGTTATCACTTAAGCACAAACAATAAAGTTTTGTGAAAGAC
Source organism: Heteronotia binoei (assembly GCF_032191835.1). Taxonomy (NCBI): domain Eukaryota; kingdom Metazoa; phylum Chordata; class Lepidosauria; order Squamata; family Gekkonidae; genus Heteronotia; species Heteronotia binoei. Next base: position 72,673,913 of record NC_083223.1, read on the forward strand.
TTGCAGTAGGCTATGGTTTCTTCATCCTTTGCTTGCCTTGAAGGTTTCTCATATCACAAAATAAATAACTGAATATTGAACAAGGGAAATTAGGAGATAGAATTCATATGATAAATAAAATTGTTTGCTCAAGCCAGCTGCGAATGTATGTACAATGTTCTTAAATGTTTTTACAATGTCCTTAAATGGGACTTCCGGGGTTGGAAAATGCCGAGCTGAACTGCTTCTCAGAAGGGGAGCAGGCTGGAACTTCTGTTCGGGGTAGTGGAAGGCAATCATGCCTACTTTTCTCAGTCAGAGATCAGTCCAAGATATGCACAGGAAACTTTGAGAAGATTTAGCTTGGCTAAAAGGGAGTCTGGGGGGGGGGCCTCCTTTGAGGCTTTGAGGGGTCTCCAGAGACGAGTTGCATTTTTATCATCTGCAGAAGTTTCCAGAGTCATTTATTTGACATAAGCTCGGCAGGATCCTAATCTTCTTTGATACTACTAAACACCTAAAGCTACACAAGACCGGTGTTGATCTGGATAACTACAGAAAAGGTACAGATTGCTATCTTTCATTCCGGGACTAATTAAAGTTAAACAAAATAAAATCAGAAGGTGGGAAATTGAAATCTAAAAAGCTTGGAAGAAGAAGAGGAGAAGGGGTGAAATTTGGACTTTGTACATTTAAAGGACAATGCTAAAAAGTGGAAAGGAATTTATTGTTTGGTCTACTTGCGGGTTTTGAGGGAAAAGCCCCATCGTCATAGAATTACAGCTCCCACAGTCAACACAGGGAATGTGTCAAGTATTGTGAGTTCTCTTTACCAGCGAAAACGGGATTTGATGGCAAGAAAAACAGGAAGCATTGGATGGAAAAGGGAAATCACTGAAGCAGCCAGCCTACTCTAGGACTATAATATCATAGAAAAACATCGGCGGCCTTTACAAGGAGACTAAAATTTAAATAAAATTTTTAAAGTGTTTGGGACATTAAAAATTGGTGGAGCCGACAGAGGTGACAATTATAAGGTAAATGCTATTGGACATTATTGTTAATAACTATTTTAGAAGCCTTTAGAGGAAAAAGGAAAAAAAAAATTAAAGTGAGGCAGAAAGCTGCGACCACCATTTTGGAGAAAATAAAAACTTTAAATTAGGCTTATTGAAGAAAACAAGCTTCACTCTTTTAAACCTGATAGTTGAAATTTAATTTGGTGAGGTCAGAATTTTCAGTGTTTTTACATGTCAGACCACAAGCAAACCCGTGCAAGGACTGCTTCACTGGAGAAAATGCAGGACCAATTAGATGCAATGGAAGCCAGGATAATGAAAGGGATGAAGGAGATGACAACTGCTTCTAAAAAAGAAATTAGAAAAGATATTGAAGAGCTAAAAAAAGATATAGAGGATCTCAGAAATGAGACTGTGGTAACATCAAAGAAAGTGCAAGAGGTAGAAGGGAGAGTGAAAGTACATGATTCCATCTTGTTAAAAATACAAGAAAAAGTGGCAATTCATGACTGCAAATTGATGGAGACCCAGATACGTCTGAGAGGAGTACCTGAGGATGAAGAAACTGACTTGAAAGAATATATAATAAAAATAATTGCAGAATTTCTGGAGGAAGATCCTGAAGGGACTAGAAACATGTATGACTATATGTATAGAGTAAACTCACTTTATGCCAAAAAAAAAAAATCTACCAAGAGATGTGGTTATAAGATATATGACAAAAGAAATGGTGGGGAAAATCATGAATAAAAACTTTGAAAAGACATTGATAGTGGGAGGCAGCAGAGTAAGAATTATGAAGGAGTTGTCAAGACAGGTGATAAATGACAGAAGAGCATACAAGAAATTGACAGAAAAATTACGGGACAATGAAATGAGGTATAGATGGATAATACCTGAAGGTTTGAGCTTTGAACTTCAAGGAAAAAGGATTACAATTACAAACACACAGGAACTGCGTAGATTTTATGAAGAACATAAAGAATTTGCACCATGATGGATTACAAATTATTATCTTGGAATGTAAATGGACTAAATTCACCACAAAAAAGAAAGGCAATGTTTCATTGGATTAAAAAGCAAAATTGTAATATAGTTTGTTTACAAGAAGTACATATCAAACAAAAGGATTATAAATTTTTATGGAATAAGAATTTGGGACTAGAATTTCATTCATTGGCTGAACAGAAGAAAAGCAGAGTGATTTTTTATATTAAACAAGAATTGGAGTCAAAATTAGTGTTTAAAGATAAAAATGGAAGATTTGTAGCAGTAGAAATAATATTAAATGAAAAAAAGTTGTTATTGGGATTGTATGCATCAAATGGAGCAAAGGATGCTTTTTTTCAAAAACATTATACAACAACTTGATGAAGTGACATATGATCAAGTTTTGATAATGGGGGACTTTAATGGAACAAGTAAGAATACACTGGATAGGTCTGGGGGGGGGGAATAATAAGTAAGGAAAATTGCCAAAGTCTTTTTTTTAATTGTTCAAACAAGAAAACCTGGAAGATATATGGAGAAAATTTAACCCTGAAGTGTGGGACTATACCTTTTTTTCAGCAAAACATAATACTTTTCCCAGAATTGACATGTTGTGGGGCACTAAGGATTTAGGCCTTATAACAAAGTATTTTCTTTGTTTTACCTAAAATAAGAGCTGATCATAACCCAATAATGTGGATTACAAAATTGTCTAAAAAGTCGAGAAGATGGAGATTAAATGAAGATTTACTACAGAATAAAGAAATAGTGACATCTCTAGAAAATGAAACTAAAGCTTTCTTCCAAATAAACGATAAGGAAGATATAGAATTTCAGTCGGTGTGGGATGCTTTTAAAGCAGTAATGAGAGGAATATTGATTACATTGAATAATAAAGACAAGAGGGCAAAAGAAAAACAAATGTTGGACATTCAAAATGAAATAAAGAAAAAAGAAGGGGAACTGAGAAAAAGGCCAGGAAAAAAGAAAATTATGAGGGAGATTACAATATTACAAACACAAATGAGACATTTGTTAAATAAAGAACAGGAAGGGAATCTGAAAAAATTACAGCAGAAATCTTTCAAGGGAGCAAATAAACCTGGAAAATATTTGGCCTGGCAACTGAAAAAAAAAAGACAGAAGGCAAAGTCATTAATAAAATTGTGGCTGACAGAAGAGAGGTGGTAGATCAAGAAGGAATAAAGACAGAATTCTTTAAGTACTATGCTAAATTATTTAAGGATGTTAAAATAAAGAAAGAAAAGTTGGAAGCATATTTACAAAATATTAAAATAGCACCCTTAACAGAAAATATGGAAAACGTTTTGAATGACCCCATTGAAAAGATAGAAATTGAAGCAGTGATTAATGCAATGAAAAATGGAAAGGCACCTGGGCCAGATGAATATACAGCTAAATTTTTTTAAAATCTTCAACGAGGAATTAATACCGAAACTTCAGAAATTGATGAACATGATAAGAATAAAAGGGAAAATACCAAATACATGGGAGGAAGCTGTTATTTTGTTGTTTCCAAAAGAAGATAGAGACGTCACAAATGTAAAAAAGTATAGACCAATCTCACTATTAAATAATGATTATAAAATATATGCAAGAATATTGGCAGAACGGCTTAAACAACATCTGATAAATTTTATAAAGGAGGATCAAGCGGGGTTTCTCCCCAAAAGGCAAATAAGAGACAATATTAGAACTGTTGTAAATATTGTATAATATTATGAAAGACATCCAGAAAAAGAAGTAGCATTATTCTTTGCGGATGCAGAGAAAGCATTTGATAATTTAAACTGGGACTTTATGTTTGCAATAATGGAGAAAATGGAGTTGGGGGAAAACTTTATAAGGATGATAAAAGCAATATATACTGAAAAATATGCAAGGTTATATATAAATGCAGATCTTACAGAAGATATGATAACTAGCAAAGGTACAAGACAAGGCTGTCCGCTTTCCCCACTGTTGTTTATAATGATTCTTGAAATTTTACTGATGCAAATCCAAGAAGACAAAGAAATAGAATGATTAAAAGTAAAAGGATTTACTTATAAATATAGAGCATTTGCAGATGATATAATGTCAGATGCCATTTCATCTTTTGATTACTTATCATGATAATAAATAGGGCTTTTTGCCCTCTTTAGTGACCAAATTTTGACATGACTTTCTAAAATACTGAGAGCGTGTAATTCAGTCCATATGCCCCCAGGGAATGATCAATTTAATAACTCGTAGCACATTACTTGCCAAAATATGCGGTCTTTCTCACATAGATAGTTAGTAGTATAAGATGTCTTCTGTTCCAGTAAGGTATTGAATAGGTAAACAGCTGCTCCAAGCTGTCTTGAGGAGGAGCAGGATATAAATGGACAGAAATATTTTTTTTCCTGAACCCATTCTAAAGGAAGATTGTGTTCCAGCATATTCAATTAGTCATTGATCCTTAAGGTCAGGAATGTCTACATTTAAGGAGCAGCTTCTGGCAAATTAACATGACATATTTTTTCAAACTTCTCTCTGGGGCTTGGCCAAATTTGTCCCTCAAGTGAGAAATTGCTGGCAATGGCTTGAGTTAAGAAACTAATTCATTGATCTTTTGATTTTAAGTGAGGATCAGATCAGAAAACACAGCAAAATAGATGTTTTCCATTTCTGCTGTGGGTTGGCCATCTATTTTCTGTAATACATAAAGGTATTTACATGGCTGAAAGCACATAGCAAACACATGCATCAAGGAGCCATAGCCAATTACAAAACTCAATACTGTGGATTTTATACATGCAGTTAATACGTGGTGGAAATATAGGGACCTATTTTCCCCTAATTTGTGCTGAAGGAGGTGGTGAAAAAAACCAGGAACCAGGCTGTTTTGGTCCATTTTTAAATGTGTAAATTCACCTGAGATACAACTACATATGAAATACAGTGTAAGATGCCATAAAGTAACTTTCACAAGGTTTGTTTATACAGACCCAATTCTGCCAAATACTACTTCAAAATCCTGTTCATTTCAAAGGATAGGATAAATTATATTTGCTGTAAAAACTAAGCAGTAATTCTGAAACTGTTACTAACTACAGCAAAATGCATCTCTGTTCCTATCTTAAACTTTATGAATGGTTCCATTTTTATCATAGTTTTTGTTTTTAAAAAACTCTTTGTGAAACATTGAAAAGGAAAGAGAAACATGGATTATCACCAGAGTGTTCTTGATTCATATAGATAACTTGATTGCATGTCTCCATCTTCACTGCATGTGACCATCTCTTTGTTTCTATCTGTTTCTATCCATTCTGTCCAAATTTCACTTCCATGTTTCCAAAACCTGTGAAGGACAACAGCGATGGAGTCTTGCATTCCAAAACAAGACTGTTTAAACCACCTAAGTGCTAACCCGGAAACTACACAGAGGTATCCTTGCTAAATTGTCTCCAAGTTCCCTGTACATAAAATATAGAGTAATGTAAAAAGCTGTTATTTCTTAGCTCTGTACTCTCCCATAGCTGGCTTACTTAACATGGCTATCCATTTCCTTTAAATATGCTAAATGCATTTTAGAAAATACATATCCATATATTTCAGCTCCTGTGAGTCCAGCAAAACTACATTTTTTTTTACTGGGACTTCATTTCTGGACTGGCACCAGAATATTTTAACAACTGTAGATGCATTCATAGAAGAATTGATTTGAGTTCATGGAGTAGCTGTGTTCACACTTTTACCCAGGATATCTATAATATGTAGATGCATTATCTATGGGCTGCTATCCTAGAACATCTGCTAAAGTATAGCAGGTTATTAAGCATCTGCCAGAAAAATTATCTGAACTTTCTGTTGGAAAATGGGAAAATACATATGGGAATAATGTAAGTTTTAGCAATATCACTTATACATTGAATTCCTAAGCTTCCCAGTAAAGAGGTTATCTGTTGTTTCCAGTAAAAAAGGTTATCTATAGACCTCCATGAAATGCTGTAAATGAATCATGACATGACATCTATTAAATGTTCAGCAAACAAAGGTTCCAGGGCATATTTCAAAACCAAAGGGTGTAGGATAAGGTAAAACAAAATAGAGCTGAGCTGGAGGACAATGAATCAACAATAGTTAACAATGTCTGGTTTTGTTACCCAATAGACCATCAGGCAACATCCTACCCAAGAGTGTGCTCACCCTTTAGCACAGCTGGCATCCCTACATCCTAAGCAGAGACACACCTAAATTCAAGTCTCAGAAAGGTGTAGTTCTGCTTAGAATGCTGATGTTAAGCTCCAGTTTCAGTAGCCTAGAATATCATCACAATTCACTGATGGACATAAAACAGGCAGACAATATTTCTTTGACCTCAAAAATGTGGGAAGCTTTCAAACCCTTCATAGCATTTTTGATGAGTGGTTGTGTGCCTGAGTGTTCTTGCTTGAGAATAAAGAAAGTAAGGTGATGGTTGCCTGCTTTCACCTAACTGTCAGATAAAAAATACCCAGATTACATGTGTGTGTGTGCTCCTGCAAAGAAAGGCAGGCTCTGAAGAGCACACACACAGTCCCGCTTCTTTCTCCTTCCAGTAGAAGCACAGATCCAGGAAGGCAAGAGTGGCAGGGCAGCGCCCTTCCGCTGCTGCACTTGTCCTTGCTGCCGGGGGTGGAGGGTGGGGAGATAGGGCACTAGAAACCCTGATGCTGGGCTAGCTGGTGGCTTGTATTGTGAATATGCAACCTTAAATCATGCCACTACCAAGCTTCCAGAGAGAAATTGTGAATGGTTTCCTGAATAATGGCTTCATTTTTTCTAAAATCATCAGATTCTTTCAGAGTGGATCTTGCTTGTGTTGTCTATGCAAATGAATATTTCAATCCTACATCTGAGTAACGTCAAGAAGTCTTTTGAAAACTAACGTACTTACTAAATTATGATGCCATATACTATACCACCAAAGGCAACCCAGAAAACAATGGACTTAGTCTGAAGTAACTTTTTCAGGATTTCACTGTAAAAGCAGTAAAGGACTATCTATATCTATCATTAGTATGATAGCTATGGTTAATTTAGGTATATTCTGTGGTTTATACTCCAGAATGTATTAATTCAAGTACATTGTAGTATTTGACCCAAATATTGAAAAGTTGTACTTCAACTCTTCATGAATTAGCTGAAAAATCATGAACATTCTATTGTTGTGTGATAGTTGGTTCATTGAAAACTGGGAAACATTTCAAAACTCTTTCCATTCTTTACATTCCCAGATAAGTTAAAATGCTGTTTAATTTGTTGTTAACTGTTGTTAGCCGCCCTGACCCCGTTAGGGGAGGGCAGGATATAAATTTGATAAAATAAAATAAAAATAATTTGACTGTGGACATAATGCAGCACTGCAGATTTTAACCTACAGCTATATAATTTCTTTATTGCTAGACCTTAAATAACAAATCATCTGCTCTGCAGAGAATTCTAGATTTTTTGTGATGATTCCTTACCTATCAAGAATGAGTGGTTATGAAAATGTTGCAAGTAGCCACATCAAATCAAGTCAGTTATCCTTTTGTTTCCCTCTTAGTGAGAACCTCAACTTTTATTCAAAGTCTTTATTCACTAACTGTTCATAAAACTAGTTTTCACCCTCCATCTACTAGCCAGTTTGTTTTAACTTTGTGATATATTTCCTATAATACTTGTTTTATTTCTTTTTTGGCATCTCATTTCACAGGCAATCCAGAAAAATGGAAAGATATAGCACCCCAAAGCAAACTAGGAAAGGCTCTGCATCAGAAACAGAAAGGTAAGATTCATTCGGTAACACACATTGTTCCTCAGTCAGCTCAGCTGCATTATTAGAACGGTGTACAAGCTGTGACTATAGAATGCTATCTGTCTGAAAGAAACAACACTTAAATTTTATGTTACAAAATAACTGAAAATTAATTCCACTATCATTTTAACATATAATCTGTCTGTGATGAGAGAGACATCCTAGAGTACAACTTGCTTGGAGTCTCATCCATGTCTGTTGCATGTGCAACTGACAAAGATTTGTACCACCAGTTTTAAACCCATGAAAGATGAGAAGTGGAGATGAGTTACTATAACCCAAAGTCATATTAGGAGCATCTCCACATTTTCAAGCTTTTTTGTACCAGTATACAGTTTCTTTCTGTTTTACATGTTGCATTGAAAAGAAAAATGTTTTAAAAGCAGTGTTTAATAATAATACAAGTGGGGACCCCCCCCAAGACTTTTTAACCCCTTCATTTCCTCAACAGGCTGCCCACTTGCTAACCAGTCCACCCACTTGCAGTGCTGACACCTCCAGATCCATGACTCCTGGGGGTGGGGGTAAGCTCCCCTTCACACCTGTCTGTAGCATTGCAGCCTTTATCTGCCTGGCTTGTAGAGGCAGTGACTTCCCCTCCCTCCTCCGCAAGCACTCACCAGGCAGGACCCTCTATCCAGTGCTTCCAAGTTGGACAGAGGAGGTGATATCAGGCCCAATCCCATCTGGAGGGCTGCAGTAACAGTCTGGGGTCACACTCAGAGTTGCTTGGCAAGGGGGCCACCAGTTTGTCATGGCTAGGGATGGGTACAAATTGGGAAAATGCAGTTTGGTTCACAATTTGTAGTGCTCCCAGTTCACAAACCATCAACTGTCACAAACTTTTTGGCACCAAATGAACTGGTACAGCTTGTGAGCTTTGTAATGTGGTAGAATGCCCCACCCCAAGCTAGAGACACCAGACTTGCAGGGCTGACTTTCCTCTACCTGCCATATAAGTTTGGTGAGGATTTATTAAGTTACACCTTCCCCAAGTAGTTGCCCCAGGAAACTACTTTCTGGGGAAATGGCAGAAATGGCAAATGCAGGTTCAGGAGGCTATAGAATTGACCCTGTGTAAGTTAGAGTTATCAGACTCAGAGGGGATCTTCCCCTGATGGTCCTCTATATGCTCTCCAAGTTATGTGCAGATTGGACTTAAAAGGTTATAGCTCCCCCCAACCCAAGATGATGCTGCCAGGAAAGTACTTTGGGGGGAAATGCAAGCACAGGTTCAAAAGTGTATAGAATGGACTCCCTGGAAGCTACACACACCAAATGCACAGGAAATATCACCCTGCCGCCCACTCCTTTACAATCTCTCCAAGATGGGAGAGGATTATATTTCTGGGGTCCTAGTTACGGACCTCCTAAAAAGGTCTCCCACATTTATATTCTCCCACTTCTTAATTTGAACACCTGTGTGCCATGAAAGTAAAATTAGAGGCAAAATGTGTTAGTTGTGGGGGGAGCTACAGTCCAGCACCTCTGTCTTTAAGACCCCAACCAGGGAGAAGCCCCACTACTGGTTGTCAGTGGTGAACTGGGATATCAGCAATGGCAGGGATGCCAAATGTGTAGTGGAGGATTCAGCAGAGGTGATGATGAGGGTCTACCTCACAAAGTTCCCTAAGTCACCAAACCCTAGCAGGATATAGATGTTCACAATCAAGAGGATATAAAATGTGGGTTCTCTGCTGAGGCACTCGGTAGCTAAGCCCCACTGCTTAGTGTGAACAGAGAGATGGGGTGGGTCAGAGCCCTGAGTCCACCTAACATCTAACACCTAACAGGGAAGAGGTGTTCACATTCAGAATCAGGAATAAATGGATATGCTCTGCTTTTAACAAGTTCTCTGCCTCTCTAACTTCAAACGGCCAACAGAGTAGAGGCTGCGGAGCTGTGGGTATATATATAGAATCCTGAGTCCATAGAGCAGAATGGGAACAATGGACCTTTTCACACTTACCGGTGGAAACCGGAAGGGAGTCGGTATTGTGCCGCTTGCAGTAATCCGAGACAGCGATGGGAGTTTTCATACACATGTTTTTTCCCCCGGTAGGGTTCCGTGATTGAAGCATGATTGAAGCGAGCCATTTCACACTGTTCCGCTCTTATCTCGCTTCCACCAGCGCCAGCCGGTTTCGCGCCGTTTTTCGCCCGCCGGCGCGCGCGATCTCCAGCTTTTTTGGGGGGGGGAACATCAGTTTAGATCGATATAGCGATATATCGCTATATCGACCTGTCAAAACAGCACCACCATAGGGATTGCAACGGAGCCTAGCCATCCCTATGGTGGTGCTGTTTTGACAGGTCGATATAGCGATATATCGCTATATCGATCTAAACTGACGTTCCCAAAAAAAAAAAAAGCCGGAGATCGCGCGCGCCGGCGGGCGAAAAACGGCGCGAAAACTGCTCCCGGGTTAGATACTGGACATTTCACACAGCACCCCATAGCGATTTCAACCCGGAAGGAGGGGTTGAAAAGTGGAAGAAGCTGCTCTTTGTTTGTGACGACTCAGGCACGCCTCACTATCGGGACAGCCGCGGGAGTGTGTGAAAAGGTGAGAGTATTCCGGTAGCAGCCAGTTACTGAATCGGGTCTGTCTGAAATGCCAGCAGAAACCCGTTACTGTTCAGTAACTGGCCAGCTGCTATACCGGAATACTTAGGCTGTGTGAAAAAGCTCTCTGTTACTGGCAGCCAGCTGTGCCTGTTAAGCTTTGGAGGGCCCCATTGGTGTTTCCAAATCTGGAGAATGGCTTTGAAGTTTGTAAACATTATAATTGAGTGGAGACAGTCTGTCTGGAAATGTATCAATTCATGAACCTCCACAAACCTCCTGTTCCTGAAATATTCATATCAGTTGCCCTGCCATGAACTTTGCTTTGTGAACCACGAATTGGCTAAAATTTGTGATGAACGTGAGCCGATTTGTGTCCTTCCCTATTCATGACCTGTAGTTGGTGAGATAGGACTACAATCTTCTTTTGTTTTGTTTTGTCAACTTTTAAACAAAAATTGAAAAGTGTTTAGGATTTTTCTGTAAATCTGGATGTCCCCACAGGTTTGCAGAAAGATGTCTTTTCAGTTTATGTGGTCCCAATCTGTGAATATAATACTACATTCTCGGTCTTTCACCAGTCGCGGACTAGCGGGCGGGGGGGAGGGGTGGCCCTGTTCATTCGAGAGGCTTACTCCTTCCGGGCCCTCCCGGCTCCGGAGATCAAGGGCATTGAGTGTGCCGGCCTGGCGTGGGATGTTGGGGAGGGGTTGGCGATCTGGCTGGTGTACCGACCGCCTAACGCACCGGCCAGCGCCTTACTATCACTGATGGAGGCCGCAGCAGGATGGGCATTGGAGCACCCGAGGCTTCTGATCCTGGGTGACTTCAATGTTCATGCCGATGACGTGACCTCCAATCAGGCGATGGACCTAGTGTCTTCCATGGCGACACTAGGACTCTCCCAAATAGTTACGACACCCACTCACCAGGCCGGTCACATGTTAGACTTGATCTTCGCGTCAGGAGTTTTAGTGAACGATCTTGCTTCTATAGCAGTGCCATGGTCGGATCACTATGCCCTCAAGGCTCGTGTGGACGTCCCACCCCAACCCCGTTTGGGCGGCGAGCTTATTTTAGCTCGCCCGCAGAGCCTGATGGACCCGGAACGGTTCCTGACGGCCCTGCGGGATCCCTGGCCCCCTGGCGATTCCCTCGATGACCTGGTGGAGTCTTGGAATAATAGGCTCACCGGGGCCATCGATGAGATCGCGCCTAGGCGTCCTCTGCGCCCTCGGTCAAGGCCGACACCCTGGTATAACCAGGGGTTGCGGCAGTTGAAACGAGGACTCAGACGACTAGAGAGGCAATGGCGGCGTACCCGAGATGAAGCGACTCGAACATCTTATAGAGAGGTTATGAAGTCCTATGAGGTGGCAGTCAAGGCCGCAAAGAAAACTTACTTTGCGGCAGAGATTGCGTCCGCAATTTCGCGCCCGGCACAACTGTTCAATACAATTCAGACTCTTACAACGCTGCCACAGGGCAGACCAAATTTTAATGAATTGGAAATTGGCTGTGAGGCTTTTGCGAATTTTTTTGCGGATAAAATCGCATCGCTCCGTTCCGACTTCCCTGCCACATTAGATACAGTTAGCGAACCTGAGGCTCCGTGCCTGTCTTCGGATTGTGTCCTGGACGGCTTCGGCGCGCTCAGCCTGGAAGAAGTTGACAGGATCCTCCTATCTGCACGCCCAACAACTTGTAAATTGGACCCATGCCCCTCCTGGCTTATTAAGACCTGCCAGAGGGAGCTAAGATATCCTATACGGGATATCATAAATAGATCCCTATTGGAGGGACATTTTCCATCGGCGCTCAAAGAGGCGGTGGTCCGTCCCCTCCTGAAGAAAACAACGTTAGATCCGACCGAATTGGCACACTACCGGCCGGTATCGAATTTGCCCTTTTTGGGCAAACTTATAGAGAGGGCAGCGGCGTTGCAGCTACAGAGCTTCCTGGAGGATGCTTCTGTCCTCGACCCCTACCAGTCTGGTTTTCGCCCGGGCCACGGGACGGAGGCGGTGCTGGTCGCCCTGGTGGATGACCTTCGGCGACATCTGGATCAAGGCGGCTCGGCGGTGCTGATGTTGTTGGACCTATCGGCAGCGTTCGATATGGTCGACCATCGGCTCCTGGCGTGCCGCCTTGCCGACGCAGGGATTCAGGGGTTGGCCTTGCAATGGCTTTCCTCTTTCCTTGACGGTCGGGGACAAAGGGTGGCGATTGGGGAGGAACTGTCCCGGAGACACACGCTTGAGTGCGGGGTGCCTCAAGGGGCGGTGCTTTCCCCGATGTTATTTAACATCTATATGCGCCCCCTTGCCCAGATGGCCCGAGGGTATGGGCTGGGTTGCCATCAGTATGCTGATGACACCCAGCTCTATCTGCTTATGGACGGCCGGCCCGCCTGCGCCCCAGAAAATCTGGACCGGGCGTTACAGGCAGTGGCTAGGTGGCTTAGGCTGAGTGGGCTGAAGCTGAACCCGGCGAAGACAGAGGTCCTTTGCTTAGGTCGCTGCGGCCCGGGAAGGGAACTCCCCCTGCCAGTTTTTGACGGCGCTCCATTAACAGCGTCGGGCAGGGTTAAGAGCCTGGGAGTGCTGTTGGAGCCTTCATTGACGATGGAGGCTCAGATAGCAGCCACTGCCAAGTCCGCTTTTTTTCATCTTAGGCGGGCGAGGCAGTTGGCCCCCTTCCTGGAACGTGACGACCTGGCAACAGTGATTCATGCTACGGTCACCTCGAGGCTGGACTACTGTAATGCCCTCTACATGGGGCTACCCCTGTGCCGAACCCGGAAACTGCAGTTGGTGCAGAACGCTGCTGCCCGGCTGTTATTAGGGCTCCCAAGATGGGAGCACATTCGACCGGGGCTCCAGGGTCTGCACTGGCTGCCAGTAATATTCCGAGTCCGGTACAAGGTGTTGGTTATGACCTTTAAAGCCCTATATGGCCTAGGACCTGCCTACCTTAGGGACCGTCTCTTCCCACACGTTCCCCAGAGAGTACTACGTTCAGGTTCACAAAACCTGTTGGTAGTCCCCGGGCCAAAGGAGGCCCGCCTAAAATCCACCAGGGATCGGGCCTACTCAATAACGGCACCTTATTGGTGGAACCAGCTGCCGGAAGAGGTGCGGGCCCTGCGGGATCTAGGGCAATTCCGCAGGGCCTGTAAGACAGTCCTCTTCCGGCAGGCCTATGATATTAACTGACAATGTAAAATATCCTGGATGAAAAAATGTATCTATAGGCCGCCGGTTTTTACTCTATCTTGTTTTTACTAAATTATGGTTTAATGGTATTCTAATTGTTTAAACTGAAATTGTTTTAATTATTGTGTTGTAAGCCGCCCTGAGACACCTAGGTGAGAAGGGCGGGGTATAAATCTTAATATAAATAAATAAATAAATAAATAAATAAATACATATGGCCCTTTCCAAAAGGCTGAGAAAGAATAAAAATCTGTGGATATAATGATCCATATCTGAAGTTCATGTGGAAAATTAGACAGTATTGTTCAAATTGATTTTCACAACAGGAATTACGTAAGTCCCTTCACACCCCATACACTTAATGGAATTGAAAATTTATGCATATGAGCTATTTATGTAGCCTGAATCTTAATAGTTTTCCTAGATTTTTTAATTAAATGCCAACATCCACTTACTTATATTTTTCAACTGTAATGCTATATGGTTTCTGCTTCCTCCGTTACTTGTATAACAAATGTAAAATTATATACACTTATATATATGCTGTAATATTGATGGAGAGATCTGTGTGCACTTTGATTGATGCCCAGAAAGGCTCCAATGTGTGCAGGGGCTTTGGTTATTTTTTTTATTGAGGGAACCAGTCCATGTTTGAAATGGAATATTCATTAGTATAGATCAGGGTCCCAAACCTTCTTGAGCCCATGGGCACCTTTGGAATTCTGACACAGGGTGGTGGGTGTAACCATAAAATGGCTGCCATAGGAGGTGGAGCCACACACACACAAGCACATACAGAGAAAGGCCAAATGCAGAGGACAAGAGAGCTAATTTTGGAAAATATACTGGGAAGGAGCAAGAGGCAGAATAAAACCAATACTGTCCTGGCAGCTGCTACCTAAGTGACATTATTTTAATCTGCAAAACCCATCAGATTTCCAGTGGCCAATCAGGAGCCCCATCTGGCCCCACGCACTTTCTTAAAACCTTGGCAGGCTCTAGGAAAGCTATTACCAGATGCCATAGATTGCATGAGCACCACATTAGAACACCGAGGTGTAGATAAATGCTCTCTGTTACAATATATTGGGGAGCTATTTTAGTTCCATGTATGCATCAAAGCAATTCAATTATGAACAGATCACAGTTTTACTTTCTAAAGTGTGATGTCCATGGCCACTAACTATGAAGCAGAAAAGCTCACACTGAATCTTTCTGTGCTGTTCAAAAGCTTGCTTTAATATGGTGACAGAAAGGCATCCTTCCACTTAGAAAGATTAATCCTGAAAAATAAATTATACATATTTGCTGTTAAAAAATTTTATTATGTATCCTGTGGACCCAGTCCAATGCAGTCCATTCTGTCCTATGGGAAGATAGCATAGAATGGAGTCTATTCTGTCCTATGGGCCCATAAGATACAATGGAATCCACTCTGCCCCATGAGATGGAATAAACTCTCTTTTGCTTTCCCACTGCCTGCAAGTGGGAGGGAGTGAAAGGGAGACTTGCAATGGTTCCTGGCCTCTTACAGCCATCAGTGAAGTGGGTCCACCTGTCAGCTGCTTGCTTTAAGAGGCGGGGAGTTATTGGAAGGCTCCCTTTCATTCCCCGGGCTACAAGTGGGAGGGGGTGAAAGGGAGACTTCTAATGGCTGCCTACCTTCCTGTCTGATTGTCTGTCTTCCTGTCATTTTTCTGGCTCCCTGTCTTTCTTTCTTTCTTCCTTCCTTTCATTTTCCTTTCTTTCACCCCTTTCTCCCCAACATTTCTATAACTCTCCCTTCCTTCCTTGCTTGCTTGCTTCTTTCCTTTCTCTCATTCTTTCTCTGTCTCTCTCTGTCTTTCTGTCTTTTTCTTTCATTCTATTTTTCTTTTTCTCATTTTTTCTCTCACTCCTTTCTTTCCTTCTTTTTTTACCTCTCCCTTCTGCTCTTCCTCTCATTCTTTCTCTGTATCTGTCTTTTTATTTTATTTCATTCTGTCTACCATCCTTCCTTTCATTTTTTCTCACACTCCTTTCTCCCCATCTTTTTCCTACCATTCTTTCTCTCTCTCTTGTTTTCTTTCATTCTGTTTGTCTATCTTCCTTCCTTCGTGCCACCTACACATTCATCACCGCCCCCCCCCCCCCGGCAATATTTTTCTAGGGCCTGTTGTATTTCTTCCTACAACGAACTTTACTGCTAGTACAAATATTAATGAAAGTTATTTCCTTCCCCCTAAATATCCACACTTGTTCATCTGACTCTGCTTTCTACAAATTATCTCTTCAACACTTAGCTTTTCTCTGATGACTTTTTTCTTCCAATAGAGCATTTTTTCCTTCCTCTGATTGATACAGTTCCTCATCTCCTATTTACAGGTTCCTTTATCTTCTTTTCTAACATGCAACATACACTAACATGAACATATACTAATTAGAGTGCAAATGCACATTCTAGATAACTTGTTCAGTGATAGCCACCTGAAGAACAGGATCGCTGAAAGACAATGTTACAGGACAGACCAGAGGGATGAGGACTTGGAGTCTGGTGGATTCAAATGTAAAGTTTTAAGAAAAGAGATCTTTGGATTACAGTGGATATAGGGCTGCCAGATCTCCCTGGTAGAGGCAGGGGTTCCCCACCATCAGAACCCACTGCTCTGCTGTCGATCAGCTGGCCAACAGGGGGGACTTACCTGGAAAAAAGAGCAAACCCAGTTAACATTGCAACAACTTGTCTATATCACTGGATCTGGAAGTTGGTGAAGTTGGAGTGATGCTCTGGTATTTGGGCAAAAACTCTATGGTAGAAGCCAAATTTTCCA
The DNA here is from genome assembly GCF_032191835.1 of Heteronotia binoei. Lineage (NCBI taxonomy): Eukaryota > Metazoa > Chordata > Lepidosauria > Squamata > Gekkonidae > Heteronotia > Heteronotia binoei. Next base: position 72,690,319 of record NC_083223.1, read on the forward strand.
GAGTGTTTGTTCAAATACCAAAGCATCACCCCAATGTTGCTATGTGATGACATCACTTCCGAGTCTCATTGGAAGAGATGTAGACACTTGCTGCAATATAGAATAGGCCTCCTTCCTACTCCCAGTAATCCACCCCCACATCCTCTGCCAGTTGCCATGGAAACCCTAAGTGAGTAGTTTGATTAAAATATTGACTCAGTGCATGGCAATATTGAAAAACTCCCAGTTGTGAATCATTAGGGAGGAGATTGAAATGAATAATTAAATTGTGGAATGCATTGCCAGTGGATGTGGTGATGGTCATGAGTTTTAAAGGGGGGTTAGAAAGATTTGTGGAGGAGAGGTTCACCAATGACTGCTACTCATGATGACTAAAGGGTAACTTAGCAATAAGTCTCTGGGAGGCAACATTAAGGGTAGGATTAGGATTACCAACTCTGGTTTGTGACGTTCCTGAAGCTTTGGAGGTGGAGCTAGCAGAAGGTGGGATTTTAGAAGGGGAGAGATATCAGTAGGGATTTGAATCTGTACAGTTCACCCTCCAAAATTGCCATTTTCTCCAGAGACTTACCTGCACAGTCTGGAGATGAACTGTAATCCAGATTCCAAACCCCTCCAGGAGGTTGGTTAAGTATATCCTGTTCATTTTCTTAGTGCAGTTGATTGGCTACTGCATAAAGAGGTTGCTAGACGGACCACTGGTCTGAACCGTCCAGGCACTTCTTCCTTTCTTAACCTGGGCAAAGTGATATGGGGTGGCAATCAAGATGCAAAAAATGTCAGCTCAGGGACATGACACCACACAGGTGGCGTCAATTTGAACAAGGAAGTATTCTTTTTCCTCCTAGGAAGACAATGTGTTGGCATTTAGTTCTATTAAAAATGGAATTTATAAAGAAGCCAGTCAAGATAGAGATGATTAGGATTCCCCTTGATTTGCCTCAGAACACTTACAAGGATAAACTTGATGGGGTGAAATGACAGCTGTGTGTAATATCTTTGGCTTTTTTATGGTCCTTCCCTCTGCCTCTATTGTTAGGATCAGTGTAGCCCTATTTCCTGGGCCACCCAATTGACCTGATGGTGCGCATCTTACATATATCTAATTATATACATATTTAGATCGCAATCCAACACAGAGGGAAGCATGTGTAAAAAAAATTGTTAGAAGACTAACATGCCCTTAATTCTGATTTGGACTGTTGCCTTATAGCATTTTTTAAAATGTATATGATTCTAGTAATTAAATCTCTGTATAGTAACAACAATATTATTACTTTTCTAGGGCAAAACATTGACCATTGTAAATGTTTTGCTTAAATGGAGGTAACATTTAACATTCTGAAACATTAAGAACAGCAAACTCTATTGGATAGCATGTTGTCAAAGGCTTTCACAACTAGAGTTCTTTAGTTGTAGATTTTCTGGGCTGTATGCCAACACTATCTTCCAGCAGAAGAACAGTCTGAAGACAACCTGGATGCACCCACGGTCCAAGCATTGGCACCTTATCGACTACATTCTGGTGCGCCAGAGAGACCTTCGAGATGTCTTACACACCCGAGTAATGCCCAGCGCAGAATGTCATACGGATCATCGTCTTGTACGCTGCAATCTCCGTCTTCACTTTAAACCCACACCCAGGAGAGGAGGTATCCCTCGGAGGAAGTTTCAGGTTGGCAGCCTCCAGTCAGCCGAAGTTAAAGCTGCCTTCCAGGCAAAACTCCAGTCAAGAATTGAGGACCTCAGTTGCCCCACAGACCCTTCTCCAGAAGCACTCTGGGAACACCTAAAAACTACCGTCCTGCAGATCTCTGAAGAAGTCCTCGGGTTCTCCACAAGGAAGAACAAGGACTGGTTTGATGAGAACAATCAAGAGATCCAAGAATTACTGGCAAAAAAGAGATCTGCCTACCAAGCACATCTTGCTCAGCCCTCCTGTCCTGGGAAAAAAGCAACCTTTCGCGCTGCATGTAGCAACCTCCAGCGCAAGCTTCGAGACATTCAGAACGAGTGGTGGACCAAGCTTGCAGAGAGAACCCAGCTGTGTGCAGACACTGGTGATTTAAGAGGGTTCTACGAAGCCCTGAAGGCAGTATATGGTCCATCATATCAGGCTCAGAGTCCCTTGCATAGTGCAGACGGCCAAGTGCTCCTCACAGACAAGGCATCCATACTGAACCGGTGGTCGGAGTATTTTCAGGTTCTCTTCAGTGCCAACCGCGTAGTTCAAGATTCAGCAATCCACCTCACCCCACTTCAACCGGTTAAAACAGAGTTGGATGAGATCCCCACCCTAGAAGAGACTGTTAAAGCCATCAAGCAACTGAAAAGTGGCAAGGCAGCAGGAGTTGATGGAATTCCACCAGAGATCTGGAAGCATGGGGGCACAGTACTACATAGCTCACTTCACAAAGTACTTGTCACCTGCTGGGAACAAGGCAAATTACCACAGGACTTTCGCGATGCAATCATCATCACCCTATACAAGAACAAAGGGGAAAAGTCAGACTGCTCCAACTACCGGGGGATAACCCTGCTCTCCATCGCAGGCAAAATCCTTGCCAGAATACTCCTGAACAGACTGGTGCCCACCATTGCAGAAGAACTCCTCCCAGAGAGCCAGTGCGGCTTCAGAGCTAACAGGAGCACCACCGACATGGTATTTGTTCTCAGGCAGCTCCAAGAGAAATGCAGGGAACAGAACAAGGGTCTGTATGTGACTTTTGTCGACCTTACCAAAGCTTTCGATACCGTTAGCAGGAAAGGCCTGTGGCAAATCTTGGAACGTTTAGGATGTCCCCCAAGGTTCCTCAGCATGATCATCCAGCTACACGAAGACCAGTGAGGCCAAGTCAGACACTGCAACGACCTCTCGGAGCCCTTCCCAATAGGCACAGGTGTAAAGCAAGGCTGTGTTCTCGCGCCAACTCTCTTTACGATCTTCTTTAGCATGATGCTTCAAAGAGCCGCAGTAGATCTAGATGAGGACGATGGTGTCTACATCCGCTATCGCACCGATGGCAGCCTGTTCAACCTGAGGCGACTAAAGGCACACTCCAAGACGATGGAAAAACTCATCCGAGAGCTACTGTTTGCTGATGATGCTGCACTCGTCTCCCACTCGGTATCAGCTCTGCAGCATATGACGTCCTGCTTTGCAGAGGCTGCCAAGCTATTCGGCCTAGAAGTTAGTCTGAAGAAGACAGAAGTTCTCCACCAGCCTGCACCCCAGGAAGATTATCACCCTCCCTGCATCACTGTGGGTGAATCAGTTCTGAAGACAGTCCAGCAGTTCAGCTACTTGGGGTGCATCATCTCCTCAGATGCCAAGATCGACAAGGAGATTGACAACAGGCTGGCAAAGGCAAACCGTGCATTTGGCCGACTGCACAAAAGAGTGTGGAGCAACAAGCATCTGAAAAAAGGCACAAAGATCAATGTTTACAAAGCGGTTGTGATGACAACTCTCATCTATGGCTCTGAATCGTGGGTTTTATACCGTCATCACCTGCGACTCCTTGAGCGCTTTCATCAGCGCTGCCTTCGCACCATCCTCAACATCCACTGGAGTGACTTTGTGACCAACACTGAAGTCCTCAAGCGGGCAGAGGTTACCAGCATCGAGGCACTGCTGTTGAAGACGCAGCTGCGCTGGGCAGGGCATATTTCTAGGATGGAAAACCACCGCCTTCCCAAGATTGCCCTGTATGGCGAACTCTCCACCGGCCATCGAAATAGAGGGGCACCAAAGAAGAGGTACAAGGACTCCTTAAAGAAATCCCTTAGCACCTGTCACATCAACCATCACCAGTGGTCTGACCTAGCCTCAGATCGCAAAGCATGGAGGCACACCATCCACCAGGCTGTCTCTTCCTTTGAGAACACACGCATAGCTGGTCTTGAGGACAAAAGGAGATTGAGGAAGAATCGCACTGCTACAGGACCAACCCTAAATCAGACTTTTCCCTGCAGCCGCTGTGGCCGGACCTGCCTGTCCCACATTGGTCTTGTCAGCCACCAGCGAGCCTGCAGCAAACGTGGACTATTGCACCCTTCTTAAATCTTCGTTCGCGAAGCCAAGCCGAGAGAGAGAGATGCCTGTGGTCTTGGCATCGTGAGACCTGTTACTGGCATCCTCAGAGATATAACCCAGAAAACTGGAGTTCTCTCTGGGTTAAAGTGAGAATAAGATGGTAAACAGGTAATTTATACCTACTCAGGAATGTGGGGTAGGGCTAAGTCATTATCTTGTAGAAGCTTCCCAGGCTGTAACATGCTAATGGAGGAGCTTTCCTGAGGAGGTTCTTTTGTATATGGATTGGCTATTGAAATTCTAATCTTATCTGTAGTCCTGTTGTAGGCATTTTGTGTTTGTTCAGACCTGGAAAACATGCCCTATTCATTTTTAAACCCTTTTTCTTCCTGTTGATATTTTGATAGGTTGGGGTCTCATTATTTTCTTTTAAATAAGGGAGCAGTTTTTCATATGAGACTTTTTCAGTTCTATTTCTGGATTAGGAGTTGCCAGTTTTACACATCACCATGTTTAAACTGGGTAGACAGTGGCTTTAAATCAGGACTACTAAGATGTGTAAATGCTTGCAAAATACAAAATACTGCCAGAGAAAATTGTACAATACAACCAAATCTTCAAATTACTTTAAAATATTACCCATATGAACAGCTGCTATAGAATAATCTGTCATGGTTTGTCAAATGATTATTTAGGTTTTATGACTGCCTAGGAGACTACTTTTACCTTTTTAGAGCTTTACCAAGAAAGCTGAGCCCCCTACTGGACGCAAAATGTTAGCACAGGAAGAATAAAGAAATCTAATGATATTAATATAGAATATAGAACAAAGCAGTAGACAATTTGCACCTTTAAGACCAACTAAGTTTTATTCAGATTGTAAGCTTTGTTATACATTATAGAATGTATAACGAAATGTCCATTATTTTTGCTATAATTTTATAATATGCCTTATGAATACATTTGTATTCAGTAGTCCATTCCAATATAAAGTGTGAGTGAAAATACAACCTCACTATTTTAATATTTGTATTATTTATCAGAGGGTCCACAGCTCAGTAAGTAGACATCTGCTTGGCAGGCAGAAGGTCCCAGGTTCAGTCACCAACATCTCCAGTTAAAGAATCTGTCAGTAAGTGATATAAAGATCTCTGAGATCCTGGAGAGCCAACTGTGAGTTGGCGTGAACAGTGCTAACCTTGATGGAACAATGGTCTGATTCAATATATGGCAGCTTTGTGTGTCCTGTCACAGATTTATTGCCACATAGATTTATTTATTGATCCATTAATCATACTGTTTCTGTATTCTGCCTGGACTGGTTCTCTAATCACAGTTGAAGTTCACTGGAAAACTCTGCAACTTTCAAATATTATTCTTTAAAAGGTTTTTAAAGCAACAGTTATTTTGTCCTGATGAAATATAGTAACCCACACTGGACATGTATTTCCCATGTAATTGCCATTTAACAGTACATGGTAGATTAAACTGTGGGTAGAACTTGTAGGCAGGCTTGCCTGTAAGCTTGGCTGGTGAGCTGAGCAGTATCATACGTTCTGCTTCCCACAGTTACTGAAAAAGTAATTCTTGCTCACAGTGTGGATGGAGATGTCTACAACTTGCTGTTGAAGCAACCATGCTGAGTGTTTTAGCAAATTTTCAGGAAGTGCTTGTCTACTTCCACTCTTCTTTGGCAACCTGAACAGGAATTAAGTTGATGAAGTAGAACATCATATCACAGGAGTAGTTTTCTTTTAATAATGTGATGGTGAAGTTAGATTTGTGGGACATGTATTATACAGAGTTCAAAGAAAGACATTTCAAGAGCAATCCTAAAGAGAGGTCACCCTTCTAAGTTCACTGAAGTCTATGAGCTTACAAGCAAAGTTTCCTCCAAGCTGCACTAGGGGGTGCTGGCACACAAAATTTTAGCCATCAGCACAGGGATTTTTGCCTCAATTTATGATCAAAGGCATTTTTATTCTCCATTGGAAACAATGAAAGATGGGGGCAGCTTCTTCTGGGTCCATAAAATCAGATCCCTGGTCCAATCTTTTTGAAACTTGGGGAAGGTGGGTAGGAGATGCACCAGCAGCAAATTTGGTGCCTGTACTTCAAAAAACACATCAAACCATTTGTGCCACATCAGCTTTGGCTCTGTTAGCCATAGGGGAGAAACAAAATGAAAAAAATGTCATCTTAAGGATTAATTGTATTTATGTTAATGGCAGCTCATAAGACAATAGCCAAAAGTTGGAAATCTGTAGAAGTATTAACATTACAGTTTTAGTATTCTGAGTTATGGGAGATAGCTATGCCTGAAAAATTAATGAACCAAATCAGAACAACTAAAGATAAAGTCAAAACTTCAGATTTCTTTAAAATGTGGCATGATTTTATTTTGTACATAACTCAGAATAATACTCCAAGTACGTTTAAACCCTTCCTCAGACTATAGGGAAAAAACTAAGTAAGACTCTCTCTACATTTTAACTATATAATGAGAGCATTCTTTAGGTCCTTTGTTCAGACCTATGAGATGGCTCTGAAGGCCACAAAGAAGGAGTTGTATGCGGCCTCCATTGTGTCTGCAAAATCACACCCAGCGTAATTATTTAGATTGATTCAGTCCTTGACCTCCCTGCCTCAGGGTATTTCAAATGCTAGCGAATTGGCTATTGGCTGTGAGGCTTTTGCAAATCATTTTGCAGATAAAATCTCTTCACTCCACCACAACCTTCCTGCCACATTGATACAATAAGTGAACTGGAAGCCCCTTGCTCATCTTTGGGTCCAGTTTTGGACCACTTCAGCCCACTCTCTCAGGAGGAGGTTGACAAGACCCTGGCAGCTGTGAAACCAACCACCTGCCCTCTTGATTCCTGCCCATCATGGCTGATTATGGTGGTGAGGTTGGGACTCCCCTGTGGGAGATCATCAATGCATTCCTGTCATCAGGGACATTCCTGGGTGCTCTAAAGGAGGCAGTGGTCCACCGTCTCCTGAAAAAAAAATCTCTGGACCCTACAGTCCTTCTAACTACTACTCAGTGTCAAACATACAATTCTGGACAAGGTAGTGGAGAAGGCAGTGGCAACGCAGCTTCAGGCATTCTTATAGGGAACCAATGTCCTGGACCCCTACCAGTCTGGCTTTCACCCTGCCCATGGAATGGAGATGGTACTGGTCACCTTAGTAGATGATCTCTGAAGACATCTGGATCGTGGCAGTTCGGCGCTGGTAATACTTTTAGTTCTATCAGCAGCATTCAATATGGTTGACCATGAGGTGTTGACCCACTGCCTCACTGATGCAGGGATTTGGGAATTAGTCTTACAGTGGCTGATCTCCTTCCTCCATGGTCAGAGACAGAGAGTGACTGGGGGGGGGGAGGAATTGTCCCAGCGACACCCATTGGAATGTGGAGTGCCACAGGGGGCAATTCTTTCCCCAATGCTATTCAATATCTATATGAGCCCCCTTGTACAGATTATTCAAATATACGGGCTGGGTTGTCACCACTATGCTGATGACACCCACCCTGCTCATGGACAACCACCTGGACTCTACCCTGGAAGAACTGGGTGAGGCATTGCAAGCCATGACTGGTTGGTTATCTCAGAGCCAGCTGAAACTGAATTAATCAAAGACAAAAGTCCTGGGACTGGGTCTGAGGGGGATGGGGAATGGGATCAGACTTCCAATCTTCGATGGTACCCAATTGGTGCCATCGACAGAAGTGAAGAGCTTGGGGGTACTCCTAGACACCTCTTTATCTATGGAGGCCCAGGTTGCCGCCACTGCAAGGGCTGCCTTCTTCCATCTGAGGCGGGTTTGGCAGTTGGTCCCCTATCTTACCTCCCATGAACTAGCCACAGTGATTCATGCAACAGTCACTTCCAGATTAGACTATTATAACTCTCTCTACATGGGGCTACCCTTGATCCTGCTCTGGAAACTCCAGCAGGTGCAGAACGCAGCAGCCTGGGTGTTAGCATCAAGTCCTATATGAGCATGGATGCACCCGGTGCTGTACAAATTGCATTGACTACCTCTTGAGTACTAGATCTATTTCAAGGTGTTGGTTCTCACCTTTAAGGCCTTTTATGGCCAGGGGCCTGCATATCTATGGGATCACCTCTCCCCATATGAGACCCGCCCCCCTGGGTTCTGACATCTGCTTCACAGCATCTTCTTGCAGTCCCTGGGCCTAAGGATGCCCAACTGGCTTCAACAAAGGCCAGGGCCTTTTCAGTCTGGTCCTCTTCTTGGTGGAATGAGCTCCCCTTGGAGATTCAAGCCCTGCAGGACTTGTCAAAGTTCCACAGGACTTGCAAGATGGAGCTCTTCCCCCAGGCTTTTAATTGATTTGGTGGGTGTCCCTTTGAACGTCATCACTTCCTTCCACCATTTTTACACTCATGGTGCTTGTATAGAGTTGACAGCCATTAGCCATACGTGCTGTTATATGTCTACAACTTATGCCGGAAATAGTGTCTCTCTCTTCTGAATATACTGCTCTGATTTATTGGAACTGTTTTATGATGTTTTAATTCTGCTGTTGTTTTTACTGTTGTAAGTCACCCTGAGCCTGCTTGCAGGATAGGGTGGGGTATAAATAAAAAATTAAATTAAATTAAATTTCTTTAAAGATTAAAAATGGGGGTGGGTCTTTCTTTTTTTGTGCTTGTATCTGTATATTACCTTTATGTTTTCTTTAAACCAATAAAAAAAAATCTTTTAAAATCCCACTGTGGAGCTTAAGAGGGAGCTTTGCTTTCAAGGGTCTATGATTTCACCATTTTGATCAATGTAGGCTTTGGAAATTCTACTACAGGGTGGCCAACGGTAGCTCTCCAGATGCTTTTTCCTACAACTCCCATCAGCCCCAGCCATTGGCCATGCTGGCTGGGGCTGATGGAAGTTGTAGGCAAAAAACATCTGGAGACCTACCGTTGGCCACCCCTGTTCTACTACATACAACAGCATTGATCCTTAGCTTTCCGAGACCTGATCCCCATTGTGCTACCATGAGACAGGAAGTCACATGCTTTCAGAGCCATATGACAGAAAGTAATGTTGCTAACTGGGCAGGAAACAATGTCTTGTACCATGGAAATGGTCAGCTGAAGCTTTATGACATGAGGCTAATAACATCACATGATAACTGCTTGCAGATAAAACTGATCTGACTAAATAGACAGCTTGAGGTACCCATTAAAAAGATGTCAAAGCTAAGAGGAACAGGGGGACCCAGAGTTTGATTTCATCACTGTTAAATCCAGCATGGATGACAAACCAAGAGAGCTGGGGATTGAAAACACAAGCCCTATACCAGGAAGTGTACCTTTGTGAGAAAGAAGCCAAAATCTGGAGTAATGGAATCCTCCTCCTCTACTGAGTTTTCACCTCACCATTCTTTCCCCCCTCACAATGTGCCTACAAAGAGACAGGAGATGTGACACCTATGTTCACTAGCAGAACTTGGCAGCACTTCCAAAAGGCAGCCAAAAATTCAGCTCTGTATGGGCTCACAATCCCAGCAGATAAGCCCCATGACCCACCATAGGGTTTTAAGACCTCTGAAATAAAGGCCCAGGAGAAATTATCTTGAAATAATAAAGGAAGTCTACATCCTAAAACTATGTTGCAGCAAAACAGTTTTCAGTGTTTTGCAAAAGTATGTCTTTTGCTACTGAACACAGACTGGAGGGGCCCCCTCCCTTCTGATCAACTACCTTAACAATATGTGCAAAAAACTGAGATGTGCAAAAGATGTAAAACATATTTTAACTGTAAGGAAATCTGTACTTGGCGACTTTCAGTTCTGTCTTGTCATTTTATTAACTTTGTAAATATAAGGATATTTCTATATAGTCTGTGATGAACCTTCTGTTAGATCATTTACTAATTGGATCATGAAGATAGTATTGCTATATATAAAATTATTATTTTTGGATACAGTTATATAGATCAAAGGCAATGGTGTGTGTCTGAGAGTATATATGTGTGGGCAAAGAGTTTTTATACAGTTAATGACTGAACCAATTTTTTTTTGTTTTTGACCCTAATATTTTAGGGTTCTACTGTCAAGTGTTTCTAGAAGGGGACTCAATGATCAGCCAATCATTAGGGGAAAACATCACACTCGCTCAAGGTCGAGTGAGCATTCTAGTATCAGACCATTATGTTCTGTTCATCACCTAGTTCCTGGAGGGTCGGCGCCACCTTCTCCACTTCTGACAAGGTTGCTATCAAGTGTACAGCACAACATTTCATTTTCTTCCTTCCAGATGTTAATGTGGTGGTGTACTTTCCAGAGTACATGTAGTACATTAATTCATTCTGACACTCCAGTACAATCTGTTTTTTTCCCCATAAAACCTACACTTCTCTCATATCCTCTATTACCACTATCCAGATTGTTAAAATCATACAAAGGAACATATCACAGTAGTAAAAATCTGCCCATGTTTTGTCTTCCCATTGTTTTGTTGTGTTTATGCATTCATATTAAAGCTTTCAGAATATTTCATTTTAAAAATATGTGCTCTATGCAGCACAAACGTTTGCTTATATAACAAAGGGTGTGTTCTCACATCATGCATTTTCTTCACACTAAACACAGGAACGTAAATCCTTTAAAAATTCTGGATTTCTTATTGTGTGAATCTCATATAAAGGAAGCTCAATGAATGTACAGTATGACAAAGTTAGAGTCCAATAAGACCAACAAAATTTTATTTAGGATGTTAGCTTTTGTGTGCATACACACTTTCCCCACTGGTGCCTTACAAGAAGCAAGTGGTAGTAAAAATACACCCTGCTTCTGTGAGTGTTTCTAGTGCACATCTATCAGGACATGTCAAATGCAACCTGTTATTCTTAACAGCACTGAGAAGAACAAGATCTACTTAATTCCCCATTTCCATTATGTCAAAATAAAACCTAAAAGGAGAGTAAGTGATATGCACAGAGAAGAAAGACTATCATAGAATCCTGTTAACAGGGATTTCACTGCTAGTGATGTGTGAACATGCCCTAACTCTACACTTAGAAGTCACTGTTTCTTTTATAATAATAGCTCTCCTTTGTTTTCTCTAGTTCTATAAAATTGTTATACATGGGTGCTAATATGAAAATGTATGTCAGCCTCCCACTGAAAGACTTTAAACTCTGTTTCTAGGACTTCATAAATACTGCCAGAGAGAACCCATGTACACCTGTAGTCTTGGGTGTTCAGTTTACTTCTGAAATGCATTAAGCAAAACAGGGCTTTTTTTGAGCAGGAACGCACAGGAACACAGTTCTGGCTGGCTTGACATCAGGGGTGTGGCCTAATATGCAAATTAGCTCCTGCTGGGCTTTTTCTACAAAAAAGCCCTGTGTGAAACAATGGTTGTTAGGAGGTGTGGCCTAATATGCAAATGAGTTCCTGCTTCTCCTATTAAAAAAGCCTTGAAGCAAAAGCATTAACACCAGTATTATGTGTGTGTATATTTGGCCTTTTTAGTATTATTTGATTGTTTCAAATCACTGTTAATTATAGTTTTTGGTAAGTCAGAGGTATTCAAGGAAAAAGAATTATTCCAAATTTAGACTGGTGTTAATTATTCCACTTACTACTGATCTGTGATTAATTGAGTGGCTTTTTTCTCCAGCCTAGTGGCCTATCGAAAGAAACCACTCAAAAATGACTTCTGAGTTGTACTTGCTTGAAACATGCCAAAATTAAGACCTCCTGAATGGACCAGGTATTAAAAGTGTATGACCATATAAACAAAGCAAGACGCTTCCTGTTTCTTTTAATGTATGTTTTAATCAAAACATTTCACACTGGTGCTTAGATCAGATGTCTATGACATTATTATATTTAATCTTAATTCTGCCTGCAGAATGCATCAACCAGGAAGTACCATGCAGTCCTCTTCAGCAGACACACCCTTCAGTAGTCGTAGGGGGAGGCAGCTTCCACAAGTTCCTGTCAGGAGTGGCAGTACAGAGCAAGGTATCAAATCACAATTTTATAGTTCAAAATCTTGGGTTTGTTTTTCTTCCTTTTCTTCCTCTCCCAAAAAGGTTTAACAGACTGTTCAGTGCTCTCTCAGTTTCTACTGACAAAGCAACCTGGTTATATAGAAGTGGATTAAAAACTATAGCAGTGTGCACTTGATTACTGTATAGTTTTTATTATCATTATTTCACATTTTTGGCAATGTATGCACTTTAAACATGGATGTGATATTTTCTTATGATCACATTTATTTGGGATTCCATTAAAAGGGCAGTTTACACATGTTTCTGCAACTCCATTTTGCTTATTCACACTCCATTTAATTCTGTTGTGTAAGCTGGAAATAACTAATTGTAACGTTCTGATAGAAGTGTGAACAGTGCTAATCATATCCCTTTCTGAGCATGTCAAAGGTCAAGTGCAAAATGGGTTGGGAGTAGAGGAAAATAATGTGCTAAAAAGTGGAAGATAATCAATTATAAATCTGAACAATGCATAAGCAGGACTTCTCAGAGAAAACATGAGACAGGCAATGGGGCAATTGGTACATTATCAAACAATATTAATATCCTTATCTTTTCATTGTATTTACAACAGCTAAACTACTGGATTGTTGGGGGTGTGTGTAATATTATTTACCTATTTATCCAAAGTCCATCAAATCCACAAGTATCTAGGTTCATTTAAAAATTCGTCACTACCTTTTAAAATTGTTCATATTTTAATTGTATGGCATAATTCAGAATTGAAAAACAAAATGCTGTATATTCATCTCAAAATTAATGTTTACTTGTTGAAATACTCATTTACATGTTGAAATGCTCATTCTTTGCCAATATGTACATATCATAGATTGGAGTTTTGTGACTGATTGTATTGACTGGATGCATGAATTCAAAGCAGATCAGTCACCAGGGTGTTACTGACTATATTGAAATATGGTTTCCCCTTCATATGTTTATTTTCAGCTGGATATTTTCAACTTGGTGTATATTATTTTGATATACTCTGTATTTGCGCTTTGTTTATATTACCAAAAGTTAAAAGTCTCATTAATTTAATAAATTTTTGCAGATTAAATCAACTTGTTTCCCCAGAATGCCAATAATGTGCAGGCTGAGCACTAAAAATAGGTACTTTTCTGTGGATTCTTATACAGTTTCTTTGGTAACCTAGAAAGAAAAATATGGATTTTTTCATAGCCATAGTCTTTTGTAGTATTTCTTACATCTGGTAAAATATTTCTATAATAATATTTCAATTCAAATTATGCTAACAAAATTTTGTAAACTGTGAGGCAAGAAATTAGATTGGTTGTAGTTATGTAGGAGCACAAACAAGAAATATATAAAGCAATGAAAATGTTCTTACAACTATAGATATTAAATACACTTAAATTCATTTTGGTACAAATTTTGTGTAGAATCTATGTGAAAGTTTCTTAATTGCTTTCTTTAAGTACTTATCTTCTTTTGGTGAAATTATGTTCCATTTCCTCTTGGGCTATCTTTACAACTGGTTGTAATTGAGGTTAGGTTCATATAGCCATCTTGTCCATGTCCTAGTTGTTCTGTACATCCACTTGGTAAACATACTGAAATAGTCATTTGTTAAACTATGGAAGTATTGCTGTTGTAGTCATTATACTGAATAGCTGAACATAGTTTTAATATGCATGGCCAAATTTGTTCTCAGTTGTCCTTAACAATCCAACACTATTCTAATACGAATATAGATATGGTAGCTATTAAATTGTCCTGTGTGGTAGATGTGACCTGATAAGCAATTATAAGATTTTTTCACAGATGTGCCTTGGGGTTTCCATTTACCAAAGTATTTCCATTAATCTCAATGGAACTGTACAAAATTGCTCAGATAGTTAATTTTTGTTCAGGCATGGAATAGTTGAAAGTGAAGTTCAAGGTGAAAAGTCATCAAATATTTGACCAACTTCACCATATTGAATATAGGCCTGTGCTATCAACAAAAACAAAATAAAAAACTATGGTATGATTTTAGTTTAAGGGCTAATTCACACTGAAGTCAGTGGGAGGGTTTTACTGAATGTATTGGACCTTAACTTCAAAACTACTTCCATTCCTGATATGCTGTGGTTCATTCAGATATATATCTAATCTATAGGTGATGGTGAAACAAAATGTCAAACTTCTTTTGTTACAATGGTTACAATTGTGGCTGTTTTTATTATTTACCATCCATTGCTTAGATACACAACAAAGAATATTATCATTTATATAACTGAAAATGAATTTTGTGAAATACATTGCTTTTATTGCATAAAGCTCAATGAATTGATTCTATTATACAGAAGTGTCTGAATTGTAATTTTTTTTGTCCTGTGCAGATTAATACAAAAATAGTTCATAATGTTTGTTGCAAGTTAGAGACAAAACTTACTACTATAAGTTAGGAAAATTAATATTAGTAAAAATAAAATATTCATTTTAAAAAGTAGAAGGTGAACAGTAAATTAGCATAGAGTATAAAGAAGAATTGAACAGATTCAAGGACCAAACAGGAATAGCAAACTTAGTTTACATGATTACAATTTGTTTGGGTTTAATACCGGGGGGGGGGGGGCATAGTGAAGGAATAAATGTGTCAAAAATGGAGATTTATGTGCAGATATATCCTTAACTATGGTATGGTGAGAGTAATTAACTGAGCCCCTGCCATTATGCTCCATCTGTCTCCTCTCAAACATGGAGGTGATCTTTCAACATCATCTTTTAAGAGGGACAGTTGGCTGTGTAGAGTTATCTTCCCTGTCCCCAGAGAAATACATTTCGATCTACCATTCCAAATTACATTACATTCTATTATTCATTATGTTGCATTACAATCTTCTATTCTTATCTATTATTCCAAATAAGAAATAAATCAAAATAAAGAGGACATATGGGCTTTTAGGGGAGTTGGTGAGAATACAAATGTAAGGGCTAAATTAGGTTACCATATGTAGTGAGATTGCGCTGACTGTTATAACTAAGGAAGAGGGGTGGTGATAGTGAGATAATTAACATATGAGGATTGTTCACCTGGTAGAAGATGTGTGTTGCACCAGTTCAAGTCTCTTTTGCAAGGAGAATGATTCTTGCATTGGAAGAAAGTGAAAAAGACATGCTGGATGCACCATTTTGGGTTTAAGTACTACTAATTTCAGTAGTATTAGTTAATGTTTGAATTTTAAACTAATGATTTATGGGGGGCGGGACTTATTGCTGTCCTTCCAAACTCCCAGTTCCCGCTGTAATTATAATATAGGTTCAAATATGTTTTTATAGCTATATTTATAAACCTCATCTTTTGTACAGTTTAGGGCCCTTATACTGGCATATAGTTTGGAATAGTACTTCTTAAAAACCCAGGTAAAACTGATTGATGAAAGCAATGCAAATAAAAGTAATATTGAGAACATGACTATGTTTTCTTTTGGGGAATATAATAAATCTTTTGTTGAAGGCATGTGGCCAGCCAATGAAGAATGCTTGAACTAGCATTATATTTGTTTGAGGATGTGGCGGCTTCCTATGTAGTTGCCTAGTTCGATTTATGAAAAATTTCTTTGCATAAATCGAACAATATGATATTTAGACTACCCCTGAGAGAATGAACAATTTAACTCTGAATTTTATTCTTTATTGCATTTGGATAGATGCATTATTTCTTCTGCTGTACCTTTTACTTGAATAAGCAGTAAATGAAACATAAATGCTTGAGAGTCTATAAGAGTCTTACATTGCAATGTGTTGTGCACCTTGGAACTAAATTTTTTTCTTGTTAACTATGCATGGAGAGCAAACCCTGAGTTTCTTTAAAATTTTAAACCAGTGAGTGGCTATGTTGATGGTAACGTATGATGTACAATGTTTCTGTTTTCCTTCGGTGTTCCATTCTTTGACAAAAGAAAGGACTTAACCTACTAAACTATCTAAGCTCAGCGCAAAGAAGTCTCATGTATATTAATGGAGGGTACCCACAATAAGTACTTGATCGATTTTTCCCCACAAACATCGTGATCTTATGCATCACATGAACTGAAACATTGCTATGGAAAATAGTAACTGAACTTGTAGAGATGTTAATATAGCAGTCCTAAGCTGTTGAACACATATATACTTGAAAAGCAGTTGAACCTTGGAGCCTGTTTCAGTTTCTGGAAAATGAGGTATGCAGTATTTGATTCTGCAGTTTTGAATCTGCAGTTTTTGACACTGGATTATGAATGATTTAAACAGAGTACTCTACAGTTTTGGACAAAGCAACTACATGCATTGTAATGGATTCTTCCATGTTTACATAATGTTTTTATTTTAAATGCCTCTTGAAATCTTTTCTTTAATATTTTCTTTAAAACTATGTGAGTTTTTGTTAGGCAGTGCTATATAAGAGACATCTGGATAAAGCAAAAACAGTATATTTTAAGAAGTGGCTGTGGCTTTTCAAAAGAAAAGAAGGTATTTAGTAAGATTATTTTTTATAAAGCTACATATTTTAATTCCCATTTGCTGGGGGAAAGCCGTTATCAAAATTAAATTAAAATGATTAGTGTGGATTCTGTAGTGTCCTCATATGACACGGTCTTAATATACACATACATACTTCACCCTTTTTGAATATGACTCTGTGCTTACATGAGTTTGGTTTATTGATATAAGGCTGAACTGGGAAGCGCTTTCTGGTATGGTGGCATATGTTAAAATACTAGTATAATTAAGGTCAATAAAAAGTGCTAATTTGAAATGAGTAAAAAAGATGCTTCAATATACATATTAAGTTTCTAGGACTCTTTATTTTCATTTTATAGTGAAATTGTTAAATGATGACAGATGAGATGGAAACAATGGATGAGTGAACATTTTCACACATCAATAACCCCTTTCATTTTAATGGAACTGCTTGCTTTCTTAACTACTACTCATGGCAATTAGGGACAAAGCTTTAGAATGACCTTCTTTTTTCATTTTCAACATTAAACTCTGTAGAAATTTCAGCTACAATCCAACATGGAGTTAAGTGCACTAAAAACCATTGGTTTCAGTGGTGTTGAATGCCCTTAAATGTTTATTGGATTGTGATATCAGATTTTATAGTTTCTCATGGTTTTGTCATCCAAGTTTCCCCACATTGATTTATGCATGCTGTGACAGAGCCTATAGTGTTTGTCATTCTCATGTATAACACCTTTTTTTGTCTAACTTTAAATTTGCTGATATCTTTCTTTTGTTCCCATCATTCCGTGCATTTTATTCATTGAAGAACAAGAGAATTATAGCACATCATCGAAAGGTAAATATTCATGTCAATTTTACTAACACTCGTCATGTTATTTTTACCTTTATTCTGCACTAATTTCATGTCAATCCATTTGGTTACATTCAGTCAAGAATGTAAGTCCATAAAAAAGGTTATTTCTCAAGTACCTAAACATCACTCTGTGTATCTTTTGTTAGAAAACTAATTTTGATATAAAATTGGTTAATAAAATATTAACCTCAGATTAGTTACATGCTTGTTTGTCATCTGTTTATATATCCTGCAGTAGTATAATCTTTCAGATCATGAGAATATGCCAGTTAGGGTACATACATAACAATCCAGGTTAAATGCATAAAAATAGGGTTCTTATCTTCGTAGATCATCTAAAAATGCCCTAAAGCATAGGACTCAACTTTGAATACTATCTTAAAATTCTGAAATTCACTATCCGTGTATTAAAAAGTGACAGAGAATAACAGGTATGCTCGCAGTGATAGAGATGAGTAAAACCAAACTAGCTGGATTTGGGATGGGCATTTTTTGAGAATTCTCAGAAAAATCTCTGACTTTGTCCAAGAATTCTTCAAAGTGCATGATTAGCCTTCAAAGGGAACTTCCACAATCACCAGGATTCTGTTTTGTCTCTCAAACTTGCCAAATTAGCAGCAGGGGAAGAGGAGGGAAAGAAAAGAAAATAGCAACCCACCATACAATCTGAAAACATAGTCACACCTTTCCAAGTCCATTGAAATAAATGGGCTTCCAAGTCCATTGAAATGAATGGGCTTACAATTGTAAGTTTGCTTAGGGTTACACCACAAGATACATGGCTAAGGTTCTTCCTAAATTTTCAGTTCTCTGAGTTGGAGGTTACTAAACATGTTCAGACCCTTCCTGATATGATGGAGCTCTGGGAAGTGGGATTGCTGGATGCCCACTGGGGGTGGGAGAACCCCTGCTTTTGTGAGGTGCTTCTGCATCGCTGGCCAGCTAGCCAGCAGGGGGAAATCCCACCCTCAGCTGGTCCCAAAAGCAACATGATGATATCACTCAGAAGTGATGTCATCATACTGCTGACATCACACAGCAACACTCTAATTTGGGGCAAAACTCTATGGTAAAATCAGCTAGAGTTTTGCCCCAAAAAACTAATAATGTGAAAATATCACTTCTGGGTGCATACATGGCAGAAGTTTCTGGAGAGGACCAAGAATCCTGCCCACTGGCGACCCTACTGGAAAGTATAGTTTAGGTCAAAAAGAATAAAAAAGTTTATACTTTCTACAATGCACAAACAGCAAAGAAGAAACAATGCAGAGTATGTCATTGGATAAGTAGTAAGAACGTAGGAAATATGGAAAGGATAGAAATTATCAGATAAGAGGGGTGGTACCAGATTATTACAAATCACAGGAAAATGGGGTGGGAGGTATTAAGCTTAGTTTGGAATGATTTGGGGAAGTTTGTTTCCAAAATCTCCGGTTCTGACATTCTTCTATGCTTAGTCATTGACTATAAAAGTGAAAGATAGAATTCTGGTGCAGTCTGCCTTCTGTTATGCCTACCATTTTCACTCACTGTATGTTGGATTGCTCCACATATAGAATGACATGTAGAAAAAGTCCATATGACCTCTTTTTTTGTATGAGTGAAAATATCACCTAAGTAGGTGATTATTTGACTGTTTTCTCTTAGAGAAGAGAAAAAGAGAAATACTGAAATAGGTCTTCCAAAGGAAGAGTGCTTCCAAAATTCTCATTCCTTGATTTTACAGGGAGGTGTGTTATTAGACTTTTTAAAAGCCTCAATGAAACTTTTCAAAAGCAAAGAAAAAGAATATTATTGGGTCTTATGATAGGTCACACAGTACCACCCTTCAGTGGTGCACCCAGTCCAGTGCCTCAACTATAGTGAATGAACCACTGAGCACCATAATTAAATATGCAATTATGGGGGAAATCTCCATTGAGGGGAACTGTACAGCCTTCTCGGGTAACATTTCAAAATGGCTGGTTGTTTTTGTGATTATGAAAAACAACCAACCAAGTTAATTCAGGGCAAATATCATTCACTTGTACTGACTGGATTTGTTTAAGAGCTTTGTAGGTATGAAGAAAGATAAAAGTTAAGGCAAAGCATCCTTCCATAGTCCATAAAAAGACTTGCGAAAGTACCCACACCAACAATGCAATGTTATGCAGAGTGACTCCAGTCCAGGGGTGGAATTCTAGCAGGAGGTGCTTTGCATATTAGGCCACACACCCCTTATATAGCCAATCCTCAAAAGCCTTGTAAGCTCTTGGAGGATTGGCTACATCTGGGGTGTGTGGCCTAATATGGAAATGAGCTGCTGCTAGAATTCCACCCCTGCTCCAGTCTAAGCCCATTGATTTAAATTGGCCTAAACTACATTGATGTTGCATAGGGTTGTAAGGTAAGGATGACAATGGCTCTGTTTTTGGCTTCAGTTTGTTGGCATGAATATGTATGAGTGAATAAATCTGCAGATAATTATAGAATAGGAACAATTTCACAGAAATAGGTTTAGATTATACTAGCTATCAAACAAGTGTGTAGAACTTAACAAGGATTTGATGTTAGGCTACCTTCTTCAAATCCTCTCCCAAATATTCTACACATTTTTTTTTGCAGCTAGTATTACCTATTTCTTTGCAATTTCCCTTAATCTATAATTTTCTGTACTAGGAATGATAAGTTGTTGTCAATTCTCTCTTCTGACAAAAACTTTTAAAGAAAAATTGTAATTGTAGAAAGAACATAACTAACTTTTTATCATATGACTTTGGTCTAAATGTTTTCTCATTTTCACTGCTTTTTTTAAAAAAACCTGCTGCTTATTTACATCTGCATCTTCATTTCAAATACTTCATAGTGTTTTGGCAAATAAAGCCTCAGTGCTTATATGAGCTAAAACACTAACCTGGCATTTCAAATTAATTTCATTTGGTCATAAGACAAATCTTTTGTCTTCTTGTGAGAAGAATCATAAGATTTGGTCTTGATAAAGCCCCAAAGCAACAGTTTTTCCAGCATTACAGCTTTTCCTGTGTTACAAACTACAGGTGAGAAGAGTAAGGAGACAGCAGTTTTTAGTACTTCCTCTTGTGGGAAAAATCTCCACTGCACATGAAGAAGCAGCATGTTGAGAAAAGTCTGGGCCACTGCCATCTTCTTAGCATGCTTGGTCTATGGAAACAGAGATACTCTCATACCTATCAAAAGGGAGAAGAATTCAACCAAAAATACAGGGCGTTTGCACCATTGAATCATAGTTTTTAACCACATCTGCAGGAGGAATCCTAATTTGTGTATGTGTATTTATATGAGAAATGGAGTCACATCAATTTGAACCACTTTTAGTGCTTTTTGTTTGTTCATTGAGTTCATAGGCTTTTTTTTTTACCAAGATGGTTACCAAAACGGTCAATAGTATGTTAAAAATTATTGTTGAAGTTAGGGATACAGCTTGGAAAAATACCTTTAAAATGTATGTTAAAAAGGTAAAGGTAGCCCCTGTGCAAGCACCAGTCATTTTTTACTCTGGGGTGATGTCGCATCACAATGTTTTCATGGCAGACTTTTTATGGGATGGTTTGCCATTTGGCACTTAATTAGATGTTAGCACATATTAGCTGAAGGGATTGTGCCTAAAGGTGACTTTTGTGAGCTCAGATAACCCACTGAAACAGCTTTCCTTGCCCAGAGGATATGTTTATATTGCACCAGTATCCTCCCCCCCCCCAATATTCCTGTATTACAAGCTAAAGGTGAGAAAAGTCAGGGTATTACAAGCTACAGGTGAGGGAAGGATGGAAATCACTGAAATGGCATGAAGAGAAATGGTTAACACCACCCCTTTCCCACCACCATGATTACAATCATTCATTCTTGCTGTTAGACCAGTGGTTTATAAATTCTGGTTCTATAATGTACATAATGATTACTGGTAGTGTTATTGAAAAGAATATAGAGATGTGAGTCAAAGTGCTAGGTTGTCACTACTTTCTAATGTATTCCTGAAAGATTTGGATGAAGTAATGATTTTACAAGATCACACAACTTATCACATACACCCCAGCTGAATGGAGCCTCACTAGTTTTGGAGACTCACAGTACTTTAATGTTTTCTTCCTTTTACTTCCTAGAAAATGTGATTGTCGGAAACCTGAAAGGCCACAATACACAGTGAACTCTGCATAACTTTATAAGTGAGTGGTGCAAGTTGTACAAGCTTGCCTGGTGAACAACAGAATGAGTATTAGTTTTCTCCCAGTCATAAAAAGAGCTGATACATGTGTCCCATTATAAGACACTCACTATACAAGAGAAATAAATCAAATGCTGATACTTCTTTTCCATAGTGAAGTAAAAGAATCTCAAATGCTTCCCATAGCTTTTCTTCTCAGGTTACTCTAAGTTAGAAGCTGTATTGAGAAGGAAAATACTAAGAGGTGAACTGAATTGTGCCCACCCCAAGTTTAATACAGGACCTTTTAAACAAAACTAGGATATAATATATAAGTGCAAGAACCTTTCTAGTTACCTCAGGATCTATGCTGAGGGTGTGATGGGTACTGGAAATCAGTTGGGAACTGATTTCCAGAAACATAGTTGGGAACAAATAGGTAGGACTGAGGATGAACCAACAAGGAGGTTTTCAGTGGCATCTAAGATTGTATGTGTGTGGTTCCTTTGTATATGTCGTGACAAGAGACTGAAAGTAGAGATCGTAGCAGTGGGCTGGTGACTAGACTATAGCAAGCAGTATGAGGCTGTGTGTTCTACTGACGTTAAGGATAATAAACAAATAGGGATAATAAACACAAAATGCTCCAGGATTTGGTTGTAAATGTGTACAATATTTTTTCTTCAAGATTTGCTACCATATTATCTTGGGGGTTCTGGGAGACCTTTACACTCTTTAGGGCATGTTTGGTCCTCACTCTAAACTTTGGAATTCAAGTGGACCATGAATTCATTTATTTTAAATTGTCATTACATTAAAACTTAAGAGAATTTCTATACTGTGCATCCAGTCTACAAAACTAAAAGACACCCTTCTACTGGCATCTAAATTTTACTTGCATATAAGGTGTTTAGGATTGCTGTCTAGTTTTGTTCTTGTTAATGCTATAGAGGGTTAATTCTTGAAGTCCTCATTGTTCATAACATAAAATTCAACAAGCTGTCTTGGCACATCATACCATTGCAAGACACTGAACCACTGTTATTTTTTTTCACAGATTCAATGTCTTCTGTAGCATCCCTTCCAATTTTGTTAATATAATGTTATCCCTAGGTTTGCAGTGCCTAAAATTGAACTGCTTTTGCTTCCCTTCTAGATTACTGGAGAAGATTTGGAAGGTGGTATTATTAGGGTTGCCATTGGAAAACTGGGGAAGTGGGGACATGGGTGCATTCATCACTGATAGCATGACATTGCTTCTGTGAAAACCCAAAAGTGACATTGTGACTCTGTAGGAATAAATGGATTCCTAGAAAGGACTGATGTCACTTATGGTTTCCCCCATGTCACTGACCATGGGGCTTTGGGGGGGTTTTGTTTTTGTTTTTTTTTTAATTCTTTCTTTCACCTGCTGGCTGCTGGAGTGCCACCAGGCAAGGTCTACTGAGGTAGATCTCCCACCTCCAGCAGGCACATGGCAACCCTACCTAGGATGCAGGCACTGAAATTACTTTTTAGGTTTGTTTATTGTACTAATTTGTTCAATTAATTCAGGTTTTAATCTGTGCTTCTATCTAGATCAAGGCAAATTAAAGTTCTCTAAATTATCTCCTGTGTTGCTCCAGAATATATGGATTTTGCTCCAATATCAGTGCTTTACCACTACTTTTTTCTCCCAGTCATGTTTAGTATAATATCTCATTTTGTTTGTATAACTTATATTGTGAGAAATATTACAGGAGCTATATATAGTGTCCAGAAATTTAGAATTCCAGTGTTTAATTAAGAGAATCTAGCTGTTTACAATATCTTTTATTTGTTTTCTAACTTTATTTTGTGGAAAACTGACTAGGATCTCCTTTGGGATGCTAGTGTGCGCTTCCAGAGACAGGCTATAAGATGGGCAGTTACTCGCCTTGGCCTGGATAGCCCAGGCAAGCCTCGTCAGACCTCGGAAGCTAAACAGGGTCAGCTCTGAGAAGTACTTGAATGGGAGATCTCCTTGGAATACCAGCAGTTGGGAGCTGGGGACAGGCTTTATTCAACCACCTTTATGAATATCTTCCAGGCCCCTAGTAGGAGTCAGTCATCAGAGTTCACCATGAATTCCAGGTGCACACAGACTCACACACATCTTTTATATACAATTTCCCTTTTGCGGTGGCAAATTCCAGCTCCCTCATTGGTTGGATGTGAGGTATCAAGTATTGGCTAATGAAGCACCTGTCACTATCTCTGACCTCCCATTGGCTGACTCCCCTGCCCCCATCTACTGCAGGCCCAGGAATGTTGAACAAACTGCCAAAACAGTCTTACTTCAGAGACAGACACATCTCCAATGCTTCTCTCTGTCTTCTCTGTCAACCAGCCTCAGAAAAGCCTGCAGCTCTACTGTGAGGGCAAAAGGCATCACAGCCACCACCGGTAATAGACCTCTGCCCCTCTATCAGCAGCCCACACAGCATCCCAGCACACACAGCCTCTGTAGATCACTGAAATAGCCAGGGAGCCTGGCACTGCTGGCAGCGTTTACTCAGAGGGAATGGCTGTCTCACCTTTACTGTCTTTCCTGCCTCTCTCCTGTCACTCCCTCCTCCCGTCAGCCTCACCCAAGGATGGTTGGCTAAGAAGGAGATAGGGTTTCCAACTCCAGGTTTTGGAAAATTCCTGGAGGTGTGAAACCTGGTGAGGGTGCGGTTTGAGAAGGGATGAGACCTCAGACAGGTACAATGCCAAACCAACAATTTCCTCCTGGGAAACTATTGTTGCCAATCTCCAGGTGAGGGCTGGAGATCACTCAGAATTACAACTAGTCTCCAGATGGCAGAGATCACTTGCCCTGGAGAAAATGGCTGCTTTGCAGGGTGGAGAGATAAACAGTGTGCTTAAGATCAACAATGTTATCAGAGACAGACTATTGGTCTAAAGGACCTATAAAGGCCTCTAAGGCAGAACTCACTGGGGCCAGTCTTGACTGGTGGGAAATTCTTGTGATTTTGTGTTGGAGTTTGAGAAGGACATATGAGTTAGGACCCCAGAGTGGAGTCTGCCAGACACAGGTTCTTGATGTGGAAGCTGACTGGGTGATTTCGGACCAGTCACAGACTTCCAGCCTAACTTGCCTCACAGGGTTGTTGTTCAGATCAAAGGGGCAGAGAAGAATGATGTAAGCTGCTTTGGTCCCACACATACACACTGCGGAGAAAGACTGTCCTTTTCTCATGTAGACGCTGCAGGGAGAGAAAGGGTGATGGAAAGCTGCAGTCAGAGGGGCAGTTAAACGGAAGGCGATAGGGTTGCCAATTCCAGGTTAGGAAATTGCTGGATATTTAAGGGGTGTGACCTGGAGATGGTGGGGTTTGAAGAGGGATAGGACCTCAGACAGGTACAATGCCATTTCCTCCTGGGGAACCACTGTTGCTAATTTCCAGGTGAGGGCTGGAGATCACTCAGAATTACAACTGCTCTCCGGATGGCAGCGATCAGCTCTCTTTGAGGTGTGTGTGGGGGGAATTGATGCCTTCACTTGGTGGGTGTCAAGACAGCAAGGGTGGGGGATGCTTGCCCAGAGCCTCTTTCTAGAGCCCGTTGTGTTTTTTCTCCACAGTGGGCCTTATTCCTAGTGCACCTACAAAATACAGACAAAAAATCAAGATAAGCATTTACTCCTCCAACAGGCTTTTTTGTAGATTAGTGATAAGTCTCTCAGGAGCCACCATTGTTATATAGTCATTGACCTGCTGCCTTCCACCATTGCACTAGTGGTTTAGTCTGGGGAAAATAGGGAGAGGGAGGCTCCAGCACAGAAAACCATAAATCTTATACTTGCTGTTTTCTGTTGTCTTTACGCTATTGTCCTCAATAGATCATAGCACAGAAGCAGAAAAGGGACTTTGATGGAAGCTGTTCAGGAAATCTTTTTTAAAAGTTGCCCTATTCCTAAGCAGAAAAGGAATATCTCTCGCTCTTTCACACACACACACACACACACACACACACACACACCATTAGGGTTGTCAGTCTCCAGGTCAGGCCAGGAGATCTCCAGCTGGCAGAGATCAACTCTCCTTGAGAAAATGGCTGCTTTGAAAGGTGGACTCTATGGCATTGCACCATGCTGAGGCCAAACCCAACCCTCTCCTGTATCCACCCCCAAAGTCTCTAGGTATTTTCCAACACAGACTTGGCAACCCTACATACCAGCCACCAACCCCTTTGTAGCTCTAGCTACCAGTACCACAACAAACGCCAATGCCACCCTAAATGGGGCAGTGACCAGAAGTAGAATTCATCTACAGTCACTACAAGCTACTGTGTGTATAGAAGGGTGAGTTGCAACAGTTCTTCAGAGACAGAAAGGTTCTAGATACCATCTTTACAAGCTCTGTTATCAGAGCGGCATCTAGACAGTGTTTCATGGTCTCTGACCATTTATCAGGATGTGATTGTAGAAAATTATGACTGGAAAGTATCTCAGGTAACAAAGATCATTGATTTGGTGAGAACATAATCCATGCCAGCGGCAAGAATAGGCAGATGTCACTCATTTACTGGTGCTGGTATGAATGGGCTGGATACCACTCAGGAATCCTCTATAGGCCAGATGGTTCCTTCCTGTCCAGTATCTTCATAGCAGTGGCCTTCAAACAATATAACTGGTTGTCTAATCGTTTACTCGCCTCCTCCAGGGAGAATGTTCTGCTTCAGGCAGACAACATGAGCGCAGGCCTATGAATTAGCCTACAATTCACCTGCACAGATCTATGTCTAACTACAATCAAGACCACTCACATCAGAAGCGTATTCTCAGCTCTCAGGAGAACTGGAAAAACCATCAGGATCTGGAGCCAAACAAATAATCCCTTAAGGTATAAACCTTCAAAGACACAGTTCAGAGTCTTTGAAATTTACAAGTGGATCTCTTTGCATCTGGAGAGATCTGTTTTTCAGCACTCTCTCTGCATTCCCATCTGTAATGATCTTGTCTTGTTTTGACTGGAGTTGAGCAGGTCACCACCTCAAGGCTGTGATTGGAAATGAATATCTTGCAAAAAGGCCCAGTTGTCAATCCAAATCTGTAAATTTGGAGGCTACTTGACAGCTAAGGAAGAACTGTACTAGGTCCCAGAGATCTCAGATAAGATAGCATTCTCTCTTTGTCAGAACATTGACAGTCAACCAATAAAATTTATGGGTCTACTTTAGGGTTGCCAAGTCCAATTCAAGAAATATCTGGGGACTTTGGGGGTGGAGCCAGGTGACATTGGGGTGGAGCCAGGAGCAAGATTGTGACAAGCACAATTGAACTCCAGAGGGAGTTCTGTCCATTACATTTAAAGGGATTGCATGCCTTTTAAATGCTTCTGTCCATTGGAAATAATGAAGGATAGGGGTACCTTCTTTTGGGGCTCATAGAATTGGACCCCCTGGTGCAATCTTTTTGAAACTTGGGAGGTCTCTTGGGGAGAGACACATGCTATACAGAAAATTTGGTGCCTCTACCTCAAAAACAGCCCCCCTCAGATACCTGCGGATTGATTTTCCATGATTTCCTATAGAAATAAGCCTCCATAGGGAATAATGGAGTGCCCAGCAGACATTTCCCTCCCCTCTCCCTGCTTTCTAATGATCCTGAAGCGGGGGGAGGGCCTCCAAACCGGGGAATCCCCTGCCCCCACCTGGGGATTGGCAACCCTAGTCTATTTAGAGGACCTTTGTGTCTTAAGATCAACTCTGTCAAAGTCAATTTCTGCCATATATTTGTGCAAGATACAGTAGATAAGGCACTGAACCCAAATACTCTGAAGAACAGGTGGTCGCCTGGCAAGTATCATCTCCTGTGATTAACCACATAAGACCTCCATTCATCTTTTTATCCCATAATGTTTTATAGGACCTCCATTCATTTTAATATACAATGAGTTTCAAGGGTAGACACTCTTGTTTTTCCCCAGTTGTGCATGGATTTCCTTCCCCAAACCTGAATTTGGTCATGAAGACTTTGTCCAGTTCTCCATTTGATGTATGCAGTGCTGTTCTATTGACTTTATGAAAATGATTATTGTGGCCAGGAACTTTCCGAAGTTGTTCATTCCGCCCCCCCCCCCCCAAAAAAAATATAGGCCAATTTGTGTATGTTTCATAGAAGTAGTGTGGTTCTGACCTGCTTTCTAAGCTAAAGGAACCACCATCCCCCCCCCCCCCTCCAAGCTCAAGAATTAGTGCTGCCATCTTTCAGTCTTAATCTTGCCCATATTTGGCTTGGGTTCTCTGAATGTATGGAAGGCTCTTGTTTATTTATAAGACTGGTCATTCCAGAAGTAATTTTTCTTTAGTTGTCATTTGTGGTGTCAGAATTATCAAGGACAAAAAAGCCTTTGTTTCAAAGCAGTTTGGGTTTTTTTCTTTATTTATAACAGGGGTGGGAAACCTTTTTTCTGCCAAGGGCCATTTGAATACTTATAACGTCATTCACGGGCCATACAAAATTATCAATTTAAAAAACAGTGCTTCGCCAAGGGAGAACAATTCAGGCTGGCAAAATTAATGCAAATAATTGTTTTTCTATTTGAAGTCATGTGGGGCGAGTCTAATTTGGCACGCACCTCCTGGCTTGCCTAGATTCAAGGCTTTTTTTGTAGAAAAAGCCCAGCAGAAACTCATTAGCATATTAGACCACATCCCCTAATATTAGTATATTATGCCGGGCCACACCATCTGGGATAATCAAGTGCAAATTGAACTGTTGGCTGGTAGCTGGCTCCCACCCCCCACCCCTGTCACCCCTCTCTCCCTCCTTTCATGTGGAAACTGCAGCTGCTCCCAGCAGAACTTTAAAGGCACCCACATACCCCAGCAGCAGTCCTTCACAATGCTCACCACTCAGGTTCCCTGAGGACCAGACCAAGTGCTCTTGAGGGCCACAAACAGCCCTCGGGCCTGACATTCCCCACCCGTGATTTATAACCTAGCTTTCTCACTGAGACTCAAGGAAGATGACACAATACAAAACAATATACTCAAATACCATAAGACATTCAATAAACAATGCAGTAGGACTAGGATTACAAAAAGTAGAAAACAGTGTTAAAATATGATATATCTTAAACAATCCAGAAAATTAAATTAGAAGATTAGCAGTAAGAGCAAGATAATACAGTAAACTGTGAAAGAGACTACAGTCCTCTTCCATTCATAGGAATGTCCTCCTGAACAACTCTATTTTATACAATCTGTAGAATGATAGCAATATGGGATCCTTCCTGACCTCTGTAGGATGAAGAAGAATGCACACATACAAACAGCTATCAATCCAGTTCCTATGATGGATGTTGGCGAGATCCTGAGACTGGTGGAGGCCACTATTTGTACTCTGGATCCTTTTCCATCCTAGTTGCTAAAATCATGAAAAGATCTCATCAGTATGCCCTTAGTATCTATTATAAATCAGTCACTAACTCAGGACAACTTCCCTTAGCCATTCAAAGAGGTGGTTATCCATAGCGGAGTGTTGAACTCATTTGTTATGAGGGCCGGATCTGACATAAATGGGACTTTGTGGAGCTGGGTCATGAATGTCATAAAATGTAATACCAGGATGCAGAGATATAAACTTTATAAAAGATACAAACACAATTAAAGATATTTTTTCTTAAAATACAAACATGCTTAAAACTCTTGAGATATTTTGTTTAAAATTGGTGGGGGGTAGTAGGATTTGGCTATGCAATTTTTTTTAAAAAGCATCAAGAAAAACCGCAAGGGTCACAGCAGAAACTAAAAAATGCCATGCTTATTTGTTATTATTATCTGCAGCCTTTGAAACAATAGATCATGCCATCTTGTTGAGGCACTTGGAGGCAGAAGTACATATAAGGGACGCACATTGAACTGGTTCAAATCACTCTTCATGAATCAGACTCACAGGGTTGCTGTTGGAGAAGAGTTGCATCAGTGTGGAACCTACCCTGTGGAGTTCCACAGGGCACAGTTGTATACCACAAGCTTTTCAATCTCTATCTCTAAGCCCTTAGGACAAATTATTCATAGCTTTGCAGCTGGATAATACCCAGTTCTACATATCCTTATCCAAATCCCCTGGTGATGTGGTAGTGATTGGTTGGGAAGGGGGAGACTTTGAATGAAATTGTGCTTCCCGCTTTTGATGGAGTTCAGTTGACCCTTGCTGACCTGATGGAGTTCAGTTGACCCTTACAAGCCCTGTGGTTATACAGGACCCAATGCTATTACTTGAAAAGCAAGTTGCAAAAAAGGCTTTCTTGTAACTCAGCCTAGCCTGAAAGATGGCCCTTTACCTTGATATTGGTGATCTGGCCACCTTGATCCATATTACAGCAACACTGAGACTAAAATACTGTAATGTACTGTACATTGATCTCTCAAAATCGATTTGGAAACTCCCATTGCTGCAGAATGCCCTGGATTGGCTATTATTGGGAGCTAGATAAAGCACACATATTACTCTGATCCCTCAGACATGTATAGCTGCCCATCAGTTACCAGGATCAATGTAAGATATTTGCTATCACATACAAAGCCCTTCAAATTTTTAAAGAACATAATAAATAATTTATATTATTTTTTAACAATGTCTATGATGTCTTTAGAGAGCCCTGTGACACAGAGTGGTAAAGCTGCGTACTGCAGTCCTAAGCTCTGCTCACGACCTGAGTTTAATCCCCGCGGAAGCTGGGTTCAGGCTCGAGGCTGACTCAGCCTTCCATGCTTCCGAGGTCGGTAAAATGAGTACCCAGGTTGCTGCGGGCAAAGTGTAAATGACTGGGGAAGGCAATGGCAAACCACCCTGTAAAAAGTCTGCCATGAAAACATTGTGAAAGCAACGTCACCCCAGAGTCAGAAACGACTGGTGCTTGCACAGGGGACTACTTTTACCTTTATGATGTCTTTTATCCTACTGTTGTTTATCACCCAGTGCTCTTTGAACTCAGGGACTGGCAATCCATAAATTTAAATTATAAATATCTATGTGACCACCTCTCCCCTACACTCTGTCATGACAGCTTCACTCATTAGAGCAGGGTTTCCTGCAGGTGCCAAACTGCAAATGGGCAAAATCAACAACTGCCATATGTCATGTTAACACTTATGCTTTGCTTCAGTTTGGTTTTTAGACTTCTGGTTTGTTCTGCAACCCTAATTCCTATTGCATTGTTAATTTAATACATGATTTTGTTAATTGTATTGACTAACTCTTTGTAATCTGCTTGAGTCCAAGTGAGAATGACAGACTATAAATAAAGTAAATAAATAAATAACTTTTACCCTTTTGCAGGGTGATACTTTTTAGAAGGCTTTGCTTAGACAAGGGAAGTAGTCTCAGCATAGCAAAGCAGATGAGGTAGTCCTGCAGATATGTGGGTGCAGGGCAATGAAGGCCTTTTTAGGTGATAACTAGGATCTTGATTTGAACCCAGTAACTGATAGGTTATCAATGGAGTGGCTGAAGAATGGGTACAATATGCATAGTCCACCTAGCTCCCAATAGTAAATTCTGTACCAGCTTCAAGGTATAGAGTTCATTACTATAGTCAGCCCTTGTGGTCACCACAGCAAAATAGACCAATCTCTGTGTTTTGGAAGTTTAAAAAACTTTGTAGCTCCTCTTCTGCTCTATAATGATACATTCTACAAAAGATATTACATTTTTCGGAAGCTGTTAATCTAGAACATTTTGGAAGGAGACATTTTGGCTTCAGGGAGCTCTACAGTACAAAATTACCATGCTCTCATTTGTAGAAGCAATGGTTAGTTGTAGGGTACCCAAACTGCTTCTAGTTAGTTTTTTAAAAAGATATAATATTCCCATATTGGAAAAGCCACTCCTTGTACTGTTTTCATATATGTCCCATTTGTCAGGAGTGTCACTGGATGTAACTTAAGAATGTAGCCAACTCAGTATTTCTCTGTGAGTTGCACTCTGTCAGTAATACCCAATAACTCTTTCATCTTTCAAGAATGAAGAATGGGTTTTTTAAAAAAGCAAAGGAGAGACAGAAATCGTAGCATTTTTCTGTAGTTTTGAAAGCTCTATTATTTAGAAATTGGGACACTGGAGGTAAATGCAAGTTTCTTTGTGTTTTATGGTTCTTTACTAATGTGGCTTTGTTAACTTTTATATTTTTAGGGTTTCTGAACTTATTTCTTTAAATGGATTTTGTTGCTCTGCTTTGAAAGTTGTCAACTGAATAACTACAAGAAGGAGCAGAATTCCCTTCTAGAATTTATCTTTGTTTTCTATATATCTGCCTCCTCATCTGGGCTAAGGATCATAACTGCATAACTAGAGTATCATTGTTGATAACTAAAATAAAACAGGAGTCCAGTGACATCTTAAGGCTTAACAATGTCAGTCGGTTCAAGTATACCTGTGTAACGTCTTACTAAATCTGTTTATCTTGCACTACGGTTTTTGTAAATCCTGTTTTGTCATTCTGACAACCATCGATAATTGTCCTTGCCCATTCCAACCGAACTGAGCATTCTTTCAACCTTTCTGGAATTATAGATACAGTAAGTACAACTCACAGAGAAATTAAGTGCCCAGTCTCTAAATTATCACTAAATTGACTATTCCAGTCAAACATAACAGTGCACAGATATATAGTTAACTGGTAGTCATACCATAATCAAGGTATGAATTTCCATTGGTCTGTTTAACTTGCAGGAGAATTCTGTGTATATTACTAAAAAAAATCCTCTGAGACCAACCGGTCACTGAGGAAGACTACACTTTAAGAACATAAATGTTGGATCAGGCCAGTGGCCTATCCAATCCAACACTCTGTGTCACACATTGGCCAAAAAAACCAGGTGCCATCAGGAGGTCCATTAGCAGGGACAGGACACTAGAAGCCCTCCCACTATGCCCCCCCAAGCACCAAGAATACAGAGCATCACTGCCCCAGACAGAAAGTTCCAACAATGCACTGTGACTAATAGCCACTGATGGACCTCTGCTCCATATCTTTATCCAATACCATCTTGAAGCTGTATATGCTGGCAACTGCCACCACCTCTTGTGGCAGTGAATTTAATGTGTTAATCCCCCTTTGGGTGAAGAAGTACTTCCTTTTTTCAGTTGTAACCAGTTGTTATTTTGGTATCTGACTGTGTGATTTCGGGTTCACTGACATGAAGAGGGCAGGTGAAAAGGGAAGAAGAGACACTCTCTGGCATGCAAGTTTTCCTGTCTTCTATCCCTTGACTGCTACTCATGTGAAGACAGGTCATGGGCTGCTGCTGCATGTCTAGGCCAGAATCTCCAAGTGTTCTCATATTGTGAAAAAGGAAGAAAAGTACTTCTTTCTCTACCTTCTCTATCCCATGCACAATCTTGTAAACCTCTATCATGTCACCCCTCAGTTGACATTTCTCCAAGCTAAAGAGCCCCAAACGTTTTAACCTTTCTTCATAGGGAAAGTGTTCCAACACTTTAATCATTCTATTGGCCCTTTCAGCACTTTTTCCAGTGCTGAAATATCTTTTTGGAGGTGTGGTGACCAGAATTATACACAGTATTCCAAATTAATACTTCACAGTCTAGCTATACTTCCTGAGAATTTTGAAAGTTCCAGAGAAAGGTGGACAGTACTACATTCATATATGTAGGGGAAGAAGGAGCCACAGGTTTACTTTCGTTAGTTATCTTTGCCAATAATGGTTAATTTTCTTTAATTGTTTGGAGGGGAAGAAATGAGGGAAAGTAGCTGTTGAGGAGAAGATACTCAGAGATAAATAACAGAATGAGAAAGTCAGGCAGGGACATCTACTTTTCTCCATATTTGATTGTGATCCTTAGCAGTTTTCTCTGCCTGTTTCTGAGGGAGCTTTCTGAACAAGCACTAGTGTATAACCTGGCTCTTATTTCTATGGCAAACTTACAAGCTGACAAACTGACAAGCTGACAAACTGACAAACTTACAAGCTATGCACAGTGGTATCCAAGCAAGATCACACTCAACATCCCTGTCCAATGTAAAGGACTTATGGTTCCGGCTTTATTCATGGGAATCTAGTTTACATCAGGTCTGCAAAAGAAACATTTATCAAATATAGCACCAATCACAACTGACCTCCCAATTCATAACTAAAGAGGTTGGAGTATTTTGCAACTAGTTGCCATGCAAGCAGGAGTCCCATATATGGACATCTGGAGAGCCTGAAGGCTGAGTGTATGATCAGTGAGACCACATGTGTAAATCAACATGCATAATGAAGCATGCATAAATGGCACGGTCATCAGAACCAACTCTTATTGAGTTTGGGTTACAGGCTGTGTTGTTCAGGTAATATATGGACTAATAAATAGCACCATCTGGATGAAAATCACAATGTTTTCTGATAGCACAGCCTTTGTAAAAGTGAAAGGAATATTTTATTATTATTTTAAGAACTGTGGTCTAAAGGTCATAATCCTTACCTACTTGCTCTGGATGTTATTTACATATATGTTTATAAATCCTCATGAAAAAAAATTAAGTTGAAGGGAAGTATTCTGAAAGTGTACCCTTATTTAGTTTGTGGCATTTTATAAGACAAATGTTTCAAATAGGCATTCATAGTTCTCTGTATAGAAGATGTACAATTTAGAATAGGTGTCTTAAAAATAATTTGAAAGGCAGTTACAGTTTAGATATATACTTTCCATTATTTAACCAAACAAAATAAAGTCATTTTTGGTAACTCATAATAACAAAAATGATTAAAAATATGACATGCATTAATATTCAGATTTGTTTTTTTTGGTATCTGGCTGTGTGATTTCGGGTTCACTGACATGAAGAGGGCAGGTGAAAAGGGAAGAAGAGACACTCTCTGGCATGCAAGTTTTCCTGTCTTCTATCCATTGACTGCTACTCATGTGAAGACTGGGTCATGGGCTGCTGCTGCATGTCTAGGCCAGAAAGAGAGTGGATGTGAGTTCCCCATCACTCTTCTCTCTGCACCTCTCCCTACCCTTTTAAAACTCTTTCCACTGGGAGCAGCATTGGGGTGGGGTGGGGTCAGGGTGGGCCAGTGGATTGCATTGGAAAGGAGGAAGGAAAGAGCCAATCTTCAGAGTTTTGCTTGTCTTTCTTTAGATATGTCCCAAGCATGATATATCCCATTCAGGGATACACCTGCCCTGTTTCTGAGGAAAGGCTTACAAATATCTTCATTTCAGGTTTTTATGGTAATCATAGCATTCACAGAAAAAAACTGTTCAGCAAAGACTCCATGTGAACAGTTCAGCTGCTCTACATGTACTCCTATGTTTTGAAGCAACAATGTTTTAGTCTGCGAACCTATTGGGAGTAGGTCTCAATCAGTAGCTGTGACTTGATGGCACTTTCCAGTTTCACCACCACCACAACCCTGGCACCACCACCACAACCCTGGTATCATCCATAAACTTTGAAGCCATCCACTCAGACATCTTCTTTGACTTCACAGTCCTATAGTTCACAATCACATTTCCCTTGATTTTAATACTTTTCATTTCTCTGGAATGTGCTGCATACCATAGCACAAAAAACATATGGCAAATGTATTGTTTTGATATTTATTTTTCTCTATTTTTAACTAGAATATAAAATATGTATATGAATTATGACCTTTAAAAAAGAAAGAGCAACACAAGTAATAAAGATTCTACTCCCCAACTACTAGGTTCTAAATCTATTTTCTGCATTTGCTAAGATCAGGTCTAGTCTTGAAAACTTTCATTCAAAACTAAAGACATAGTAAAAGGTAAAGGTAATCCCCTGTGCTAGCACCAGTCGTTTCTGACTCTGGTGAGGTTGCTTTCACAACATTTTCATAGCAGACATTTTACGGGGTGGTTTGCCATTGCCTTCCCCAGTCATTTACACTTTACCCCCAGCAAGACATAGTATAAATACCTTAACCTCAGCTGCTTGAAAGTCCCTTACTATTTCTTACAGTTGTGCCCATTCTCCCTTGGTGATGCTTATGTATGGGATTTATTTATTTATTATTAAATTAAATTTCTAGACTACCCTTCCCTGTAACCAGGGTTCAGGGCATCAAGACAAGGAAAGGAAAGGTCCCCTGTGCAAGCACCAGTCATTTCCGACTCTGGGGTGACGTTGCTTTTACAATGTTTTCAAGGCAGACTTTTTACGAGGTGGTTTGCCATTGCCTTCCTCAGTCATTTACACTTTACGCCCAGCAAGACGTAGTATAAATACCTTAATCTCAGCTGCTTGAAAGTCCCTTACTATTTCTTACAGTTGTGCCCATTGTCCCTTGGTGATGCTTATGTATGGGATTTATTTATTTATTATTAAATTAAATTTCTAGACTACCCTTCCCTGTAACCAGGGTTCAGGGCATCAAGACAAGGAAAGGAAAGGTTGCCTGTGCAAGCACCAGTCGTTTCCGACTCTGGGGTGACGTTGCTTTTACAACGTTTTCATGGCAGACTTTTTACAAGGTGTTTTGCCATTGCCTTCCCCAGTCTTTACACTTCCCCCCCCCCCCCGCAAGCTGAGTACTCACTTACTTACAAGACACGATCATAAATCAAATACACAATTAAAAGCAGTAAAATAACAAATACAAGTAGCCTAATTAGACAGCGTTAGGAAACTTCAAATTGTGCCAGAACCGATGTGCCAGACCAGATGGGAGCTATCACTGTTCTCAACAAAAGCATGGCAGAACATTTCTGCCTTAAAGTTCCTGTGGAATTGCATTAAGTCCTCCAGGGCATGACAATTGTTTGGCAGAGAGTTCCATCAGGTTGGAGCCAGGGCCAGTACCACATACAGAACATGTGTGTGGTATTATGTCTTTCTCCTAGTCCAGGGGTGGGGAACCTTTTTTTCTACCAAGGGCCATATGGATATTTATTCATTCGCAGGCCATAAAAAAATATTGACTTAAAAAACAGTGCTCCGCTGAGGGAGAAAGATTCAGTTCAGCAACATTAATGCAAATAATTGTTTTTCTATTTGAAATCATGTGGGGGAGAGCCTAATCTGGCACACACACACACACACACACACACTCAGCCCGCCGCCCTAGGCAAATGCCTAGGTCCAGGGCTTTTTTGTAGAAAAAGCCCAGCAGGAACTCAGTTGCATATTAGACCACATCCCCTAGCATATTAGGTCACACACTCATTAGCATATTAGGCCACATCATCTGGGATAATCAAGTGCAAACTGAACTGTGACAGTAGCTTTTCCAGATACTGCAGCAATTCTGGCTGGCCAGCCAGCCCCAGTGAGGCTGCCGCACAGTACATCTGGCCCTGTGATCCCTGCCTTTTTCAGGTCACTGCCCACTTGGCTCCATAAACATGCCGCCAGCACTCCCTACACCACCCTATAAAAAAGCATTGTAACCAAGGAAGATTATAACAATAAAATTCAAATCAATAACAATTAATTGGATATTTATTGAAAATTCAGTTAAATATTTAGGTTAATTTATTTTTTACAATTAATGAACTTGATCCAGTGATACCATTTATTCATAGCCTGATAGTCAATTACCAAGAATCATAGATACAACATTTAGTAATTCCTCTGTTCAGTAAATTCTTAATGTAATGGATAGGCTTGATGAAGTGATACCAGTTTTTCAATATCTGGTTTAAAGTCACTGAGCAGGAGTCTTAAATAATCAGGTTTAGTAATTTAGAGTTGATTTCTTTGCTTGGAGAGAAGTTGGATGACCACAATAAAACCACACTCCATCATATAGGAAGTTGGAATTGCAACAAGGAGCAATTAGTTCTTTGTACACTACCCCAACTTCCTCAGTATCTGAAAATTATCACTCAATCTTGAATTTCCATTATACCCTCAAATTGCTCAGACACTTTTTCATGGAGCATATCCAAATAGGCACAGAAAACCCACATATCATCATCATGTATCCCACCTTTATTCTCTAGTTCTGACAGGCTCAGAAATTGGTAAAGTTTGCAACGGCCAATATTGCCTTTGAAGAGAGTTAACTTTGACCTAAATGTAATGATGCCAGATAAGACTAGCCTCATTTCTTTGCAATTGCAAATTAATTTAATTTAACTTTACAAATAGTTTTGATACATAGGCAATGTTATGCCTGATTTCTTTGAGTTCATCACTGAGCAAAGCATTCATGTCTTAAAAGAAAAACCTCCATAACGGTATCAAAAAAGTTGTAAAAGCATCTTACATAGTTGCCCTTTTGATAGCCAAAGGACTTCAGTTTGTGGGTTAAGGTGAAAAAACTTGGTAATTGAAGGGAAATTATGGGTAACCATAATAAAAATTCTGGTAATTAGATGATAAATAACTCTATATACTAATATATATTGGAAAAATTTTGGTATATTTTTGGAAAATTGATGTACAGAATTGTTACATATTTACAAGTTTTATAAAATTCATTTATTCATAAAATAATGCTTGACTGGGAATATGAGTTTCTGTTTTAAAATACAAAAAACTATTGAAGGATACTGGATTATACATTGAAATGTTTGACAGAATGGTATACATGAAAAGTTCTGGAACACCAAAACTTTCTCAACCAAAAAAAGAAAGAAAGAAAAATGGATTGAACTTAAAGGAATCAAGAAAACAATTTTAATTTATACCCTCCTTTAATACTTTTATTTTTCTTTCATTTTATTACTGCAATTCTGAATTATTTATTTATTTAATTCATTTATACTATGCCTTTGTCTCCAATAAAGACCCAAAGTGACATACATCCTTCTCCTCACCTCCATTTTATCCTCACAACACCCCTGTGAGGTAGGTTAGGCTGAGAGAGTGTGACTGGCCCAAGGCACCCAGCAAGTTTTCATGGCACAAGTGGAGATTTGAACCTGGATCTTCCAGATCCTAGTCCAGCACTTTTAACCACTACAGGTTTGTTTATTTTTTTTTTGCCAAAAATATACCCATTTTCCCCCAATATTTATATTTATTTACCATAATTTCCTCACTCATTACTAAACTTTTTACTTATTTATACCTTAAATTCTTCCCTAATTACCCAATTTTTCCTTCTACCCTTTGATTTTTTTTCCTTTTTGAAGAGAGTTAATGAGAAATTTTAAATCCTTATATAACCTAGAACTATTAATATTGGGCTAATTGCCAAAAAAAAACCCACATAGATAAAACGTGCACTTCTTAACCCACGGGTTCAGTAACCGAGAACACAGGAAAATAAATACCACACTCAATACTATTATGTTAAGGACTTACCAGCAAAAAATTGAAAAATGACTTAAAGACAAAAACACACAAGATGACAACAGATTCTCAAGATGCATTAATACTGGTCTGACTGCAGCTCTGGTGGCAAATTAGTAAAAAATCCAATATTTTCACCAGGTTTCAGCACTATTCAGAGGCAGAAATTTGCAGTGCCATTTGCCAGCATGGTGCCATAGCCTGATCAATGGTAAATAAATAAACAACATGGCTTAAAGGTCCACCTCCAGTGCCCACTGCTGCCCCTTTGCCTCTTAGCAACCCCTAGGTAATCCCACTGCCCCCCGGGGGAAGTACCAACAACTTTGGGGACCTGTTGTTTAAACCTTTAATCCCATTCCCAAGTACATGTAATTGCAGCAGTCCATCTTCTTTCCTCATTTCTTCCCTTTGTTTTCTCCACTGTTTAGTTTTTATCTCTTATGGGGCAGGGATGTGCCTTTTTATGGTATGAATACTGGTAATCTTGTATAAATAATAAATATAAAGCTACACAATCAAATTAAGCATGACCTGTTGAAGTCTTCTTCTACACAGATTGCATTGTAAGGAATTAGACATCTGAATTGGTTACCTAGCCAGAAGAGCTCATACAAGATTTTTTTTTTCCTGGCTGGTTGCAGTTTAAGCAGTTATACAGCAAATGGTGCAAGGATTGCTTAGAACTCACATAGCACATAATGACAGCATTTTGTTTTCAATAGAGTAACATACTAACACAGTTAAAGTTGTTATGTTAAATATATTAAGCTATTTTATAGTGATCCATTTGTCCATTTAGTCCAGAATGTCTGAAACTAGACAAAGGAGGTTTTGTTCCCCCAACATCCACTATTTGTGGATCCTTTGAACTGAAAATGCCAAAATTTGAATTTGAATTCTGCATGCCAAACATGCTCTACACCCTCTTCCATTATTAAATATTAAATGGTTAGGTCATTGAATGCTACAGTTCTATTCCTAGACGGTCCATCACTATTGAAGAATAATTAATAAGCGTACATCTTTTTGGGTTCTCAGATCTTACGCAAGCAACAAATATGTGGCAGACTAAAAAATTGTCTCGTAACTATTGCAAGCAAGTGAAGTAATTATAATAGCATTAGATTCCTGTGTTCTGTGTTCATGTCCTGCTTGTTTTCTTGTTTGAATACTTCTTGTTCGGGCTGAAATAAGGTCAAAGTTGCATCTGAACCATATATTATTTCAAGTGTTTCATCTCTTTTAATAGGCTTCCATTATGTGTTTTACAGCAAATTTAGTAGTGGAGGAGCGAACAAGACAGATGAAAATGAAAATGCACCGTTATAATCAGACAACAGGGTCTGGTTCTAGTCAAGAACTTGAACGTGAGCAATATTCCCAGGTAAAGATAGTATTACAATGATACTTTTTTAAAAAAGAAGTGAAGGGTTAACATGGTTGTTAGAATATGATCTAATACAAAAGTGTCTGTAGTGAAACCACTTACAAGTGCTGATTTTATGTTGGGTCCATAATTTCAGCCATACTGTTTTTGCAATATATGAGAAAGTCTTTGTAGAGCTTAAGCAAAATTATTATTTGTTCCCCATTCGCTGAGAACCCAAGAAGTCACTGAAATCAGAAATGATTCCTGACACTGCAAGGAAGTGGGAAAGGCAGATGTTCAAGTGAACATCTCTTTTTTGTGCTTTAAAGTGTAACATCTTTACTTTGTGTTGTCTAGTTCGTATGCATCATTGGCAAAGATTTACAGTTTTCGTCTTTGAGCATGGAAAGCAATCATGAAAAGCAGATTTACAACTCACTCTCATGTCTCTCACTCCTTGTCAAAGATGGGCTGGAGCCAAAGGAGGCTTCTGAAAGTGAACAGGCATATCAGAGTGCAAAAGGGGACAAAATGTTCACTAGTTCCCTTCTCCAAATGCAGACCTCCATACTAAATGCACTTGAAAATCCTATCTGCACCCACCAGCCCAGCACTTCAGTGAATGCAGTGAGGTGTACCAGGAAGGGGGAGGCAGGCGAGATCTGGTTGCCACTATGAATCCTTTGAATCTAACTGAATCTGTTCTGTGAAGCTCCTCTTTGATGGTTCAGTATCTTAACAGACTGATGAGTTTGTGGTCTCAGCCTATTATTTAAGCATTTAGCCAAACTAATAATTGAAGTTTCTTTCAAAATTTCCGATTTTCTAGGCCTGCAAGAACTTGTGATTTATTGATTTTATTGAATATAATTGTTTTAATGTTTTATACCTTGTTTTATTGGTTGTTCGCTGCCCTGAGCCCGTATGGAGCGGGAGGAATATAAATCAAAATAAATAAAATAAGGTGTATTCTGAATTACTGTCAGTTCCCAGAATGGATCTATAGCACTCAACAGACCTATCCTTGCATAGTTTCAGCTAGTATACTGTATTGTGGGTTTTCAGAGCATATTCTGGGACTTTGGAAGTGATTTCACTAGCAATTTCCATGAAGAGCAGTACTGCCAACTAATATGCCTATGACGGGGATAATTATGAAGTATTATGGGCACAAACTGGTACAGGTTGGGAAGTCTGGGCCAAACTTTGCCCAGTTCAAAACTCAGGAGGTGTGGCTAAGGAATTGTGTGCTTGGCACAGACATCTCCAAGCTTTTCACGGAAGCTTAGGAGCACTTGGAGAAGAAATCCCACCCAGAAACTTCCGTGTGCTGGTGGGGGTGGAATTTTCCAGCCCTAAAACACAAATAGAGACCATCCCAAGCTTGGTAGCCAATGGTGCTTCCCAATAACAGAGGTCCATTTCATCCAAGTGGGAGGGGAAATGCATATAAGCACTGGAGGAGTGTGCATTTTGGGGAAGAATGTCCTTGCAATTGGAAACAGTTTTGCTGGTGGAATTTAGTGACTTATTTGGGATCAGGAGTTGCCTTCCCTGGATTCTCCCATTGTGTTTCTGAGGGTTTTTTTCTGTTTGATTTTTTTGCTACAAAGGATGGACAAACCAGGCTTGAATTCATGGATGTACTTAAAGGAATGACAGGACTGCTCATTAGAAACCAATGGGAGAGGCTTTAAGGCCCGTTGGAGCCAGGAATGCCAATTGACTTGCATGGGCTCCATTGAAATACATTGCAGCACAAAAAAAAGTGCAAAGAAAATGCATAATGGATTTTCCATTAAGATCTCTGGAACCAATTAGATTACTCTGGGACTAGAATCCCCAAAGTGGAATGACAACCCTTGGGAACAGAATCTGTGCCCTGAGACTGGAATTATAGAATGCAGAGTGGGATGATAGCCCCTGGGAGAAGCAGAAGTGTTCTGGGACTGGTATGGTAGGGTGCAGCCCTTGGGAGTGGCAGAAGTGTTATGGGATGGGAGTGACAGGTTGCAGAGTAGGATGACAGGTCCTAGGAGTAGCAGAAGTGTTTTGGGAATGGAATGACAGCCTGCAGAGTAGAATTATGGACCCTGGGGGTAACAGAAATGGGTCTGGAATGACAGCCCTTGAGAGTGACAGAAGCATTCTGGGACTGGAATGACAGAGTATAGAGTGGATTCACAGCCCTGAGAGTAGCAGAAGCATTCTGAGAGTGGAATGATGGGCTGTCAAATTGGAATGACAGCTCCTGGGAGTTGCAGGAGCATTCTGGGACTGGAATGACAGAGCACAGAGTTGGATGGAGGGTGATCTGGTCTATGCACTCCTGAACCCACATCCAACATCTCTCCAAAAAGCACTTTCATGGGGGCATGTTGCTTGGGGGTTCATAACTTGGACTCTGCAAATCTGGCCCACATGTAACTTATGGGGCAAATGGAGGAGCATCCCTGGGAAGTACTGTGCCAGTTGGATGCCTCTAGCTCACTTAGTGTCCATTCTGTACACTCCTGAACTGGTGCCTAACCTCTCATTGAAAAGCAGTGTCCTGGGGCACCTTGTTTGGGGGTCTGTAACTCAAACCCCCAGTGTCCAAACTTTACCAAACTTGGTGGGCATGTAAAGAAGAGTCATCTAGAGATACCCAGTGATTTCAGAACCTCTAGTACCCCAGGGGATATTTTTCATTTGACCAGTTTGGGTTTAGTTTGCAAACCGGTTTGGGAATTGGGCCAGTTTGCTTCACAAACTGAACCGGGATTT
This sequence comes from Heteronotia binoei, assembly GCF_032191835.1. NCBI lineage: Eukaryota > Metazoa > Chordata > Lepidosauria > Squamata > Gekkonidae > Heteronotia > Heteronotia binoei. The sequence continues at coordinate 72,733,237 of NC_083223.1, forward strand.
TCAAGTCTGTGCCCATCCCTAACTATGAACTAAACTTGGTCATGGGGTTGTCATATTAGGCCTCATAAGGAGCCATTGTAAGAGTTTGAAACTTAAAATGGTATATTGAAAATACCAAGAGAAATTGTGGGAGATAAGGGACACTTTACGGCAACTTCTGTCTCATGTGATTGATTTGTTTGATGATAAGAAGGTTTTTGATATGTGTCATTGGATTGTGTCTGAATATTTTTAATTATTGGATGTTGTTAAGATGATCTTACAATTATATTTATACATGTTGGCACTGCAAAGATCTTGGTTATAGTTTTGAAACAATTAGATGGTACCTTTCATACTGAATATTAGAAGTAGTTGATACCTTTTGGGCAAAGTGTTTGAAAGTGTGGAAGATTTGTGAATATTCATGAAAGTCATGGCAGGAGTTTTTTTTTAGCCTTGACTCAGAAAGACATGTCGAAGTTTTGGTGCATACTTGCAACTGCAGAAGGGAAAGTATTCCATGAGGTAGACTCTTACATATCTAAGAATTGCTGGGAAGAACATTTTTTGATGATTTATTCAATGATCCAATTCAGGAGGGCAACATAGTTTACATTCCCATGTTAATGCCACCAGCCAAATCACCAGAGTGGCCATCTGTATCTATTAATGAAATAAAGTAATCTGATCTTTGCAATCAGGAATAATACAGGCCCAGGTGAAAATTTTATTCCCCCTGACTTGCTGAAAATCTCTCAGGACTGTTGGGTAACTGTCTTAGCCATCCTGTTTACTCATATAGATATATCTGATAGGTTTCCCCAGGACTGGACCTCTTCTATTGTTGTGCTAATTTATAAGAAGAATGAACACACTGATCCAGCTAATTTAGGCCGATAAGTCTGTTTTATATTATAAGAAAACTCAGTAGAAGACATCTTCTACTGGAGCTAGAGACATGGTATAGAATAATGATTTGTTAACATAAGAGAAAATTGGATTTAGACAGGACATTTGACCTTAGACCTCTGGCTTCTGTTGCAATGGCCTATTAATAAATATTCAAATGGATTATCTAGGTAATTATGTGACATTTATTGATCTCAAAGCCACATTTGGTTCTATATCATTTGTGGAAAAAATTAATTAATATGAACTTTAATAATAGGATGTTAGAGCATATTAAAGACCTTTACAACAGCTTTAAAATCAGTTTAGGTGTCTGTGTCCAACTGTCTAGCTCAGTTAAAAACTCAAAAAGCGATACATCAAGGTTGTATTTTGATCCCATTACTTTTAATTCATAAATGATATGGTAGAATACATGTCAGGAAAGGCCATTTCAGTTTTACTCTATGCAGACAACCGATTTCGCACACAACTCACCTCGGAGTCACGTCCCTCTTCACCGCGCAGCGTCTGGTCGGATTTCCCACCATCTGCGCCGGAGGAGCAGGAAGAGCCGTGGCTTTTGCGTCGCAAACAGAAGTCGCTAAAACCCAGTTTCCGTTTGCGAGGCAGAAGCCACGACTCTTCCTGCTCCTCTGGCGCAGATGGTGGGAAATCTGAGCAGACGCTGCGCAGTGAAGAGGGACGTGACTCCGAGGTGAGTTGTGTGCGAAATCGGTTAATCTGTTACTAATTTCCCATACAAAAAATGGTCTCAGAAAGTTGTTCAAACAGTTCAGCTCAAATTGTAAAACAACTCTAAGTGTAAATTATGATAAAACTAAGTTCATGGTCTTTAGTAGAAGGGTATATCATTATAAATGGGCAATAGATGAGAAACCATGAAAATGGCTGTCGAGTTGGTGTTCCATCATTTGGGCTCTTGGATAGCTCATCAGCTAAGCATAAGCTTGAAAAGATTGATCTTGGTATCTTTAGATTTTATATTTAGGAAGGAGCAGGGCTTTTTTGTAGCAGGAACTCCTTTGCATATTGGGCCACACGCCCCTGATGTAGCCAGTCCTCCAAGAGCTTACAGTAGGCCCTGTAATGAGAGTCCTGTAAGCTCTTGGAGGATTGGCTACATCGGGTGTATGGCCCAATATGCAAATTCCTGCTACCAAAAAAAAAAAAAGCCCTGGAGAGGAGGTTGCCTGGTTTCTCCAACCCTTAGACATTGCTTCAAACAAATTTGTCTGCCTTCTGTTGGCTGTTCCTCCTTCAGCATCTTCAGCTATACTCAGAGTAGATTAGTAAAAGAGTTGACAGTGAAAAAGTTTTCCCCTGTGACTGTAGGTCCATAGAGGGCTTGTTTCATATCACATTACAGTGCTCAAGGCTGAGCATAAAAGATTTCTGAGAGCCACATTTCCTGGGAAGGTCAGATTAGGATAAATTAGCCATGTTACTGGAAAACAGATAAATGTATTACTTTCCAAATGTCAAGGTATGTTGCCGCTGACATAAAAATGAAGATGACAATGAGGGACGCCAGTTTGTACAGTTGACCTGCACACTAACTGCTGTACTCTGGGTCCATTAGCTATTTGGATTGTAAGGTGATTTTGAAATATGTATTTTAATCTTTCCCATGAAAATGTTTGGATTTTTTTGTTTGTTTTATTATGATTGAATCATTGCTACTATGGGTTATTTGCTGACACAGTACGGTCAGTCTAAAAATATAGATAATAAGAGATAAGAGATAAGAGACGGTTTCGGGCAACTTCTGTTTCATGTGGTTGATATGTCTGATAATGGAGTTTTTAATGTGTGTCATTTAATTGCTTCAGAATATATTTTTATTATTGAAGTTCCACACTATCCTTTTCAGAAGGAATGACTGCAACTGTGCATATACATCATATTCAAAATGTGTCTACAACACAGGTTGGAACAAGGGTATTATGAAAATTTCATTTTAAAAAATCCTTGCTTAATAACGCGGGAAAGGCATGTAATTTGCCTGTTTGCCACTGCCACATGCTCAGTAGATTTATTTATTTATTTATTTAAAATGTGTTCTGCACTCATTTCTCCATCTGTGGAGACTCAAGAAAAGTAATAACAAATAAAACCATAAATATGCAATAGTTCCAGAAAAATATTGCCTGGATTAAATACTGCATTGTGATATCAGTCCTAACAGTCTTTTAGAGCAGGGGTGGCCAACGGTAGCTCTCCAGATGTTTTTTTACCTACAACTCCCATCAGCCCCAGCCAGCAGGCCAATGGCTGGGGCTGATGGGAGTTGTAGGCAAAAAACTTCTGGAGAGCTACCGTTGGCCACCCCTGTTTTAGAGCTTTGCAGGGAATGAGGCACCTTCCTTTTATTTTTGGAAAGGCCATTCTACAGAATTATTTATTTCTTTATTAGATTTCTATCCCACCCTTCTCATCAAAATGGAATCAGGGAGGGTTACAATGTAAGGGTTCATACAATAACCATATCTAAAATCTAAAATTATATCAGTATAAAATCCCAGTAAAAACATTAAGATAGTATCATATTACCCTGGATCTGTTTCAAGTTTTAGTAAATCAGGTCTGATCAGTGAGTTTCCAGGTTATCAGAGCCAGAGAACAAAGCAATTTCATGGCAGTTTGTGCCAATAGTTGGAACAGGCAGCTTGAGCAGGAGGAGCCAATAATATTGAATGTCCTCAACTAAAAGCCTCAATTTAAAAAAAAAAAAATCCAGCCAGGAATGCTGTCAGTTCAATTATCTGTACCCAAATCACAATATATTAAATTTATGTCACCAGCCAAAGCTGGCTTGAATCTTAAAAGATGTACACAGGTGCACACTTTTCATTCTATTTGAAAACAATATGCATAAGCAACTGGCAGCAGTGACTAAACCACTGAGACGCACACACAAGCACACAATAACATGTAATGTCACTTGGATGTAGCAACATAAATCAACAGTATTTTGTAACAAGAGGAAATAACATATTTCCAGCAAAACAATTCAGTCTCAGAGATGAACCTCATGAATAATGAAGCTTATAAGTCATAACAATGCTTGTCCTGGTTTACTTCGTGTTTCAATGTCTCCTTTGTCAAGGTTGAAGGCTTTCTTTTTAGAACCTCAAATCCCGTCAGCAATATCCTAGGTAGCTACTCAGTCTTCACTTCACGGAAAGGTTCTCAACTAAAAGGTGGCAGAACAGGTCCATTTTATAGGCCCTGCAGAACTGTAACAAGTCCCTCAGGGCTCTGATCTCTATGGGGAGCTGATACCACCAGATCAGGGTTAGATGGACAACTTTTGGGTTGGGGATTACCAACAGATGTCAATCAGATCATAAGATGTCAATCAGGGTACTTAAGGTCCTGCAGGTATATTGGTCCCTGGTTGCTCAGGGCCTTAAAGGTTAGAACTAACAGACTGAAATAGATCCAGAACTTTATCAACAGCCTGTGCAATCACAGGAGACACAGAGAATAGGTGCACTGCTGCATTTTGCACTAGCTGAAGCTTCTAGATAGAACGAGTTGCACATAGAACAAGTTGCAATAGTTTAATCTGGAAGTGACCATTGCACAGATCACTGTAGCCAAGTTGTGGGAGGAGAGCCACTGAGGGGCAGTTCCTCACATCCCCCTATTGGCAAAGTGTTGGTTCAAAAGATTGTGGTCAACCATGTCAAATGCTGCTGTCATATCAAGATGCAACAGCAGCACAAACCCACCTAAGTCCAGCTGCCTCAATCCAGCAGAGGTTGTCTGTAAGGGTAACCAAAGTCATTTTGGTCTCATAGCCAAGGCAGAAGCCAGACTGCAAGGGGTCCAGGATGTAGGCATCATCCAGGAAAGCCTGCAGCTGCTTGGCCGCCACTCTCTCATCTACCTTACCCAGTAATGGAAGGTTTGATATTGGGTGGGTGGTAGTTGGCCAGGACTTTTGAGTCCAAAAATGGTTTCTTTAAAAGCAGATGCAACATGGGGGCTATCACTGAATGGTGACTTCCATTGAAAAAGCATGCACAAGCAATGGCCGATTGACCAATTCGGCCAATTCAGTCATCTTTATCAAAAGCTTTCTGGAATTCATCTATGATCATCTGTATATCTAATTTTCAACACGGGACCACCTAAATAGCTAATCCAGAGACTAGAGCCATGAACAAACAAGATAGGTCATTCTACAAACCTGAGGAAAAAATGTTTGCAGAAAAATCTGAAATCTTAATTTTTATTTTAATTTATTTATTTATTTATGATTTGTATCCCGCCCTTCCCACAAGTGGCTCAGGGCGGCTCCCAACAATTAGACAAACATAAAGTTAAACAAGTATTTGAATATATAAACAATTAAAACATTTAAAACTGTTAAAACCTTAAAACCATTAAACATTCCAAAAATATATATAACAGGAGTCTGGCAAAGCTACATTTAGTTTCTCATCTCAGCTAGGTGTAAGCTAGCCGGAAGAGGGTCGTCTTACAGGCCCAGCGGAACTGAAGAAGGTCCCACAGGGCCCTCACCTCCTCCGGCAGCTGATTCCACCATGAAGGGGCCCTGTCTCTAGTGGATTTTAAGCGGGCTTCTTTTGGCCCAGGGATGCGAGAAGATTTTGGGTTCCCGATCTCAGTACTCTCTGGGGAACATGTGGGGAGAGACGGTCCTTCAGGTAAGCAGGTCTCAGGCCATATAGGGCTTTAAAGGTAATGACCAGCACCATGTACCGAACTCGGTACATCACTGGAAGCCAGTGCAGGGTCCGAAGACCCAGCCGAATGTGTCCCCATTTTGGGAGACCCAATAACAGCTGGGCCGTGGCATTCTGCACCAGCTGCAATTTCCGAGTTCGGCACAGGAGCAGCCCCATGTAGAGGGCATTGCAGTAGTCCAACCTCGAGGTGACCGTAGCATGGACCACTGTTGCTAGGTCGTCGCGCTCCAGGAAGGGGGCCAACTACCTTGCCCGCCTAAGATGAAAAAACGCGGACTTGGCAGTGGCTGCTATCTGAGCCTCCATCTTTAAAGAACGCTCCAATAGTACCCCCAGGCTCTTGACCCTGTCCGCCGCCATCAGCGGCGCACCGTCAAAAACTGGCAGGGGGATTCCCCCCCCCCCGGTCCCCGACGACCCAAGCAAAGGACCTCTGTCTTCGCAGGATTTAGTCTCAGTCTACTCAGTCTTAAAAAAATATATTGGGTGGGTTAAAAAACCATAAAATAATAGAATTACCATCTGTAGCTTTAAGAAATGAACACACTAACATCACTTCATGCCAGAAGTGATTTCATCATGTTGGGGTAGCACTCTAGTTTTCACCCAAAATTATATAGTTAAACCATAGAGGTGGGGCAAATGCTAGAGTATCACTTGACATGGTGGCATCACTTCCAGCATGATCCAGAAGTGATGTCAGTTTGTTGTTGGCAATATTGTCAGTGAATGTCCCCACCCCAATTCTGGCTGCTAGCTGTTTCACTCACTGTGTAATTCCTGGTTGTATGGATTTGTGCAAGGAGTGAAATAGTTCACAGTTATTCTGTTTTAGCTATGTAGCCCCATCTATGAGAGCCAAAGACACTGTATGGCAAGGCATGGAGTTGCCTCATTCTTAATCCTGCACTGAGCCTGCCATATGTATAAAGACTTGCTGCATCCCTTTGAATGAAATGGAATGAATGGAATGAAAAAGGAGGTATCATATTTAAAATCTGTCCTCATTGTCTGGTTAGATTGGAGGAAGACATAGACAAAAATAAAATTTCTTATACTTTAGGTTCATTTTTAGTGATGTCACTGAAGTTTGTAATTACTTAATTCATATTAGGTGTTGACATAATCCATAAAGTTCAACATAATTTTAATGAGAGTTTCTCCTTCATTTCTGAATGTAAAATGAAACTCTGCAGAATTTGCTTTTAGTTTGTCTAGTTTTTGTCCAAGTCATGGATCCTAACAATGACAAAGCTAAAAATGTTCCCCAGAGGTGATTTTTAAGGCTACAGAAATATGAACAAACCTAGAGAACTGGAAGGAGACTTTTGTGTTCCAGATTTGTTGGGACACTGGGAAGTGTCCCAACAAGACATCCTAGAGATCCACAAAGGTTTATTATTATGTTAACCGTTATTTCCCTATCACCAGCCTTTACATACTTGATGACTTTTATTTACAGTAAGAAGGCAAAAACCATTCCTAACTTAAGCAATAATTTTCCCAGTTAGCACTAATGCTTGTGGAATGAATAATTTTTGTTTCCATGTTATAAGCTAACAGTGTCCAGAAAATGCAGGCAGGAGAGAGGGCAGCATAATTAAAAGCATTTGCAGCTATTTTTGAGGTAGAGACTTGGCAACCCTATTTCAGACATCACTATTCATTTTTATTTGAACAATTGAACAATAAACCTTTATCATGTTTGCAAGTAAATTAAATCAACACAGTGACTGTGCAGAGAACAGTCAGTGACCTTACCTTCAAGTTAATGAGGCATTGTTATACTGCATATTGCTCACAAAGAGATCTGTGTGTGTCCCTCAAGTTCGGTATTAGTGGAAACACTGAATAAATTCAGAAAAGCAAAAAAAAAATGTTACCACAAATTACTAATAATGCTGTTGTGATACAGAATACATCCATTCATCTTTGAAATATGAAGCTTGGTAATAATTCTAAAATGCATTTTTTAAAAAATAAGGAGCTAAAAAGTCAGTCAGAGATCAGCAAAGTAGGCTCTTTAAGGTGCAGACCTAACCAATTACGTTGTGCAGGAGTACCTCTCCATAGGGTTATACTATTAAGTCACCAACAGAACGTTCAAGTTCTGTGTGAATCAAAGTTATGTATTTATGTGGATCAGATAAACCCCTCAGTCTGATATATATGTGGCCCCAGATTGACAAAGCCTAGAGTGTACTTTCTCAAAACTACAAAACAAAGAAAAACCAGGATAAAGTCATTCAAGTAGTTTAGGCTGGGAGAAGCCAGCATGTACCAGTATTAAAATGAAGACGAATGAGCTCATTTTCACCCCCAATTATATGCTGTTTGAACAAAATTTGAGTCCACTTGCACCTTTAAGACCAACAAAAGTTTATTGTCTTATGAAAGACTAACAAAAGTTTATTGTCTTATGAAAAACATAGGCTTCCCAATCCCCAGGTCCCAGCAGGGGATCTGCTGTTTTTACAGGCTTCCCCCCGCCCCCCAGCCAGCTGGCCGGTGGGGGAAGCCTCGCCTGCACAGTCACCATGAAGTTTTAGAGCTCCTGCAGGTTTAGAAACCTGCAAACAGGTCTGTGTGCCTTTAAGGCTGAGCAAGAAGCAGGAAACAAGGGCTTTGTGGGAAAGGGTCATTAACAGTTTCGTAGGAGAATAGCCCCTCCCTTTCTTTTGCTTTCAGTTTTCAGAGCAAGTAAAGTTCTGCAGGAACAAGAACCAGTAAGTATTTGTGTATGAGAGAGAGGGAGAGGGGGCAGGGGATTCCCTGGTTTGGAGGCCCTCCCCCCACTTTAGAAAGCATTGGGGGGAGGGAAATGTCTACTCTATTATTCCCTGTGGAGAACGATTCCCATAGGGAATAATGGGGAATTGATCTGAGGGTATTGGGGGCTCTAGGGGGACTATTTTTGAGGTAGAGGCACCAAATTTTTAGTATAGCATCAAGTGCCTCTCCCCAAAATACCCCCCAAGTTTCAAAACAATTGGACCAGGGGGTCCAATTCTATGAGCCCCAAAAGATGGTGCCCCTATCCTTCATTATTTCCTGTGGAAGAAAGGCATTTAAAAAGGTGTTCTGTCCCTTTAAATGTGATGGCCAGAACTCCCTTGGAGTTCAATTATGCTTGTCACACCCTTGCTCTTGACTCCACCCCAATGTCTCCTGGCTCCACCCCCAAAGTCTCCTGGTTCTGCCCCCGAAGTCCCCAGATATTTCTTGAATTGGACTTGGCAACCCTAGAAAAACAGCATGAAGAAACCAGCAGAAGAAACCAATAAATTGGCAAAGAGTTAAAGCCCTGACCTTCCTTTATGGGAGGTTTCTTTTCAATTACTGTTACTGGAGCTCTGCAGACTATTGATTTTTAGCTTTTTCTCACATTAAAAGAGAGAAATGTATAATTGGGATCTGGGGCTAACTGCTAGGCTCAGATAACTGTTCTTTTTTTACCCAACAAAAAGAATCAATGAATTATGGGAAATGTAAGTACATGTATTTTCTCCAATTTTAATCATGTATAGAGACTATCTTGTCCAATAATAATAATAATAATAATAATAACTACAACAATTTAGTTTAATTACTTCATTTCTTCTTTTCTCATCCACCTTTCTCACAGACACTCAATGTGCAATAGAGAGTTTAAAAAACAATGTAAAATCATCTATATACTAATAGCCAAGTCAGCTAAATTTGAGGACATTTAAATTTGGTGACTGGAGCTGCAAACGGGCAAGACAGATCTTTCTACAAACCTAATGATAAAAGGAACACCTGTAGCTTTAAGCTTAGTGCCTGATGTCAGGCAACCACAATATTCTAGGACTATTGTGGTCTTTAAGGGAGGACTCATTGGGGCTGGGCTGGCTAGGATTCCCAGTTCCACATTGGGAAATTCCTCAAGATTTTGTGGTGGAATCTGAGGAGAGCAGGGTTTGGGGGTGGGGGAGAAATCTCAGCTGGATATACCGGTAATGCCATTGAGTCCACCCTCAACAGCACCCATTTTATACAGGGTGATAGATCTTTGTTGTCTGGAGTTCAGTTGCAATTCTGAGATATATCTATGTCCCATCTGGAGGTTGGTAACCCTATCAACCTGGAGTTGTCCTTGAAAGGGTAGCTGCTGCAAGAGCTCTCTCAGCCCCACCTTCCTCACAGGGTGTCTGTTGTGGGGGGGGGGGGGGGAGGTAAAGGAGATTGTGACCACTCTGAGACTCTGAGATTAGGAGTATAGGGCAGGATATATATCCAATATCATCTTCTTAAATATCTGGGGATTTCGGGAGTGGAGCCATGACACTTTGGGGGTGGAGCTGGGAGACTTTCCCATAATAAATTAAATTAAATTAAAAAACACAGCAGTGCAGTTCTCCTGAATACAGTCTTCATTTCCTCCTCCTCTTTTCTTGCATTCAAATAGTTCCACACCAGCTGTGCTTCCACTAAAATGAAAGCGTGCATACACACACAGAACAGCCAAAACAAACAGTTTGCAGGCCCACACTTCTGTAAACTCCATGGGGTTATGTTATAGATAACTTTACTCGCTGGAGTTCCTGAATATAACAACCTGCTGTATTTCAACCAACTTAATGAGAGAGAGGTCTAAGGGGTGAGTTTTCTTCTATTCCATACTCAGGTTTACTATCCCTTTCACTACATAAACAGCTTCTGAAAGGAATGCAGAACTAACAGAGGGATCGGGATCTCTTGCTTCCTTTCTCACTCACTTGCTCTGTCTCTCACTCGCTCATTCGCTCTCACACATGCACAAACACATGACTCTTCCTATTCTCCCCCTGCAGCTTCAGTCTCACTTTGATTTAAAGGCACATACACACTTTCCAAAACACACTTTGCAAACTTCTGAACCTATCTGAGATCTAAAGGCACATCATGGCTGTTGGGGCAGGGCTTCCCCCTGCCAGCCTGCTGGCCGGTGACAGAAAGGAGCCTGCAAAACCTGGGGATCCCCTGCTCAGACCTGGAGACTGGCAAGCCTAAACCAAACTCTGGGTAACTTGATACTATCTGACTTGCATGACTCGATTAGGCTTGGCTGCTTGTTACTGTTCAACAGCAATCATCCTATGAAAGGTAATGTAGTGTAGTGGTTAGAGCTTCAGAGTAGGATCTAGGAGACCCAGATTAGAATCCCCATCTTGTTATGGAAGCTCACTGGGTGATTATGGATTAGTCACATATTTTCAGCCTAACCTATTTTACAGGGTTGTTGTGCAAATAAATAGGAGAGGAAAATAATGTGAGCTGCTTTGTTCTCCATTGTGGAGAAAGGTGGTGTACAAATGAATAAATAATAAATATAGCAGAAGATGGGAGGCAAATAGAAAGTAGGTTGGTAAATGGTTGTGGAGATAATGAGGTGGAGAAAGCAGAAAGTATATGAGAGTTATCAAAACAGTGTGGGGAGGGAGATACAGGGGGAAGTGAAGTGCCCTCCACAAGTCCTTGTGTGTTCCCTACCCATGAAAGTGGGCTGTCCCAAAGAGTGGCACCACACAACTGGGCCATAGTTTTCAAAAGTAGAGGCTGATGGCGTGGGGCAGTTAGACGGTAGGTTGGGTGTTGGGTGAGAAGGAGATTAAGAAATTTTTACAGATGGGGCAGTAGCCTGGGTAGAGTGAAGTTTGAGGAGAGCAGGGCTCTCAGAGGGGTACAATACCGTAGACTCTACCCTCCAAAGGAGCCATTTCTTCCAAGGGAACTAGGGTTGGCAATGGCCAGTTTGGGGGTGGATGGAGATTACCCAGAATTACAACTGTTCTCCAGATGACAGAGATCAGTTCCTTTGGAGAAAATGGCTGCTTTGAGAGAGTCTGTGGGAGCTTTCAGAAAAGTGAAAGTGGAAATAGTTGGGGAGGGGAAAATGAGATGTCTACCACAAGTCCTTGCAGATTCACACTTTTACAGGATAATGCATAAAATGAACAATGCACTAAAACTTTAAAAAAACAGTATGGTGTATTGCATAATTACAGGAATTATAATACGTTCAGTAAACAATGCAGGTTAGAATTGCTTTAAAAATTCACAGGCAATTAAATGGAAAGCTAACAAGTGCCCTTCCTGCTTGGGCTGCCAAACCGCAGTCAAATTGGGAGAATCCACCACCCTGAGCTATCTTCGCCCTCCTGAATAGTTCTGTTTTACACATTCTGTGAAATGATAGACATGTGGGAACCTTTCTTACCTGGTCAAGCAGGCCATTCCACCAGTTGGGAGCCACGGCACTCAAAGCTTGGGTATGGGCTGCTGTTCTTACCCATTTGCAGTGTGCACCTAGGGACCCGTAGCCTCCTCATGGGACCTGTATAACCCCCAGAATTACAGTTCATCTACAGACTACAGAGATCAGTTCCTCTGCAGCAAATGGATGCTTTGGAGGGTAGAATCTATGGCCAGGCTCCATCATCAAATCTCCAGGAGCTTCCCAACCTGGATCTGGCAGACATATACCCCCATTCCCTGCCAGTGGCCGGGGGACCTGGCAACCACAGTGGCATAGCAGCAGGCTTTATTCAAGCCAGCACTCAGCAAGGACCAGCTGAACTTCTTAAGATGGGGGGTGGGGAGGGGAAGCAATGCTCTTCAAAACCTCATTGTTCTCAACAAACATCCACAGCCACTTTGTGACGTTTGGAATCACAAATATATTTCATCTACATAGGTGCTTAGGGTCTCTGTTGTCACCCAATAGCATCTAAAAATGGCAGTATACATTTTTAAGGAGATAGCTGGAACATTTGAGCACTGTTTATTAAGTTGCCCAAATTTCACCAGAAATATTTTAGTCTGATCATAATTTTACAGTTAAATTGCATTTCAAATTATCGCAGATCTATGTGACATATGGCATTTAAAATTATCACTGATCTTTTGTCTGTTTTTTTTTTTTTTTGCATTGAGATAGCCACATTATTACCAATAGCCCTCCTTAATTTTTATATCCATCCTTCCCTTTTCCATAAGCACTTGAGTTTTTCAGAGACTGAGAAGTACCCTGGCATTCTGGATGTTTGTTTACTGTGGTAAATCCAGTGTTATTCTTCGCCCAGATTTAGCTCACACATAAAAGACCTAACAGAAACTGTTCGATCATTATAATAATGCCAGAGAGGGAGTTGGCCTCAAACAAAAGCAGAAAGTGAATGAAACCTATGGATGATTTATTAGTTTTAGAAAGGAAGTTGTCTAATCTGTAAAACAGGTTTTCCTAAAGATGAATTAGAATATTAAACTCACTTCATAACCCTGCTGAAAATTAACATTATAAATTGTAGTATCACTGTACATAGGCCAAATTTTGACTAGCATTCAAGGATCAACTGGATTTTGTAATGAAAAAGGGTCATATTGGCGTGCTCTTATTACTGTCTTGTAACAGTTATAGTATAAAGGAAGTATTCATGTAGGCTACAGGAAGTATAATTATTGAACTATAGTATGGTTCTGAGTTTAGCATATAGGATGAAGAAACATCATCCATTTACTTCACCTAAATACATTACCTCTCCCACTTAATGCTTGAGACAAACTGATAACTCTGCAATTAATAGAGGGAGTAATAGAAACACTTCAGATTGAAGGTGCTTCAAGATGGATATTTCCAACAGAGATAGCACCAAACAGGAGTTGAGGCAGGCAGAAATTAGGAAATGTCTTTGAAGAAATATCTACTAGAACTACAAATTATAGTTACTGTCATTGGTTTTGCATAGCAGTTGCTGTGTGACTTAATTCTGCAAACTTGTTTGGTCTAGTAACTATCCCATACTATTAGATGATGGACATCAGGCTTGCTAATTCTACACAGCTGTCACTTGCAGAAGATTCTGGAAGTAATTTAAGAGTACAAACATAACACAGATTTCATCATCACTTGATCTTGCTTAATTGTATGCCTTCAATTAATGTCCGTCATGAAAGTTCTGTATATACTGGTATTAATGCTGCAGCAAGAACAGAAAAACCATCCAGTGGTATTGCTTAGCATAAATGCTACTGACCCAGTCTACTTTTTTGAGTATGTAGGACTGGCATACATGTTCTTTGTTCATATGGAAGTATTTAGAACTGAAAAATTTACAAAATGTATTACTTTTGACTTCTGAATATTCATGGAAATGGCAAGGGTGCATGAGAGTGCCTATTCAGTATTGAGTTTCTACAAACAAACAAAAAGTTATAGGAATTCTCTGAAGTTATCAATGTCACAACTGTTTTTTGTAATTTGCTGAATCTATTATTTTACATTTTGTCAAGAGAACTCACACTTTCTCTTTTAATCTTTAGTATAACATACAAACAGATCAGTACAGAAGTTGTGATAACGTCTCTGCCAAATCATCAGATAGTGATGTCAGTGATGTGTCAGCCATTTCCCGTACCAGCAGTGCCTCACGCCTCAGCAGCACAAGCTTTATGTCAGAGCAATCTGAGCGCCCTAGGGGCAGAATCAGGTGAGTTTGCAATATAGTCAATTCTTCTTTGACTGAAATTTGACAGTTGCAGCTGTATATATTTTTCTATTACATAAGCAAATGATAATCCCAGCTGCAAAAAAAAAAAAAATCCTTTGGATTCTGATGTCCTTAGGAACAATACAATAAACAAATCTAAACTAAACCAGAAAAGCTGTAAATATTTGGTTAAGTCAGGCTTTCATGGAGCTGATAATTGTAAAACTATAGCATTAAAATAATTTTAGCAAATACATAAAGAGGTATTATATGTGGCTGTCCACAGTCTAGACAACTTTGTGATACAAACACAGAAGATACAGATGCAATCTTAATTGTGTCTTTAGAAGATATTTCATAAATAGTGCCACAATTTTAAGCCTCTTATCACAGTGTAGGTGACAGGGACTGCATTAGCTCTAGGCAAATTCAGTTAATAGTATAATGTTTGTGGGTAGATAGATAGATAGATAGATAGATAGATAGATAGATAGATAGATAGATAGATAGATAGATAGATAGATAGATAGATAGATAGATAGATGTTACAGAACCTTATATTGCTTCAGAAGACACTGCATTTTCTCTTTTCTGAAATTTCTTTGAGATTAAGTGGTACCTAAGCCACTCTTCCATGAACAGGTACTCAACTGATCTCGCCTGTCACATTGGCACCCAAACCCAAAATTTATCCCACCCACATACCCACAACATTACCTCAGCGTCATGGAAATGGGAAGTGTAGATTCTGCAAAGCTAGATTAATGTGAAAGTGGCATCTAGGTGGTATTCATACTATTTCCTAATAATAACAATAACACTGGTTACGAAGTCAGCATTGAACAGAAGTAATATATTTAGTTGTTTGGAATCCCGGGACACCAGGGCCATATTTGTACATGAACAGAAACAGGAACAGATATCACCTGTTACATGCTACACATCCCTTTGATATGTTTAGATGATTTCACAAAACTGTTCTCCCAACACTTCCATGGGTCAGGTGGCATATCATCCTTATATGACAAAAAGATGGCCAGATGACTAAGTTTAGATGTTTTCAAAAGATATCTATCTAATGGTGCATACCATGTTGATTGTGGTGGTTTACAGTGAAGGCAGATCTGTGTCAAATTTCCCTTAGGATTTAGAGATGCAGTATAAAATAGATAAATTATAGTTATGAATTATAGCAAAACTTCATTGTTTAAATTCATACTTAATTATCTATTTCAGTGGTCTTCAATCCATGCCTTGTGCCTTACTGTACATTCCTGATAAAAGTGCTGGCTCCACTTTCCTCTAAGGGGCACTTGGGGTTGTTGTAAAAAAAAGGATCTTAGAAAGTCTCATTTCATGGGTAGAAGACTTTTCACCTGTGGAAGTGCTGGACTGGATCCAACCCAAAGAGGCCCTCTTCCTTATAAAAAGTTCTCCTTTGCCTTCTCTATTCCCCAGAACGGCCAGCCTCCACTGTATGCTGCCCTCCCTGATAAAGTTAATCTTTCAAGAAGAGGAGGGTTCTGCACTGCTGGCATAGGCATGGAACATTTGGGCAGATAGCCTGGTCATGTGAGGAGGTGAGATGAGGGTGAAAAAAGGCAAGGGACAGCTTTTCAGGGAAGCAGGTCTCTGAAGGTCCTCATGCTGGTTTGATTTTTCATTATGTTATACTTCCTGGTGTTAGTTTCCTATCCCTGACTCTCTTGGTCTGCTGTCTTGACTCTGATGGGATCATCAGCCCTGCCTTGACTCTGATGAGATCATAACTTGAACACCTCCTCTTCCTGTAAAATGACCCTGATATCATGTGGCTGTATGTCACATGACTTCCTGTCACATGCTTGCAAGTTAGTGAGTCTTATGCTGCTCTCTGGGACTTAAAATTGGGTGTTGAGTCTGGAAAGACTGAAGACCACTGATCAACATTGTAATGTCCTAAAGCCTTCGACCAACAGGGTTCTTCAATATAACTAGCTAGCAACTGAGTTAATAATGGCAGGTGGAATATTTCTTCTAGGATCTGCAAAAAGTAGTCTAATCAGGGAGGGGGACATACAAATGTAGGTAGCTGCCAATTGGTATTCTTGAGTCGCAACCTCAACTTCAAGCAACCTATAAAGGGAAATAGATACTTATGAATGAGTGTCCCCAGAGGGAAAGGCTAGCAATTCTGGGCTTCCTAGTAGAATGGAGCTGAATATTCATCATTTGCACCATCCGCTCAGCCTGTCTGTTTGTAGATGAATGGAATGGTGCTGTGGTGATATGCCAGATCACATTGCTGGCCAGGAACCATTGGAATTTGGCTGATGTGAATTGTGCTCCATTGTCTAACATGATAGCATCTGACAGACATGTATGGTGAACAGCTGATGCAAGGAACGGATGACAATGACAGATGTCATCAACAACACTGGAACGACCTCCAGCCATTTGGAGTAAGAGTCTATCACGTACAGAAATACTTGTCCCTGGAACAGACCTGCAAAGTCAGTGTGGAGTCTTGGGCATAGTGTGCAAGTTGTCTCCCATGATTGGACTGGAGCTTGCAGCATCATGGGGTGGGACATCTGGCATGGCTTGCAAGACTGGACCCACTCTTCAATGGCCTTGTCCAATCCTGGCCACCATGCATAGCTGCAGGCTAGAGCCTTCATGCAGCTGATGATCAACGTGTAAGGCCTTGAGTACCCACGGTCTCAGCTTGGGCAGAATGACAACACGGTTCCCCCAGAGCAGGCACCCCTTGTGCACTGACAGCTCATGCAGTAACTGAAAGGCTGAAATTTAGCATCGAAACAACCTGATGGCCACCCCCTCCACACCTAGTTCAGAACTCTCAACAGGGTGCAATCCTTGGCCATGTGGGTGGCCATTTTGGAGGCATGGAGAGGCGGTTGAGGAAGATCCTTGAGCATCATAATGCAGTGAGTCGGAGAAGCATCAGCAGCTGCACCAGGCAGAGGCAGGCAGCTGAGGGTGTCAGCATGGCCCAAAGCCTTGCCAGGTCTGTAGCAAAGGGTATGGTTGTAGGCTGCTAGGAACACGGATGAGTGCATCATCTGTGGCAACAGGATTTTCAGGGTCTGGCAGTCAGATGCAAACATTCCCAGTAGCAGTTTCTGGTCTGTTACAATGTCAAAATGTTTGCCATATACATAGTCATGAAATTTCTTGACCCCAGCTAGGATTGTGAGTGCCTTTCTATCTATTTGAGCATAGTTTCACTCGGTGGAAGACAGAGTAGTAAGCAATGGAGGCTTCCTGCCCGTCAGACATTCAGTGACTCAAAATGGCACCTTTTCCATATGAAGACATGTCACAAGCAAGGACAAGTGGTTTCAGTTCGTCAAAATGAGTCAGCATGCTGTTAGATGATAAGTGGTGAATGCCTTGTTTTCTTATGGGCCCCAAACTCAGGGATTCTTTGTTTCCAGCAGCCTGTGCAAAGGCTCAACAAGTGTGCAGTAGAAATGAATGGTAGAAGAATGGTACATCCCAGCAGACCTAGAAATTAGTGGAATTCCTTCTTCAACCTTGGTGGAGGTGTGCTGTGGATTGCCTTCACTTGGGTGGCCATTGGGTGAATGCCAGCTGTGTCAATGAGAAACCCTGGGAATTCAGCCTGTGGAACCCTGAATTGACATTTTTCTCTCTGTGCCTTCAGGCCAGCATTGTGCAGTCTATGGAGGACCTCTCAGGCATTCAGACAGTTCTGCAGCAGTGCCCCCAGAGATCAGCACATTGTCAAAATAGGGAATGACCCCTGGAATTCCCTTCAGCAATCCTTCCATCAAGCTTTGGAAGATGCCCAGACCACACTAACCCCTAACTGCAGACGCTTCACCTTGAAGGTGCCTCAGAGGTGACAATGGTCTGGGCTTCTGTGGTAGCATTGGTTCTAGGAAAAAAAACCAAAGGAAAGAAGCCCAAAGAAAAAACCCCACAAACATGAATGCCCACTGGAAAAAAAGCCCACATGGAAACATGCCCACATGGAAATAAACCTACATGGAAAGAAGCTCACATGGAAAAAAGCCCGTACTGAAAGAAGCCCACATGGAATAGGGTTGCCAAGTCCAATTTAAAAAAATATCTGGGAATTTTGGGGGTGGAGCCAGGAGCAAGGTTGTGTCAAGCACAATTGAACTCCAAAGGAAGTTCTGGCCCTCACATCTAAAGGAACCATGTTCCTTTTAAATGCCTTCCCTCTATAGGAAATAATGAAGGATAGGGGCACCTTCTTTCGGGGCTCATAGAATTGGACTATTGGGCTGCTGATCCCCTGACATCCCAATCCACCCCTGCTTGCATACATGTTGCAGCAGAGTTGATCATGATGTTGGGCTTGATGCCTGCCATCATAAGAACTTGTTTGGTGTAACAGTGGGTGTGTTCACACACACTAAATAATGCACTTTGCAACTGGATTTTCACTGTGAAAGAATAGCAGAATCCACTTGCAAACACTTGCCCTGTGAAAGCACCCACTGATAATGTAAAGCTGTTAGTGAATAGCAAACTGTAGCCTTACTCCTGAGCAGTTTCATGCTTCATTGTTTTCTGTGAGACTATTGAGGGAGTAAATGGATTGTAGCTCATAGCCCAGGATTGTTGTTGAACAATTGTCTTTCTCAGTTTCTTCCCACTTAATCTACATATTTTAATCAAGGTTTTGATAATGGGTTGCATCCAACAGACAGAATGATTTCTACCTGTGGAGTGTCCCTTTCATTGCCTGCCCCCTTCCATTGCAGCCCAAAATGCCCCCAAAATTCAATTCCTGAGGACCAGAAGCAGCAGTGGAGGGTATTTTGAGTTGCCATATGAAGGAGGAGGTGAGAAAGTCACTTTTCATGGGTGAAAATTGTTCCATGCACAGAAACACTGGGATCCTCCAAACCAATGTTATTTCCATAGAATGGCTGACTCAAAAACATTTATCACTTTAGTAAAAAGGGCTAGGCTTCTTTACCACAGTATAAACTTTATAACGTATCTATTATATTGTGGTAATGTTATGTATTTTCAAAAATTGCTACAGTTAGGTATTTTACATCAATCTAATTAGCTGACTTACACTTGTAACAATCCAAGACAAAAGAATTGGAAGAGATAATTAGCTTCATGTTAATTTGCAAAACAATATCAATGTACAATTTTGACAAATTCTTGCTGACAAATTTAATGACTTTTGAACACTTTCACTTTAAATAATATGGGTTTACATAGTTTAATGACAGTTTCTTATTTAAACAGTTGTTAAAATGAATAATTGTGCACAGTGATGAGAATATATTAGTTTCCATACAATGTTCCCTCTAAGCTGAGTTAGTGTGAGCTAGCTCACAGTTTTTTAGCCTCCAGCTCACACATTTTTGTCTTAGCTCAGGAAGGATGGCCCCAGAGCAAACTAATTCATGCAGTAACTCACAACTTTAATGCCAATAGCTCACAAATTAGAATTTTTGCTCACAAGACTCCACAGCTTAGAGGGAACATTGTTTCCCTTAAAACTATAACATGACAAATGATTATCAGAAGAAACAAGCTTTTTGGGGTTGGGCTTTTTTACTCCATTTGTGTATTTATGTGAATATAGAGTCTAGTGCCTATAGTATATTATTTTCATTTTGAGTTGTCTGCATTTAATTTTGCATGCCTGCATGTTTTGACTATGGAAAGGTCAAAGTCCTTAGAGATCTGCAAAAATGAAGGCAAAAAAAGAGATATCATGGGAATTAGCTGACAAGATGGGGTCCAATGGAAAAAAAATGAATATGGAAGACAAGAAAAGGAGGAGGCATACTGTGGCTGATGTGAGGTAAAGGTTAGCTTCCTTCCCTTGTGCATTTCTGCCAGAATTCTGTTCATTCTTAGCTGAGTAGCCTGGGGGCCCAGGTGATGTCCTACGTAACTTTTTTAATGCATCACTTGGTTATTGTCAGAGACAAGAGCACCACTATATAATATTTATTTTCTACATTTCTGATTTTAAACAACTGAATATATCCCACGTCTGAATTTCAGAGGGAGAATAAAACTGTTTGATGTCACAAAAGGCAGGAATATGGGCTGCTGTCCATATGGAGTGATTAGTTATCCGTTACCACATCATCCATAATGGTTGGTATCATTTCATTCCTAGTAGTTGTACAAATGCTTGCAAACAATTCTAGTTGTCCATTGTTATAAATGTGGTTCAGATATACCACTTACTGGTCCAAAAGTCAGCTAGTGAAACAATAATTTATGCAGAACTTTTCCTATGGCAGGAAAGGAAGGCCTCTGTGCAGTTTAAAAAATTGTAACTCTGCAGCACTACTAGCCCATTAAAAGATATATTCGAAACCATTTTGGAAAGAACAGTATAGCCACTTTATCTAATCTAAAAACGGCCAGTGAAAGAAATTGTCTGAGGTACAGTAGTTAGTTGTTTTGCCCTCATTTGGTGCATTCAGTTCATCTTTTTGTTTCATTTGTACACAGGTATTCAGAATTATGAATGTGCACTCATAAAATTATTTTAATTCCGTACCATAATTTAAGAAAAGGCAGGATTATTGTTTTCACTAAATGATGAGAGTGTGTTTATTGTATCAGAAAATTATGTTGGGGAAAATTTCCATGTTTATTAATGTCAGATCCAAAGGAATGCAAAGCTTTTTCACAGCCACATATGAGCAGCAGTAGGAGGGAAATTTTTGCACAGAGTAGTGGGATTAGGCATGGGGAGCTCTGCTAATCCTGCCCTGGGATCAGATTGTAAGGGGGACCTATCTTCCCTGCCACCATTTCAGGAAATACAAAAAATTGCAGGCAGAAAATAGCCTGATTCTGGGTTTTTCTGGATTAGGGGTCAAAAACTACCAGGAAGCCCTTCACTGTGTCATATGTTGCCTGTCCGATCTAATAATGGAAAAGTAGGATGACTTTTCAGGTAGCAATATTCGACTATGCATAGCTATTTGGAATTGTACAACATATTTTGTCAAAACTACATCATCTGAAAAGATCTATTCGTTTTGCTTTGGTTTCCATCCTGCATTTATTATTTGTTTGTTTGTTTTTATTAAACTTATATCCCACCCTACCACACAAGTGGGCTCAGGATGGCTCACAACATAATAAAATAACAACAAAAATGATAATGTAAAACCAATTTAACAATTTTAAATAATTAAAATAAGATGGCAGTAAAACACTAGCATTCCATCGTCTCCTGTAGCATTTTAACATGTAATAGATGGCCTGATGTGTAACAGTTTTCAATCAGATGATGGTAGGTACTTTAATATACAACAGTACCTCAAAAGTAATAGACAATATCTGGAAGGCTCTGGGCAGGTACCATGGGCAAAGGAGGCCAAGATGGTTTGACACCCGCTACCTCACCCAAAGGCCTGGTGGAACAGCTCTGTCTTATAGTCCCTGTGGAACTGTAATAGCCCTTGCAGGGCCCTGATCTCAAGTGGGAGCATGTTCCACCAGGCTGAAAAAGCCCTGGTGCTGGTTGGGGCTAAGCAGAATTGACCTGGGGCTCCAGGGGGGGGGGCGGGGCTAGGTAGAGGCACCAAATTTTCAGCATAGCATCTGGAACTCCCTTCAGTGTTCAATCATGCTTGTTACGCCCTTGCTTCTGGCTCCACCCCCAAAGCCCCCAGATATTTATTGAGTCAGACCTGGCAACCCTACCAGTGAAAAATGAATCTGAATGTGGACTGAAAGGGCTTATATTAGGGTATTATAACCCCTGCCAAGGTCCTTTCCTCCCCCAAAGGCAGGCTCTCCCCATGTTCTTCCCCCAGATCTCCAAGGTTTGCCCAACCCAGAGTGGGCAACCATAAGATGCAAGAAAGATTGGTTCAGCCCCAAGCCCCACTGTCTGAACCTGTGTCAGAACTCCCCACCTCAGACCCTTTCTCCCTGGCAGACTAGTTATCCTCTCCTCAGCAAGAGCTATAACCCTGAACTTTAGCACCCTTGAGGGCCCTTCACACCTCAAATCCTTGTGCCAAGTCCCCTTTCTCTGCTGGGACCTCAGTCTGTCTCCTGGGATTCCACACAGACACAGGAACCCTTGTCCCTCTCAGTGTGTGTTTATAATCTTTCTCTCAACTGGAGTCTGCCTGTTAGCCTTGGGATCAGAACTCCTCACTAGAGCCTTTGAACTAGCTCTGCCTTGTGACACTCTGTGCCACAAACTGAGAGCCTTCCCAAAAAGAGCATTTGTTAGCTCCTTCTCACAGACAGACTGTCACACAGGCCAGAGCCTTGTTTCCAACAACCAGCTCTTTCTCAAACTGCCTCAGACTGAACTGAAGAGATTTCTCTCTCTCTCTGCCTCTTAGGGTGGCCAGATCGTCCCGCCCACCCGGGAAAGTCCCGCCCCTGCCCCCAAATTCCCGCCTCACGGGTTGGCTAACCCGGGACCAATCAAATCCCGGTTTCGCCAAAATCCCGCTTGGGGGCTGCGTATTGTTTTGCTTGGAGGAGCTGCAAACAGACTAGCCCAGCTTCTCCAGCCGTGGTGGGGGCTGTGATCCTCAAGGAAAAAGGCGCGCCTCTCTGAACAGTTTCCGCCACTTTGCTTCGCTTACAAGCTGACGGTCTCAAAGGCTTGGCGTTCCTGGGAACGAATTCCTCGTTCCCGGGAACGAATTCCTCCTGCTGTCGCTGGAACTTCCCAGGATCTCCTCGCCAGAAGAGTCTGAGATAAACGCTCAAACTTCGGAATAAACAATGCGGGAAAAGCGACAGGCCTTGGTGGAACCCGGAGATCCAAATTCACTTAGATGTCCCTGCCTTTGGATGGTGCAATTCGCCAGGCAGCGGTTTCCACCCCCCACCCCACTTTTTAAAAAAACTCCCTCGCTATAGGTACAGATACTTCTAAAAGAAGGAAGGAAGGAGAAAGAAAAAGAAAGGGAAAGAAAGAAAGAAAGAAAGAAAAATAAAAATAAAAAAGGAAAGAAGAAAGAAAAATAAAAAGGAAGAAAAAAGGAAGGAAAGAGAGAGAGAAAGAGAGAGAGAGAGAGAGAGAGAAAGAGAGAGAGAAAGAGAGAGAGAAAGAGTCTGAGCATGATTACTCCATTTTTTGTGCGATGCCAGCAATATGGCCTAGGCCTCCTTTCTACTGGTAAGTCTCCCCCTTCACTGCCATTTTGCTGCTCAGAGCATCTGTATATAAGACTCTGTGGCTGAAAGTAGTGGGAATGGTTGATTTAATTTATTCTGTGTGAATACTGAAGAAGTGAAGATGTAAAACAATTCAGGAATGAAGCATCTGTCTTCAATCTGGTTTATACTTAGGCATTTTGGTGTTGCCTAAGTTCTGCTTTACTAGAACCAAACAAAGGAATACTTAGGTTGATCTACTTTTAGTTTCACGTTGGTTTAAGGTCAGTGAGAAAATTTACAGTGGTTGTAATCTAGTTTGATGTTGACATAAAAAGATTAATTAGCTGGGAGTATTTTAAAGTATGTGCCTGGCAGGCTGCAGGTTTTTCCATGGCTCATGACCAACTTTTCTCTTTGCATTTAGACTCATTGAGATATTGATAGGTTTGAAACTGCACTGTGCAGTCTTCCCTATAAATATTGCAAAGATTTTTTTCTGTCTCACATGTAGCTTAAATGCCACTCATTCGCTGGAGCTGATTGCCGAGAAATTTAATTTTCTTTTTTGAGAATTAAGCCTGAATTAAATTAAAACTGTTCTGTAAGAGATGTTTGACAAATTTGATTGGGATGTTTGCATTGGAGTCTTAAAACATTTGTTAGGTGCATTAATTTATTTGCAAAGAAGGGACAACAATGAAATCGTATTTTATATTCATGAGTTAAAAGCAACATGGAGGATCGTTTTAGTTGTCCACTTCTATTTAAAATTTTATTCTTTTAAAATACAGATATAATAATTTTCCTAATTTGTAGCAGCTAACGAACTTGACAAGGCGTTCAGCTTTCATTAGATGGCAGGTAATCTTCCTTATACAGTCATTTAGAACAAAGTTCTTAGTAGCATACACATATGAGGATTACATTTTCAAATATCTGTTAAAACAGCATGGAGCTGCCATGTGATTTATATTATAACATCCTCCTTTTTATCTTCACAACAACTCTGTGAGGTAGTAAAGGCTAAGAGTGTGTGACTGGTCCAAGATCATCCAGTAAGCTCTGTGGTGGAGTAGAGATGTTGTTGTTGTTGTTGTTATATTTTTAATTTAATTTTCAATTTATACCCTGCCCTATCACCACCCTGTTGTTGTTGTTGTTGTTAGATCACCCCATCCCAGCTAGCATCAGGATCTGGGCGATGTACAACACAAAAATAAAATATATACATTTGAATCAATAAAACCAGTTACATTAAAAAAAAATTAAAAATTGAACCTGGATCACCTAGATCAGGGGTGGCCAAACTGGGATCACCTCTAGATCTTGGTCTGACTTTCTAAACACTGCGTCACACTGACAGTACTATCCCAGTGCTTGTTTGTTTTGGTGAGGCTACAAAGGGACCAAAATTTCCTCTCACCTTCTTGCATCTGTCAGATTCCTTCTATAACAGTACAACAAATAGTATTCTTGGTAAAACATACCTCTTGTAATAGGTTCCAGAATATCTGTGTAATGTCATAATAGTATTTGCCCTCATGTTGGGAAACAAAAGTTTACTGTAAAAAGTCACTTCGTGACAAGTGAAAATGCAGACATTCTCAGTGTCATAGATAGAGGCAGTCTTTCTCAGCCCCACGTTCCAACTATGCCAGATTTTCATATCTGCTCCACTTGCAACTCTTTCTACGCAAAGCCCTCCTTACATTCCTGCCACTTCAACAAAGGTTGAGGGAAAGTGACTTCAAAGGCGAGGTTACTATCTGGGACTAAGAAGGCGTAAACACAACTAGTTAATTAAACACAAATAGTTAACTACTTACCTTGGGGAGGGACGGTGGCTCAGTGGTAGAGCATCTGCTTGGTAAGCAGAAGGTCCCAGGTTCAATCCCCGGCATCTCCAACTAAAAAGGGTCCAGGCAGGTAGGTGTGAAAAACCTCAGCTTGAGACCCTGGAGAGCCGCTGCCAGTCTGAGTAGACAATACTGACTTTGATGGACCGAGGGTCTGATTCAGTAGAAGGCAGCTTCATATGTAAATTCATGAACACTGTTTGGCTATTATAACAGAAAGAAAATGATTCCACAAAAGCCAGATAATGAGTCATGGCTCTCAGATACAATGCCAGTAAGGGCTGTGGTGATACAAATAGTTGTGTAGAAAGGAATATTTTGATGGGGACAGACTTCTTATTTCTCCATTCCTATGTTCTGGAAATAAGACTGAAGAAAAGACAAAGGGAAGATGTGCAAGGACTTCTAGGTAGCATATTTTCCCCTTCCTTATTATTTACACTTTCCCTTCCCTGAAAGTCCCCATAGCCTCTCCCATTTTCCTGTCTCCTTCCTACTTACCCGCCAACCTACCTTTATCTATCCTCTTGTTTTCAGCTTTCCCTCCTTCCTTCCCCCTGCCCACCTCTTTCTCAGTAAACCCTGACGCATTTGTGCAGTGCCAGCCACCAGGAGATCACCACAGTGGAGATCCTGCAAGGACTTGCAGGAGCACCTAATTTTCCCTTTTATCTCTACTAAGGATATGTAAAAAAAAATGGTATTTTTGGGGTTCACTCACAAAAAAAAATTCTGTATTTCCCATTACAGGTGTGGTATTTGGATTCAGTAAATATTCAGGAATCACAATTTTTTTCAGCTCCATTATACCCAATGGGGCCATTATAGTCAGTGGTTTCCATAGGGTATAATGGAGAATCGATTTGGGAGTATCAGGGGGCTGTTTTTTTTAGCTAGAGGCACCAGATTGGCAGCATAGCTACTGCTGCCTCTCCTCAATCCCCACCCCAAGTTTCAAAAAGATTGGACCAAGGAGTTCAATTCTATTGGCTCCCAAAGAAGGTGCCACCATTCTCAATTGATTTCAATGGAGGGCAAAAGTGTTTTAAGGTATTGTGGTTTCTTTAAACACCTTCTCCAAGCCACAAGTGAACTCCAAAAGCATTTAAAGGGCCTGCATTCCCTTTAAATGTCTTCTCCAAGCAGCAAGTTCACCTGGAAGACATTTAAAAGGACTGCAATCCGTTTAAATGCCTTTTAACTTGACTACGGTATCTGGCAGAACTGAAAAATCCTGAATATTTGGGGGGGGGGGGCGGGGGGGCGTTCAGGCTTGGCCATTTTAGGTAACTGAAATTTGGCTCCCGTCCATATCTGCCTGAACAAATGTCTGAAAAATACTGATAAGATATTTTTTGGCTATTTTTCAGCTTGGATTTAGTAGAATGCGCACCCCTAATCCCTACATCACAACATTTCAACTGTCCCTCTATTTGGCTACTTCCATATTTT
Organism: Heteronotia binoei; assembly: GCF_032191835.1. Classification (NCBI taxonomy): domain Eukaryota; kingdom Metazoa; phylum Chordata; class Lepidosauria; order Squamata; family Gekkonidae; genus Heteronotia; species Heteronotia binoei. Next base: position 72,759,769 of record NC_083223.1, read on the forward strand.
CACCTTTTCCTGTTCCATTCTTTCTTTATTTTATATATGTTATTTTTATTTTATCTAATTTATATCCTGCCCTCCCTGAAAGGGCTTTCCCACTCACCAACCAATCTACCCTTTATATATCTCCTATATTTATATATATTTATTATTTCTCTTATACTTTGCCTTTCTGTACAATGGGGACCAAAGCATCTTACATCATTATCCTTACTTTCACAGCAACCCTGTGAAGTAAGTTCAGCCGAGAAGTCACCCAGTGAACTTCCATCATAGAGTGGTGATTTGAACCTAGGTCTCCCAGATCCAATGTGAAACTCTGACCACTTCATAACACTGGATTTTGTGGTGTGGCCGCTATTTAACACTAGGAAGCAGGCAGGACTGGATGAATCATAAAAGTTGCAAGTCACCCAGTGGTTGCTACTGGGCTTGGCTTATAAGTTCCCCTTCAAAGGCTGAAACAGCTCTGAAATTGTCCCTGCCCCCTCCCCACAACTTTTTGTGACAGAAACCAAGGTTTGAAGGCCAGCAGTACTGTGTGGCTGCCTAGCAATGGCCACTGAGAGCAGTGATGGATTTCTAGCAGGAGGTCCCTTGCATATTAGGCCACACACCCCTGATGTAGCCAGTCCTCCAAGAGCTTACAAAAAAAGAGCCTTGTAAGCTTTTGGAGGATTGGCTACATCAGGGGTGTGTGGCCTAATATGCAAAGGAGCTCCTGCTAGAATTCCACCCCAGGCTGAGGGTATTCATTTCTTAAAGCTACAGATACAGTTTCTATTATTGGTGGGATTAAACCTAGGGTTGCCAGCTCCGGGTTCAGAAATACCTGGAGATTTTTGGGGTGGAGCCTAAATAGAGCAGGGTTTGGGGAGGAACTATAATGCCATATACACCTTCTAAACCAGTCATTTTCTCCAGAGGAATTGATCTGTCATCAGGAGATCAGTTTTTAATTCCAGTAGTTCTCCAGCAAATACCTGGAGGTTGGTAACCTTAGGTTATCCCCAATTTGTTTTTAATTTTAGATTCCCCCCCCCCCTTTCAATTCTGGGGCTTTTCTCGGGTTGTCAAGAAGATGTGTTTTGTCTGTTCAAGCTTCTATCTCTGGACTGAAATATCCGCAGATGTTCAGTGATTCCTAGAGAGTAATGATGTCACTTCTGGAAGTGACATCATGCCATTGGCCTGATGGTCTTTTTTTTTTTTTAATCAGCTCCTGTTTCTCACCACTGCTCCAACAGTGGGAGGGAGGGAATGGCTGTCAGGCAGCAGCATGACATACCTTTGGGGAGAAACCTGGAAGTGATGCCAGTTTGCTCTAGGATTTGCCAGAAACAGAATTTACAGTGATTCCTAGTGAAGTATGATGGCATCCAACAGAGTGCCTGACTAGGATTTGGAAGACCCAGGTTCATACCCTCATTATGCCATTGAAGCTTGACTAGACATCTGCATTTCAATGTTGCATACCCAAATATATTAGAACTGACAAGACAGAACCCCCACTACAGTCCGGTGCAGTCCATTTTACCACCTCAGGGCTCATGCACCTGATTACCACCTCATCCCCCTGCATGTTTGAAGTAGGCCTCAAATCTCTAATAATTGGGGTTCAGTCTCTAATTATTGGGATTCACAGTTCAGTTTACTCTCATCAGGTAAGGACAGATAAGCATCTAGTCCCACTGAAGCATTCAATTGGTTAAATCAAAGTAGTCCTATATAGCTGGTTTGTAGATAAGGCTGATTATTTTTCTTAGCTGAGGGCTTTGTGTGGCTGACAAAAGGACCCATTGTAGACAATCTGAGGTAACATTTAAAGATGGCACACTTTGAATAGCAGTGGACAGTTTATTTTTAGAAATATTTTGTTCCTCATTAAAAAGATGTGATTATCTTTTCCTCTGGTCCAGGAGTGTTACATGCTCTGAAGTTATTAGTATTCATGAGCTACTTCATTGCAAAAGGACTCCATAGGGGCTCAGAATTAGTATGTGATTATGAATTTGACAGAGCAGACAGAAAGCAGCATTGCTGAAAGTCACTGATTCTGGCTAAAGACTGGACTACCAAAAATATATAGACAGCAAAACTGAAGGATCATGGATTATTGAATTATTTAAGGCCCCTTATTTACTGAAGAAATCTGTGGCGTTGCAGTGACCTACTGTTGTGAACCTAATTGTGTCTCTGCAAAGAGATCAACACATCTGAGAGATCACGATTAAAACTACTATTCCGTAGGTGACTGTGATTATCTTGATTACGGGATGAGATGTATTTTCATAAAGTACATAGGTAAGTTGGTTTACAAACTAGGTGATAATTAATTGTTGAATACTAGCTTTCATTTGGGGGATAATTTTTCTGTACCACTGATTGACATTTTTCAAACTATAACTACAATGATTTTTGTATGTTTTCAACACTAACTTGATTTTTGTGTTCAAGAAAATTGTATAGAAAAGTTGTATTTTTTCTTTAATTTTGTCAGCCAAAGATTGGCTCTCAAAGTAGCTTACAGCAATTTAAAATACAAAGTATACTAAAATATGCTCAAAACAAGAACAACAATTTTATGATCTCTCAGTATAAACATAAAGGGGTTCCTTGCGGGTTCCCAATGGCAGTTGGTAACTGGGAGGAAGGGGTCTCCCATCTGAACCCAGGCATGATGGAGAGTGAGTTCAGTTGTTTATAGTTAAATAAATAATGTGTAATTGAACTACATATCTAAACGTGACTTCCCTGATCTAAAAGGAATCTATGGAAAATTTTGCATGCTGGCTAATTTTAGTACCAATTAATGAGTGGACTGTGCCCTTTTAATTTTTTCCCTGTTCAGTCAGATTACATCTCTGAAATGTAATGTTAAGAAAATTGCAGAGAAGTCTGTAACTAGAAACTAGCTTTTTCATAGCTAGCTACTGAATTTAAACAAGGAAGGATCATTTTTAAGCAGTGATATGCATCCATCATAAATTCATCAGATAGAATGTGATTTTCAATAACAAAAGATAATAATAACAGTAATAACAACAACAACAAGGGATAACAGTTCCTGCCTATCCCTCCTTTTACTGAAGAGATCTACTTTGCCTTCTCTGCTTTTCCTGAGGGCCTGCTGACCCTCAAGAACAAAATTTGGGTAGACTTGGTGGGCCACAACAAGAAAATGTGGGAAGTCCTGTACTTGAACATTTTTGGATATGGATGTATGGAAGTGTGACACCTATCACAGTTTGTATCTCATGCTGTAATAAAAATTATTTATCACGCTTTTATGGTAGGAGTTATATTGTTTGTTTTTCTGATGAAAATAGTTTAAAGACTCATAATATGTTCTAGAGAAGAATTTATTGCAGCACGTTACTGAAAGCCAGGTTGGAGGTTGTTAGTTTTGTTTTTGTTATCCACTTTTTATTGATTATTAAGAGAAAAATGCCAAATATTACTGCAGTATGATTGAAAATAGGTTCATCACCTCTGGAGGAAACAGCATGTTCCCCTCCCCCACCAAATATCCCTATGGGGTTCCTCAGGGCCTTTTTTGCAGAAAAAGCCCAACAGGAACTTATTTGCATATTAGGCCACACCCCCTGACATCACCATTGTTTCACATTGGGCTTTTTTGTAAGGGAAAACCACCAGTGCCTCATTTTCATATTAGGCCATACGCCCTGACACCAAGCCAGCTGGAACTGTGTTCCTGATCGTTCCTGCTCAAAAAAAGCCCTGGGGTTCCTTAACTGAAAGTTTACTTCTGACTCTTCTCAACATGGTTTTAATCCCAACAAAAATAATTACAGCTGAATTTTTTAAAAAAACAACAAATGTTTTAAAGTATATCTTACAGACTTTTGGGGATATTTATTATAGATACAGCTACAGGGAAGAAGTTTCCTGATAAGTATCATTAAACTGTGGTGAATAATTAGGCACAATACAGCTAAATAAAAATATTGTGCAGAAACAGGTACATGCAGGACTCAAGCACAGAAGGGCAAATGGATATACTGTTTCAGGGCAAAGTGCATGAGAAGACCCATGGTAGGCTGCAAATCCATGACCACAGTATTTTCTCTTGACTCATGAGATTTCAGGCAGGATGATGGGGAGATGACATGTTTGTATTAGGCCCAAAGAAGTCATACTTGGATCCTGGTTATCCACATCAAAATATCTAATTCTCAACATGGCCCCATCTGTGGGTCCATACATACAGAGATTGGAGCCATAAACAGACAAAACAGAGCTCTCTGTAAACCTGAGGGGGGGGGGGATAGATTTTCAGAAAAATCTGAAATCCAGAAGAAAAAAATTGAGGGTTTAAGAAACATGCAAAATAATAGAAACAGTGCCTGTAGCTTTAAGAAGCTATTGTGCTCAGTAGTTGTTGCTAGGCAACTGCATAATATTACCAGCCTTGGTTTCTCTCTGTAAAAGGCAGGGGACAAGGGAGTAAAACTTTTCCATGGCTGTTTTGACCTTTGAGGAAGAACTAAATGAGAGATGTGCTACAACCTGACATGCATAACTCATCCAGGCCCAGCTGCTTGTTACTGTTTAATGCAGCAAACACACCATGGATTAATAACCAGATGACGTAATGTACACAGGTCCAATAAATAATGACCCTCTCACTTTTGTGTAAATTCATTAAGTAAAGTATATATGATTTAACCGCAGCCACCCCCACCAAAGCTAGCATGTATAGTGGTTAGAGTTCCAGACGAGGATCTGTGAGACCCAGTTTCAAGCTGGCCATGCAACCTCACTGGTCAGTCTTGGGCCAGTCATACATTCTCTAACCTATCTAACAGGGTTCTTGTAAATTACTTTCGGTTCCCACTGTGTGAATAGGGCGGGGGGGGGGGGGTAGATAAAAGGTTGATGGGTGGGTAGGTGGAAATGAGAAAAGGAAGCATGGAAAGATAAGGAGGGGGGCTGCTAGGAGGAGGGGGGAAGAAAACATGGTGGTATAGGGGATAGAAGTAGAAATGAGGTACCCCCCCCCCCCCCGGCAAGTCCTTGCAAGTTTCCCCATGTGCATCCTGGCCCAGCCTGGCGTCTGGCACCATGGGACTAGACCCAGCGCAGCAGCTGGAACCATCCAGCATCTTTCCAGGGAGAGGCTGCCTGAAGATGGGGAGCAGATAAAGGGAGGTGGGTGGGAAGGAGAGAATGAAGCAGGAAAAGGAGCTTTCAGGAAGGGAAAGAAAAATAGTGGCGGAGGGGAAAATAAGATGCCCTACTGGAAGTCCCCCACTTTTCTATATAAATAAGAAAATAACTTGTGGGATCACTTCAAAAGAAAAAAGGAATAGTGACATTTTAAAACTAGCTCAGATTCCATAGAAGATACCTGAAGTTAACAGACAGCTTGGTTGGTTTTGCTTTCTCATGAATTATAAGTTGTCAGATCACTGTATTTTAAATTTAAAATACAGATAGTATCAATTACCTACAGGTTCTGATTGGTCTGTTTTTTGTTTGGTTGGGTGTTTTCCCTACATCAAATAAGGCTTCAGCTTGATCAGTCTGGATAAATGACCCAAATACTAAATGCATCTTCAGTTACTCCTCCCTTATTTTCCACAGGAAAGGACATCATAGAATCATAGAGTTGGAAGGGACCTCTAGGGTCATCTAGTCCAATCCCCTGCACAATGTAGGAAACTCACAAACACTTCCCCCTTAATTCACAGGATCTTCATTGCTGTCAGATGGCCATCTAGCCTCTGTTTAAAAACCTCCAAGGAAAGAGAACCCACCACCTCCTGAGGAAGCCTGTTTCACTGAGGAATCACTTTAATGGTCAGGAAGTTCTTCCTAATGTTGAGCCAGAAACTCTTTTGATTTAATTTCAACCCATTGGTTCTGGTTCTACCTTCTGGGGCCACAGAAAACAATTCCACACCATCCTCTATATGACAGCCCTTCAAGTACTTGAAGATGGTGATCATATCACCTCTCAGCCGCCTCCTCTCCAGGCTAAACATCCCCAGCTCCTTCAGCCTTTCCTCATAGGACTTGGTCTCCAGACTCCTCACCATCTTGGTCGCCCTCCTCTGGACCCGTTCCTGCTTGTCTATATCCTTCTTAAAATGTGGTGCCCAAAACTGAACACAATACTCCAGGTGAGGTCTTACCAGAGCAGAGTAAAGCGATACCATCATATCACGTGATCTGGACACTATACTTCTGCTCATACAGCCCAGGATTGCATTTGCCTTTTTAGCCACCGCATCACATAGTTGACTCATGTTCAGCGTATGATCCACTAAGACCCCTAGATCCTTTTCGCAAATACTACTGCTAAGACAAGTCTCCCCCATCCTATAACCATGCATTGGATTTTTCCTACCTAAATGCAGAACTTTACATTTATGCCTGTTAAAATTCATTTTATTGATTTTAGCCCAGTTTTCTAGCCTGTCAAGGTTATCCTGTATCCTGTTTCTGTCGTCTTCCGTGTTTGCAACCCCTCCCAACATGCAACTGTAAGAAAACTAGGTCTTCCCAATTTGGTTCTTCTTTTTGAAGCACAAGTTGATTTCCTTTCCATCTACTGTCTCTTCACTAATACAATGATATTCTGGGGGAGGGGGAAGCTTAAAACACAGTAACCCATTTTTTGCTCTTCAAAGAGAAGCTTTGTTCTAACTTTGAAATATGGTATTCTCTGTTTTCCCCCCATCAGTGCAATTCCTGTGTAGTACTTGTAATGACAATTTAAACAGTGTTTATCATTAAAATATATTCCATGTCAGACATATATTCACTTACTGTTGCTTAGAGTAATTGAGAGTATATTATACTCCAGGGATTAGCTCAATACTAATAAATAAAGCATGCACATCATATATTGTGGTTCAGGAAAATTTGTGATGTGGTCAGGATGTAGAAAATGTTCCTTATTGTCTGTAATAGTAATAGATATAAGAGAAGTGGGGGACTTCCATGGGTCTCTCATATCCCCATTTGCATGGGAGACAGCCCATAAAGACTTGTAGAGGGCACCTCAATTCCCCCTGTACCTTCCTCTTTCCCTCTTCCTGGCAACCCCCATGCCCTCCTCCCTTTCCCTGTCTCCTCTCTTTATCACCCATCCAACTACTTACCTCTTATCTGCTCCTCCCATGTAAGCTACTTTTATTATTTATTTACTTCATTTACACCTTGCTTTTTTCCACAATGGGGACCCAAAGCAGCTTACATAGTTTATTTTATTATATTTGCATCCTGCCCTCCCCTGATGGGCTCAGGGTGGCTGTTCTCTTCTCCTTTGTTTTATCCTCACAGCAACCCTGTGAGGTAGGTTAGGCAGAAAATGTGTGACTGGACCATAGTCTACCAGTGAGCTTCCATGGCTAATTTGAACCTGGGTCCCACAGATCCTGGTCTACCTTCCTTCCCCCTAGCAGTCTCTCCCTGGCAAAAGTATGACCAAGTTGCAAATATCTTGTGGTAGCAACTCACTCCAAGTCATGTAGTGGTCATCGCTTGGCCCAGCCAAGTAGCCCAGTTGTGAGGAAGCTGCTGCTGCTGGACCCAAGGAAGTTGTGTGGCATCAAGCTGAGATTTGCACAGATTGCATGGGAGCAGGTTGTCCAATAACTGCTGCTGGACCTGGCCTTGATAAGTTTTCCCTCCAGGGCTGGAGGGAGCAGGGGTGACTGTGAGACCAAAATAGCCCTGGAAAGGGTCCTGCCTCCCTCTGTCTCTTACTTCAGAAACTGTGTGACCCCGTCCCCACTCACAGACCTTATGTAGGTATGTCAAATAGGCACAGTTCACTACCCGTTTTGCCCCTTCTAAATATATAGAGAGTCCTGACCATTTCACACTCAAGGTACCATCTCCCATTACGGAGACACCACCAGAAAGGGCAGCCCAGTCCCCTTTAACATTCAGCCTTCACTCAAACATTTCATAGAACTATTGGAGTTGGGACTGAAACGCTGCTTCAGTTGCATGCTGCCACCATTTGTTCATATCCATATCTTTTGAGATCCTATATGTATGTGTGTTTCTTTTCCTGAGGCCAGACACATCCAGCCCACAGGGTTTTTTTAAAAAAGGAGTTAATAGATCTGACTGGTACTCCTTGTAGTGGAGACCCCATGCAAATGATGAGTGCAAATCACAAATCTATTTGATCTACTTAGTACGAATGCATTAAAGTATTCAAGGGTAATTCTCTGAATACCCACCTAGTCCCACAGAAAAAACCACTAACAATTCACAGTCATATTTAGAATTTAGCATACAACAGTATAAAGATCAGAATACAGCAGCTATCCAGCCCGTGCCCCATACATGCATGGTGAGGAACTGAATGTGAGTGAGTTGAGGCTGAATCTGGACAAAGCTGAATTGATAGCTATCAGCTGTTGAGTTTAGGGGGAATAGGGAGGTCTATGATAGGAGATGTTTTTGTCTTCTCTGGTATTTCTGATCTGCATTTTTTAACATCTTGAATCATCATCTAAAATAGTTCATTTGCCATGACTAATAGTCATAACTTAGCAGTTTAGTCCATTAAGAAGTCTGCAACCATTTTTTTTTTGTTTCATCCATGTCTAGCAGCAATCACTCATGGCCCTGCAATATCCCATAGTCTTCCAAAGGTTTCTTGACTCTTTGGAGGACATTTCAAAAAGGAGAGCTACACTCACAGTCCGTTAGATCTCAGTGACTGCTCTGCATCTGTGGATTTTTCCTTGCCTCTGGAGACAAGCTAAAGTTTAAGCTTGAGCTTAAACATTGTAAGAAATATTTATTTGAAACTATATTAAGAAACAATATTTATGAATGATTATTTACAGACCGTGTAAAGGAGCAAAGAATCTGCCATTGAGGTGCATGCATTTAATTATGCTTTATGCATAATGACCTAGTCCTTTGGCTCCCTTGTAGCCTGAACATTCTGCCATAATACAGACCTTAGTATTACTGATCAGTGCATGTGTGACTGACAGAGAGACAGAGGAAGAGTCCCTTTTCTCCAGCAATACAACTTTCCCCTCTTCTTCAGCCTTTCTTGTATGCAAAGTAGTATGAGCTGAGCAGTTGTCCTATGGGGGAAGAAGCCTAAGAAAATCTCAAGTCTGGGATCCAGTTATTATTAACAGTTTACTTTAAGCACACCCATATTCTAAGCACACAAATGTGAAGGAAACTGGGGAAGGGAAGTACAGAACTACTGTTTCTAAAAAGGTGAAGATAGTCCCCTGTGCAAGCACCAGTCACTTCTAACTCTGGGGTGACGTCGCATCACGATGTTTTCACGGATACTTTTTAATGGGGTGCTTTGCAATTGCCTTCCCCAGTCATCTACACTTCCCCCCCAGCAAGCTGGGTACTCATTTTACCAACCTCAGAAAGATGGACGGCTGAGTTAACCTTGAGCCGGCTACCTGAACCCAGCTTCCGCCTGGATCAAACTCAGGTTGTGAGCAGGGAGCTCACACTGCAGTACTGCAGCTTTACCTCTCTACGCCATGGGGCTAGCTAATTATAAATTTGCAAATTATTTGTTTGTTTGTTCCTTATGCCTCCCTTGCTAGGCTGGACAAGCATTTCAGATTTGGAGCTGAGAGATTAACAAATTATATTGGGTAGATTTTGTTATGGGATTTATCCAAACTAATTTTTAATGGCTAGAGTTATGAGGTAATTTACAGTGCAATCTTCTAAGCCTGTTGATTTCACTTGACTAAGAAAGTGTAACTCTGTTAGTTTCTAGAATCAGGTAGGTAGCCTTGTTGGTCCAAAGCTGCAGAATGAAGTTTGAGTCCAGTGGCACATTTAGGACTCACAAAGATTTATTTAAGGTATAAGCTTTCAGGTGTATGCACACTTTCCGATATTGTAGGTTTGTGGTTTAGTAAGAGGTTATATAAAGACCTTAGCTGACATTAAAACATCCACCCTGTTGCTGACATTAAAGCACCCACCCTGAGCCCATTTTGGGAAAGGCATGATAGAAATATAAAGTAATAAAATAAATAAATAGATTAGGGATTGTGGAATCTTTCGGGCTCAAGTGCCATGTTCTACTGGAGAAAGTTTGGAAGAAAAACTTTCTCCAGTAGAACACGGCACTTGAGCCCGAAAGATTCTACAATCCCTAATGATGTTACCAGCCGTGAAAACCTGAAATCTTAAATAAATAGATTACTTTTTCATTTTATTGTTATTAATTGGCCCATGCACTAGAAATCCAAATAAGATTAATTAAATTAATAAACATATATACATTTTGCATCTGCATGATACATTTTGTAAGAAATAAGGACAGTATTCTGGGTTAAGGTTTTACTAAGAACCATCGCCAGTGAAGCTTTTTATTATATTATATATTTGTATTGATATTTAGGGAGGGAAGTTGGTGTGGTGTAGTCTAGTCTTATCAGATTTCGGAAACTAAGCAGGTGCAATCCTTGGAAGGGAAGGGAATCTCTGCAGAGGAAGGCAATGGCAAAACACCTCTGCTTCTCACTTGCCTTGAAATCCCCTTACTGGGGTTACCATAAGTTGGCTGTGACTTGATGGCACTTTAAACACACATTAATATTTAATTGCTGTTATCTGCTTTGGGGAACAAATTTTTGACTGAAAAATCAGTAAAAATCTAGTCAGTATTATGATATGAAGTAAAACAGTTCTTGGAATATATATAGATATATAAGAAGAAGACCGCAGATTTATACCCCGCTCTTCTCTCTGAATCAGAGTCTCACTTACAACCTCCTTTATCTCACTGTTGTGAGGGGCTGAGAGGCCTCTCACAGCGGCTGCCCTTTCAAGGACAACTCCTATGATAGCTGCGGCTAACCCAAAGCCATTCCAGCAGCTGCAAGTGACAGAGTGGGGAATCAAACCCGATTCTCCCAGATAAGAGTCTGCGCACTTAACCACTACACTAAACTGGCTCCCCAAGATAAAAAAGATATAAAATGGGGATTCTATGCATTTTCTTTTGATATTACCCATTTATTTCTGTAATTATTAGTGTTCCCTCAGACTGATTCCACAGTCGCTGTTGCTCTGTCCCCGGGCTTCTGCATTCATTGGATCAAGTGATTGATTCTCCACCAGTTGCTGCATGGCCACATTTTGACCTTCAGTTCCCTCCAATTTCCCTCACATCTACTTGATCTTGGTTTTTTAGCAATAAAGTAGATGTGAGGGTAAATTTTCAGGAACTTGTAAATACCCAACTCTTTCATAGATTTTGTTTTCACAATGTTTGAAAATATATTTAACAAGGTTTTTATGATATAAATAAACTGAATACTATTTGATGGAGATTTTTTTAGATTTGAATATTTTGTTAAGCACACAATTATAATTTAATTATGCACTGTTTTTTTACTTTGTAAATATAGTACGTTTACTCCTAAAATGCAAGGCAGACGGATGGGGACTTCAGGGAGAACTATCACAAAGAGCACAAGTGTGAGTGGAGAGGTGTATAAGCTGGAACACAATGATGGAAGTCAATCAGACACTGCGGTTGGTACAGTTGGAACAGGTGGGAAGAAAAGACGATCAAGCCTTAGTGCCAAAGTTGTTGCCATGGTATCTCGAAGAAGCAGAAGCACATCCCAGCTTAGCCAAACAGGTGAGTGGCATATACTCAATAAGAACATGGCTCTGTAAACACCCAAATCAGATCGGTGTTTGTGTGTGGATGATCCAGGAAAACACATTTCCTCATAGGAATGACTTTGTGCTATCAAGCATGATACAGTCTCTATTTTCACCAGAGATATAAAGTCAACATTATGATGGTCTTATTTTCCCCTTCCAGAGTGGAAGGATGATTTGAAAGAGGGCTGGTTACAATAACTTTGGGATTTTGATGAACAATACACAACAGTTCTAGTGAGTTTCAAGAAATACATGTTTTGAAAATAACTAGCACTGTATCCTTTCTTTAAACTTAAAAAAACCCCAGAAATGGGCTTAGTGGTTATTAAAAGCATAACGTGATGCTACAATGCATTCTTTTAAAGCTCCTATTCTTTCTTGCTACTTCACAAATCTTAAAGGCCTCATCTCTATAGCCTAGAGAAAAAGCAAAGCTACGACAAGGAGAATGAAGATATATTTTAAGAATCAGAGTTCTGTTAAAACCATTGAAGGGCTTGTCTTTCACTGAGAGAACAAATGTCCTTAAATTACTTTAAAAAAAAATAAAAACTTGATGCCAAGACACAGCTCAGTCAGATCTTACAGAAGTAGTTCAGCATCATGGTCAATATAAGCAGGGTCTGAAGGTATGTCAAATATTTCTGATCTGTGTTGTTTTTGTTTGCGCTTTTTAAGGTCACTCGTCTTCCCATCCCATCCCACCCAGCATCAGAATTGGAAAATGTGGTTCAGCTATCTAAATGCTAGCATGTGGCTTATACAACTCTGCTGGATAAAGAATGCATTTTTGTCAGTCAATAAATTTAATGGGAATCATTTGAAATTAGTTCTTACACTATTGGATTTGAAATACTCTTCATTCTCTTTTAAGTATTTAATTATACTCATTATGTGTTCTTTATTTGCTTAAATTCTCCTAAATGCTTTGTGCATTAGCCACATATTAGAGCATCACTTAAATCATTGTAACGGTGATCGATAGTAACAGAGGTGTTGCAGTCTGTACAAAAACTAAGACTTCCTATATGTAATTGTACCAGAAATTAAATGTAACCAATGGAATGGGAATCAATATTCTGTTATTCTAAATTAAAGCATTCCTTTTTTTATCTGCAGCATTCTAGTCTGAAACATGTTAAGTCCCCCTGATTTCAAGACAATTTACTTCTGATTAAAATGCTCGCAGCCTAGTTTTTAAAGCAAGCAGCATCTCTGCAGCATTGCTTTTTACATTTCTACTTATCTCCTAAGCTCTTATATAAAGACTGAGGACATATTTGTTTACTTCATTTATATGCTGCTTTTCTTGGCTGTTCTTTTGCATAAGAATATATGTTCAACCTCAGTTATCAAGTTCTATATACTTTTGTTTTTTATTATAACATCATAGGTTATGGTTTGTGGATAAAAATCAATGACATACTATTGGAAATGAGCTAACTTGGGGTAAGATCATTCATAGTATGTCTTTAATGGACTTAGTATGCTTTTCCATTTCAGTGATAATTTTTAAAAGTGGCAGTGTGATATACTTATTCATCTGTGGAGAAATTGTATTGACATATTGCTTGCCTGTAAGTAAATAAGTTAGAAATAAGACAAAAGTGAATGAGCATCATTCAGTTTTTCTTCTGGAAAGAAAATTCAAGAAAGACCTGGTATTCATTTTAACCTTCACTCCTGTGTCTGATTATTCTTTGTTGCATGCTAAAAATGTTTCTTATATATCTTCTATAAGATCATTTTCTCAGGTAGCAAATTTCATATATATCTTCTGATGAAATGTGAAAGATTATCAGAAAACTAGGCAGCTCCCGTATTATTTTTAAAAAAATATTTATTTTTTTTCCATGTTTATATTCAGCCATTGCTGCATAGAAATGTCAGGAGGAAAAGATTTCAGATTATATTGGGTAATATTTCAATCTTCTTATTTTTTGTTTTAAAAAAATCTATATCATTACAAAACACAACCTTAGAGCAATGTATTTAACAGTTGTGTTACTGTACAGGAAAAAGAGGATTTGTTTCCCTTGTTTAGTGCCCCTTTCGATACATCCACCTATGAATTTTTTTCAAAGCCACAGATTTGTCATGCAATCTTAGTGTGCATGCTACCAGAGTAGAGTGCTGAGGTCAACATATTGCAAATGCCTTTTATATCCAATGCAAAAGTTGCCATCTTTGGCAGATCCTGCATATGCCATAGATACAGTTAGCTTTCTTGTGTCACAGTTTGACTTCAATCTTGTATACTTTAAATTAAAAAAAAATAAAATAAAATCAAAGCCAGATCTTCACTCCATAGTTATGATTTGTTCCACAGATCCTCACTCCATAGTTCTGCTTTGTCACCCCCACCCCATTTAGCTTCTTTACAAAAATCTACTCAGTTTGCATTTTAGAGGTAGGCAGCCTGAAAGTGATCATTATGCCTGGATTCTTGGAAACATTTGTGTGTGTTCTACATAAGGATTTCATCCTTTCCAGCCTGTAGCCTGGAAGCCTACAAAACACATGTTGGTAGGGAAGCAATGAATAGTCTGTGAGAATTCAAGCTCCGGAATACCACTTCTAAAAAAGCATGCCAAACAGCTTTGCTGTTGTGAATGACAAGTTAGTCTAAAATAATGTAGCTAATCTTATTTTTTTTAATCTAATTGCACTCATATAGAATCATAGAGTTGGATGGAGCCATACAGGCCATCTAGTCCAACCCCTTGCTCAATGCAGGATCAGCCTGGAACATCCCCAACATTTGTCCAGCCACTGCTTAAAGATTGCCAGTGAGGGGGAGTTCACCACCTTCCTCAGTAGCTGATACCACTGTTGAACAATTCTTACTGTAAAAAAGTTTTTCCTAATATCCAGTCAGTACCTTTCCACCCTTATTTTAAACCCATTATTGCAAGTCCTTTCCTCTGTTGCCAATGGAACAGCTCCCTGCCATCCTCTAAGGCAGGGGTGTCAAACTCATTTGTTATGAGGGCTGGATCTGACAAATGAGACCATGTTGGGCCAGGCCATGCTGGGTTGGGCTGAGCCTATTCAAGATTAGGTAGCAGAGATAAAAATTTTCTAAAAAACACGGACAAACACAAATATATATTTTTAAAAAATGTAAAATGTCTTAAAGATATTGGTCTTAATTGGTCATTGGTCTTAAATTGGTCATTGGTCTTAAAGATACATTCTTTGTATTTCTCCCATGGGAACCAGGGAACTTGGCAAAGGAAGCGCTGGCTCTTTCCTTTCTACCCCAGGGGACTGGGGGGGGGGGGGGAGCCTCAGTCAATAGAGAAGGAAGAGAGGCTTGGCTCAGACTCAGTAGCTCTGCTGTG
Source organism: Heteronotia binoei (assembly GCF_032191835.1). NCBI lineage: Eukaryota > Metazoa > Chordata > Lepidosauria > Squamata > Gekkonidae > Heteronotia > Heteronotia binoei. The sequence goes on from NC_083223.1 coordinate 72,774,774, forward strand.
CAACTGAGCAAGCCTGGCAAAGCAAGCTGTGATGCAAAAGGAAGCAAGAGAGAGGGAAAAGGATGACAGCCAGTTGCTTGGGGGCCTGATAGGAGCCCTCTGAGGGCCTGATTTGGCCCCCAAACTGCATGTTTGACACCCCTGCTCTAAGGGATAGCCCTTCAAATACTTAAAGAGAGCAATCTTGTCCTCCCCCAACCTCCTTTTCTCCAGACTGAAAATTCCCAAGTCCCTCAGCCTTTCCTTGTTCACTTCTGCCTAGGGTGACCATAATGTCTGAAGGCCAGCCAGGGACACTGGGGGGGGGGGGTTGTGAAGGCCAGCCGCCGGAAACAGGAAGTGACGTCACTTCCGGTGACGTCACTTCCGGTGATGTCATGCCACCACCGGAAACAGGAAGTGGCATCACTTCCTGTGACATCATTTCCCCCGCGTCACCTGCCGGAAACAGGAAGTGACTTCACAGCACTTCCTGTGACGTCCCCAAAAATCCCCCAAATATCACCGCCGGAAACAATTTTGTTCTCAAATCCTGTATATACTTCATCAGTATATGGGATAAGGCACTTTCTCAACTGTGCTGCATAATGCAGCCTATTTATTTTGTCCTGTTGGCTCTGTTGGCTCTATCTGCGCCACCTTCATCACTTTCGGGGTGTGGATCCCCCAGTGGGGTGGTCTCCCGACTCCCTCCGCTGACTGTTTCTGATAGCCCTGCGCCCCCTCTTTCATTTGATATGTGTCCCGTGCGGGTGCCACCCTCCCGCCGGGAGATGCCGCAAAATGAGCCCCCTTGAGGCTTATGGCGGCAGGGCTCGGGGGAAGCGAGCTAGACTGCTGTTCTTTTGAGGGGTTATAGAGTGTTTCGAGCCCGTCCCTGTGGCATCGGTCCCATCGTTGTGGGACCAAGGGGGCCGGCGCAGCGGCACGCCGAAGCAGCCTGTCACTAATAACACCGGTCAAGATGCAGGACAGGAACCTGGAAGTGACCGACAGGCTGCTTCAGCGTGCCGCTGCGCCGGCCCCCTGGGCCCCACAATGATGGGACCGATGCCACAGGGACGGGCTCGAAACACTCTATAACCCCTCAAAAGAACAGCAGTCTAGCTCGCTTCCCCCGAGCCCTGCCGCCATAAGCCTCAAGGGGGCTCATTTTGCGGCATCTCCCGGCGGGAGGGTGGCACCCGCACGGGACACATATCAAATGAAAGAGGGGGCGCAGGGCTATCAGAAACAGCCGGCGGAGGGAGTCGGGAGACCACTCCACTGGGGGATCCACACCCCGAAAGTGATGAAGGTGGCGCAGATAGAGCCAACAGAGCCAACAGGACAAAATAAATAGGCTGCATTATGCAGCACAGTTGAGAAAGTGCCTTATCCCATATACTGATGAAGTAAATACAGGATCTGAGAACAAAATTGCACTAGAAGACACAAACACAAAGCTCCCTTACACTGAATCAGTGCTTGGGTCCACCAAAGTCAGTATTGTCACATAAGAGAAGCCCTGTTGGATCAGGCCAGTGGCCCCTCCAGTCCAACACTCTGCGTCACATAATAACATAAGAGAAGCCCTGTTGGATCAGGCCAGTGGCCCATCCAGTCCAACACTCTGCATCACATAACAACATAAGAGAAGCCCTGTTGGATCAGGCCAGTGGCCCATCCAGTCCAACACTCTGCATCACATAACAACATAAGAGAAGCCCTGTTGGATCAGGCCAGTGGCCCATCCAGTCCAACACTCTGCATCACATAACAACATAAGAGAAGCCCTGTTGGATCAGGCCAGTGGCCCCTCCAGTCCAACACTCTGCGTCACATAATAACATAAGAGAAGCCCTGTTGGATCAGGCCAGTGGCCCATCCAGTCCAACACTCTGCATCACATAACAACATAAGAGAAGCCCTGTTGGATCAGGCCAGTGGCCCATCCAGTCCAACACTCTGCATCACATAACAACATAAGAGAAGCCCTGTTGGATCAGGCCAGTGGCCCATCCAGTCCAACACTCTGCATCACATAACAACATAAGAGAAGCCCTGTTGGATCAGGCCAGTGGCCCATCCAGTCCAACACTCTGCGTCACATAAGAACATAAGAGAAGCCCTGTTGGATCAGGCCAGTGGCCCATCCAGTCCAACACTCTGCGTCACATAAGAACATAAGAGAAGCCCTGTTGGATCAGGCCAGTGGCCCATCCAGTCCAACACTCTGCATCACATAACAACATAAGGAGGGAGGGAGGGAAGGAAGGAAGGAAGGGAGAAAGGGAGGAAGGGAAGAAGGGAGGGAAGGAAGGAAGGGAGGGAGGGAAGGGAGGGAGGGAGGGAAGGAAGGAAGGAAGGAAGGAAGGAAGGAAGGAAGGAAGGAAGGAAGGAAGGAAGGAAGGAAGGAAGGAAGGAAGGAAGGAAGGAAGGAAGGAAGGAAGGGGGAGGGAGGGAAGGAAGGAAGGAAGGGGGAGGGAGGGAGGGAAGGAAGGAAGGAAGGAAGGGGGGAGGGAGGGAAGGAAGGAAGAAAGGAAGGGAGGAGGGAAGGAAGGAAGGCAAGGGAGGGAGGGAAGGAAGGAAGAAAGGAAGGGAGGGAGGAGGGAGGGAAGGAAGGAAGGAAGGGAAGGGAGTGAGGGAAGGAAGGAAGGAAGGAAGGAAGGAAGGAAGGAAGGAAGGAAGGAAGGAAGGAAGGAAGAAAGGAAGGAAGGAAGGGAGGAGGGAGGGAAGAAAGGAAGGCCGCCCCCGCCCCCCCCCCGCTTTCGGCCCCCTTACCTTATTCCAGGGCGGCGGATCCAGCGGCGGCGGGGAGTCCTCGGGCGGCGGCCTCGCGGCGAGGGAGGGAGGGAGCTGCCGGGGCTGGCCTCTGGAGGCCTCCAGGGACCAGCGCCGGGCCTCTCCGCTACCGGCGCTGGCCTCTGGAGGCCTCCAGGGACCAGCGCCGGCTGCTCCGCGGCTTCCCCGCGGCCTCCGCTGGTCCCTGGAGGCCCTCCAGAGACTCTGGAGGGCCTCCAGGGACCAGCGGAGGCCGCGGGGAAGCCTTCGCTGGCCGGCGCTGGTCCCGGAAGGCCTTCCAGAGCCTCTGGAAGGCCTTCCGGGACCAGCGCCGGGTGCCCCGCGGCTTCCCCGCGGCCTCCGCTGGTCCCTGGAGGCCCTCCAGAGACTCTGGAGGGCCTCCAGGGACCAGCGGAGGCCGCGGGGAAGCCTTCGCTGGCCGGCGCTGGTCCCCGAAGGCCTTCCAGAGGCTCTGGAAGGCCTTCCGGGACCAGCGCCGGGTGCCCCGCGGCTTCCCCGCGGCCTCCGCTGGTCCCTGGAGGCCCTCCAGAGACTCTGGAGGGCCTCCAGGGACCAGCGGAGGCCGCGGGGAAGCCTTCGCTGGCCGGCGCTGGTCCCGGAAGGCCTTCCAGAGCCTCTGGAAGGCCTTCCGGGACCAGCGCCGGGTGCCCCGCGGCTTCCCCGCGGCCTCCGCTGGTCCCTGGAGGCCCTCCAGAGACTCTGGAGGGCCTCCAGGGACCAGCGGAGGCCGCGGGGAAGCCTTCGCTGGCCGGCGCTGGTCCCCGAAGGCCTTCCAGAGGCTCTGGAAGGCCTTCCGGGACCAGCGCCGGGTGCCCCGCGGCTTCCCCGCGACCTCCGCTGGTCCCTGGAGGCCCTCCAGAGACTCTGGAGGGCCTCCAGGGACCAGCGGAGGCCGCGGGGAAGCCTTCGCTGGCCGGCGCTGGTCCCGGAAGGACTTCCAGAGCCTCTGGAAGGCCTTCCGGGACCAGCGCCGGGTGCCCCGCGGCTTCCCCGCGGCCTCCGCTGGTCCCTGGAGGCCCTCCAGAGACTCTGGAGGGCCTCCAGGGACCAGCGGAGGCCGCGGGGAAGCCTTCGCTGGCCGGCGCTGGTCCCGGACGGCCTTCCAGAGCCTCTGGAAGGCCTTCCGGGACCAGCGCCGGGTGCCCCGCGGCTTCCCCGCGGCCTCCGCTGGTCCCTGGAGGCCCTCCAGAGACTCTGGAGGGCCTCCAGGGACCAGCGGAGGCCGCGGGGAAGCCTTCGCTGGCCGGCGCTGGTCCCCGAAGGCCTTCCAGAGGCTCTGGAAGGCCTTCCGGGACCAGCGCCGGGTGCCCCGCGGCTTCCCCGCGGCCTCCGCTGGTCCCCGGAGGCCCTCCAGTGGCCCATCCAGTCCAACACTCTGCATCACATAACAACATAAGAGAAGCCCTGTTGGATCAGGCCAGTGGCCCATCCAGTCCAACACTCTGCATCACATAACAACATAAGAGAAGCCCTGTTGGATCAGGCCAGTGGCCCCTCCAGTCCAACACTCTGCGTCACATAATAACATAAGAGAAGCCCTGTTGGATCAGGCCAGTGGCCCATCCAGTCCAACACTCTGCATCACATAACAACATAAGAGAAGCCCTGTTGGATCAGGCCAGTGGCCCATCCAGTCCAACACTCTGCATCACATAACAACATAAGAGAAGCCCTGTTGGATCAGGCCAGTGGCCCATCCAGTCCAACACTCTGCATCACATAACAACATAAGAGAAGCCCTGTTGGATCAGGCCAGTGGCCCATCCAGTCCAACACTCTGCGTCACATAAGAACATAAGAGAAGCCCTGTTGGATCAGGCCAGTGGCCCATCCAGTCCAACACTCTGCATCACATAAGAACATAAGAGAAGCCCTGTTGGATCAGGCCAGTGGCCCATCCAGTCCAACACTCTGCGTCACATAAGAACATAAGAGAAGCCCTGTTGGATCAGGCCAGTGGCCCATCCAGTCCAACACTCTGCATCACATAACAACATAAGGAGGGAGGGAGGGAAGGAAGGAAGGAAGGGAGAAAGGGAGGAAGGGAAGAAGGGAGGGAAGGAAGGAAGGAAGGGAGGGAGGGAAGGGAGGGAGGGAAGGAAGGAAGGAAGGAAGGAAGGGGGAGGGAGGGAGGGAAGGAAGGAAGGAAGGGGGAGGGAGGGAGGGAAGGAAGGAAGGAAGGGGGGAGGGAGGGAAGGAAGGAAGGAAGAAAGGAAGGGAGGAGGGAGGGAAGGAAGGAAGGCAAGGGAGGGAGGGAAGGAAGGAAGAAAGGAAGGGAGGGAGGAGGGAGGGAAGGAAGGAAGGAAGGGAGTGAGGGAAGGAAGGAAGGAAGGAAGGAAGAAAGGAAGGAAGGAAGGGAGGGAGGAGGGAGGGAAGAAAGGAAGGCCGCCCCCCGCCCCCCCCCCGCTTTCGGCCCCCTTACCTTATTCCAGGGCGGCGGATCCAGCGGCGGCGGCGGCGGGGAGTCCTCGGGCGGCGGCCTCGCGGCGAGGGAGGGAGGGAGCTGCCGGGGCTGGCCTCTGGAGGCCTCCAGGGACCAGCGCCGGGCCTCTCCGCTACCGGCGCTGGCCTCTGGAGGCCTCCAGGGACCAGCGCCGGCTGCTCCGCGGCTTCCCCGCGGCCTCCGCTGGTCCCTGGAGGCCCTCCAGAGACTCTGGAGGGCCTCCAGGGACCAGCGGAGGCCGCGGGGAAGCCTTCGCTGGCCGGCGCTGGTCCCGGAAGGCCTTCCAGAGCCTCTGGAAGGCCTTCCGGGACCAGCGCCGGGTGCCCCGCGGCTTCCCCGCGGCCTCCGCTGGTCCCTGGAGGCCCTCCAGAGACTCTGGAGGGCCTCCAGGGACCAGCGGAGGCCGCGGGGAAGCCTTCGCTGGCCGGCGCTGGTCCCCGAAGGCCTTCCAGAGGCTCTGGAAGGCCTTCCGGGACCAGCGCCGGGTGCCCCGCGGCTTCCCCGCGGCCTCCGCTGGTCCCTGGAGGCCCTCCAGAGACTCTGGAGGGCCTCCAGGGACCAGCGGAGGCCGCGGGGAAGCCTTCGCTGGCCGGCGCTGGTCCCGGAAGGCCTTCCAGAGCCTCTGGAAGGCCTTCCGGGACCAGCGCCGGGTGCCCCGCGGCTTCCCCGCGGCCTCCGCTGGTCCCTGGAGGCCCTCCAGAGACTCTGGAGGGCCTCCAGGGACCAGCGGAGGCCGCGGGGAAGCCTTCGCTGGCCGGCGCTGGTCCCCGAAGGCCTTCCAGAGGCTCTGGAAGGCCTTCCGGGACCAGCGCCGGGTGCCCCGCGGCTTCCCCGCGGCCTCCGCTGGTCCCTGGAGGCCCTCCAGAGACTCTGGAGGGCCTCCAGGGACCAGCGGAGGCCGCGGGGAAGCCTTCGCTGGCCGGCGCTGGTCCCGGAAGGACTTCCAGAGCCTCTGGAAGGACTTCCGGGACCAGCGCCGGGTGCCCCGCGGCTTCCCCGCGGCCTCCGCTGGTCCCTGGAGGCCCTCCAGAGACTCTGGAGGGCCTCCAGGGACCAGCGGAGGCCGCGGGGAAGCCTTCGCTGGCCGGCGCTGGTCCCGGAAGGCCTTCCAGAGCCTCTGGAAGGCCTTCCGGGACCAGCGCCGGGTGCCCCGCGGCTTCCCCGCGGCCTCCGCTGGTCCCTGGAGGCCCTCCAGAGACTCTGGAGGGCCTCCAGGGACCAGCGGAGGCCGCGGGGAAGCCTTCGCTGGCCGGCGCTGGTCCCCGAAGGCCTTCCAGAGGCTCTGGAAGGCCTTCCGGGACCAGCGCCGGGTGCCCCGCGGCTTCCCCGCGGCCTCCGCTGGTCCCCGGAGGCCCTCCAGAGACTCTGGAGGGCCTCCAGGGACCAGCGGAGGCCGCGGGGAAGCCTTCGCTGGCCGGCGCTGGTCCCCGAAGGCCTTCCAGAGGCTCTGGAAGGCCTTCCGGGACCAGCGCCGGGTGCCCCGCAGCCTCTCCGCGGCCTCCGCTGGTCGCTGGAGGCCCTCCAGAGTCTCTGGAGGGCTTCCAGCGACCAGCGGAGGCCACGGAGAGGCCTCCACCACTGCCGCCGGGCCCCGCGCGTGGGCGGGGAAAGCGGGGAGTGAGGGTGGGAGCGTCCCTGCGCATGCGCAGGGGCCCTGCGCAGGCGCAGGGACGCTCCCTCCCTCACTCCCCGCCTTCCCCGCCCGCGCCCGCGGCCCACCGGCTCCGGGGCTGCCTAAACCGGGACCTTTAATGGTCCCGGTATAGGCAGCCCGGGATCCGGGATTGGGTGGCCAGATCCGGGAATGTCCCGGGAGACCGGGACGGTCTGGCCACCCTACTTCTGCCCGCTTTCCCAGTTGAATTTTATTTTCTGGAATGTTTGCTGCTCCCCCCAGTTTGGTGTCATCTGCAGATTTAATGAGTAGCCCTTCTAGATCCTCATCCAGATCATTGATAAAAAATATTTAAAAGTACCAGGCCCATTATTGAGCCCTGTGGCACCTCACTGGACACCTCCCTCCATTCAGATGAAATGCCATTGAAGTCTTCGAGTGTGGGTCTCCAGCCTGCTCCCTATTCACCCAACTATCCTAGAGTCCAGTCCTCAGTCCTCTAGTTTACCCATCAGAACATCAAGGGGAACCCTGTCAAAAGTTTTACTTAAATCCAGGTAAACAACATCAACAGCATTCCCTCAATCCAGTAAGCTCATTGCTTGATCAAAAAAGGAAATGAGGTTGGTCTGGCAGGACCTGTTGGGGATAAATCCATGCTGACCACCCCAGTTTACCGAGTTGTCCTTTAGATGCTTGCAGATCGATCCCTTTAAAATCCGCTCCGGTATCTTCCCTGGGACAGTCAGACTGACTGACCTGTTGTTTCCTGGGTCATCTTTTCTCCCCTTTTTGAAAATTGGGATAACATCTGCCCTTCTACAGTCTTTTGGCACATCTCCTATTTTCCAAACTTTCTAGAAGATGAGGCAAAGGCTCTGCAAGCGTTCTAGAAAGTTCTTTGAGCACTCTGGCCCAGGGGATTGGTACTCATTCAGTGCAGCCAGGTGCATATTACATGGATGCCATTGTATGCATGTTATCCATTTAATACAGATAAATATGTGACCCAGAATTATTTAGAATAAAGATTAAAGGATTTTAAGAATTAACTCCAATAAGAGAAAGTGCTTGATCTACTAAGTCTCTAATATTGCTCGTCATGAGTGAGGCTACAATCCTGTATACTGACTCCCTTCTCCCTTCTACCAAGACTTCCTCCAATAAAGAAAGACTTCTGTCCGTCAGAAGAAGCCTTTATCACTTAGAAAAAGTCTTTCTTCCTTGATGGAAAACTCAGATGAGAGTCCAAAGAATTCAGCTGAGCAGAAGGGAATCATAGGATCCAATTCCATGCTTTTAACATCTGTCCTAAACAGTACTTCCAAAGGATACTTTTGTAGTGAATTGTTTTACACTCAGTTTGCATTTTGCATATATAGTATATTAATTAAATAAAAGGTTTTGTAAATATCTCAGAACTGGAATTGTTGAAATTTGATGTTTTGCTATATAGAATACTCCCTTGAGCGACAGGCATTGGCATAATTTTCCTCCATTCCAGAAGGAGAATAAGGCACCTGTTTGGAGATTGGCAACCCTATTCAAATTAATGCACCAGCATTATTTATATCTAGTAGGTCATGGTTGAAGACCAATGAGAATATTAACAATGCAATACAAAAATGTCTTTTAGAGACAGCATGACTTCACGTATGTGGCTTAATGAGCTATGAGAGCACTGTCAAAACCCAAATTAAGCACTTTTAAGACCCATCACTTGCAAGTTTAGAAAAGTAGCCATGTTAGTCTAAACCAGAAAAGAGAGTTTAACCTTTTTTTTTTTTTTTAGCGTTTTTACCCCAGCACTCAAACAGGTGTCCTGGATAGCATGCAACAAAACTGAAATACTTAACAATGAAGTGCAATAAGCAAATAGGAGGATTTTCATGGATGGCAGGGGAGTGATTTTTGCTGTGCCTTCTGCTTTAAGACCTCTGACTCTCCCCTCATACTGTTCTTAAGAACTCCCTGTCCCTCAGGAAAAGTATTTGGGGTGATATTTTTGGTTACAGCAGGAGGGGAAAGACAAGGAAATTGTGCTCTGCTGACAGGAATCCTTCCATCTGTAGAAATGTTTATAGGGATCAAAGCCAATATATAGTCTTCAAAAATCCAAACTGATTAGTGCGTATCATTTCAGAGACTATCAAGCCTGAAAAGCTGCTCTAAGGCAGCATTACATAAATACAGCAGCATCAGTTACAGAGTAGCTTAAAATAGAAGTATTATAAACGCAATATTGTTGTCACATGTCAAGTGTCTCTGCTACTCTTCCCCTTTGGGAATTATGGACTGCATAAATGTTCAGGATCTATGTTTTGGTTTTGGACCTTTGTTTGGAAGATATACAGTTAGGAAGTTATATTCAGCTCTTGTTTTATTCCTCACTTCATTTATTTGAACTTTAACCTTTGCTTCACTAGTGATGCACATTTGATAGTATGGGGCCATTTGAAATATTAACTCTTCATGTGGTTTTTCTAGTGTTTAGCATTGTTGTATACTCGATAAGACTGCTTGAGTTTTGCTATGTGTTTCTCTCAGTACACTTTAATGTCATGCTGTCCAAGGTTCTTAGAATTTCTTCCTAATTTGCCCTGTCATCAGTCTTTTTTTATATCACTTGAGTGTGTTATTAGAGCAACTAAGGCAGTTTCAGTTCCAGAAGCAGACTTGAAGCCAGATTGAAATGTGTGTTGGGGGAATGTATTTGTGAATCTCCTGCATTGTGCAGGATGTTGGACTAGATGACCCTGGAGATCCCTTCCAACTCTTTGATTCTACATGTAAATAATCTATTTTATCCAAGAAAGCCATGCAGCTGATTAATATATCAGCATTTGGGTTAAGCATTTGTGACCCAGAGCCCAGAGCCATGCAGCTGATTAATATATCAGCATGTGGGTTAAGCATTTGTGACCCAGAGCCCAGTTTGTTAGCTCATGCAGTGTTAGACTCATTGGGCAGAAGTATATATGTATATGAGTACAACAAAAGAGGTGATGTTATTACAAAGCAAGGCCGGAAGGCTCAGGAAACCAAAATAGAGGTGTGTTATATTTAGGTAAGAGTGGATAGGATACCTAAGGGGCAAACAAAGAACGTTCCTCCTAGCTTCTCTATTATTTGTGGAGACCAAGGATTTTTGTTAAGCTACAGGTGTGTGTACTTCTGGGATCTCAAAAACTAGAAAAACTGTACTTATGCGTCACAAACAAACAAAAGAGTAACAGAAACCCTTTCAAAATGAGCTCTTTGTGTGTTAAACAACTAAAAAAAGCGACAGAAATGCTGATCAGCACACAAAGGGCTAATGTTGAAAGGGTTTCTCTTGCTGTTCCGATTGCGCTGTTGTGCTTCAGAAACAAAACAACTCCTTAAAATTGGTGCTTTTTATGTGCCTCAAATTAAAACCACTAAATTAACTAAATATAACTTTCTGCGCACAAAGGACTAGTTTTGAAGGGATTTTTTTTCTATGTGAATTTCTGTTTTATGACATAGATGCAAAATTTTACAATGCAAGCCCTTTCAGACTTGACCATATAGTATATTTTGTTTCCTAGCATAGAAAAAAGGTTAATATGGTATTTTTAAAAAATCCTAAGTGTTCATGGTCTCTTGCAAACAAAGGTGGGGGAGGTCACAAAAATACAGATCTGTGTTGAGCTGCTCACTGGTTCTCCCAGGGATCAGATTTTTATTGAAGTGGTCCAGGGAGGGGACAAAAAAGATTTAGTTATGAAGTCTTCCCAGTCATATTTTAGGATCATCCTACTTGCATTACATTGTAATTTGTTATAATGGTTAGGCCTGAGCTCATTTTTCCCCAAGTGCTTAGCTGTGAATGAATCACACTCTGTCTTTTCCTGCTGTGATGTTTTTCATTGGTTGTGTTAGAATAATTTTAGACTGCTCTAGGTTCCTCAATGTACATTTAAAGAGGCATTCAGGAGAATAACTCCTATGGAACTGAAAACCATAAGCAGTCCTCTAGGTCAGGGGTCCCCAACTCCTCGGCTGCAGACCAGTACCAGTCCATGGACTGATAGCATCCGGGCTGCAGAGCCGGATTTAGCAGGGGCCAAGTTGCCTGGGTGCTTTGAGGGGGGCGGCAGCAGTGTCGCAAGTCATATGATGCATTCAATCTCTCCTTTCGTGCCACCCGCCCTCCCAGCTCTCATCTCACCATCAGCCTTCCCAGCTCTCCTCTCGCACTGCCCACCTTTCCCTGCTCTCCTGTTGTGATGCCTGCTCTCCCAGCTCTCTTCTCGCCACCGGCCTTCCCAGGTGGCTTCTCGTGCCACCCACCTTTCCCTGCTATTGTCTTGCCGCCTGCTCATAAGTTTCTCTTTATATATGCATTTACGGTTCCCAGGTCCCCCCAGTCATCAGTGGGTGATGGGGACAGGGTTTCCAGATCCAGATTGGGAAGCTCCTGGAAATCTGGGGATGGAACTAGAGAGGGCAGGGACTTCAGCAAGGTACAATGTCACAGAGTCTACTCTCCAGAGCATCCATTTTCTCCAGGGGAGCTGATCTCTGTAGTCTGGAGAGGAGCTGTAAATTCTATTTTGCAGGAAAACAAGCTCAGGGCTCCCACTGATTCTGTATTATGGTGAATTGTAAAATTATTTCATTATATATTACACTGTAATAATAGAAATAAAGTACACAATTGTATCATCCTGAAACCATCACACACACACACGATCCATGGAAAAACTGTCTTCCATGAAACCGGTTCCAAAAAGGTTGAGGACCACTGCTCTAGGTTGTCCAGTTTAATGCAACTCAAACTACTCATTACTTTTTTTTGGCAATTTGTATCTAGGCTCCCATAACCCAGCTCACTTTCCTTGCAATCACATGGTAGCTGCAGTGAATGTCATTTTAAATATCATAGGGAGCCCTTTTCAGCATGGAACTGCAGCATCAGGGAAGGAGGGGCTCCTGCCTGCCACCAGCTGTTTTCAGAAGCTGAAATGGCTCCCCCTGGGAATTATTTATATAACTTTGGAGTGGCATACACTTGCAATATTTCATTTGCTGCTCCAAAGTTAATTACATAACTCCCAGGCAGGGCCATTTCAACCTCTAAAAATAATATGGGGGGGGGGGGAAACAGGAACTCCTCCCCACACTGCAATTCCTTAACGGGTCCTTTTGATCTCTAAAATGACATTCCCTGAAGCAGCTGTGTGGCTACAAGGAAAATGAACTGGGCTGAGGAAACACAGACCTAACTTTCCAAAAAATGTTATCAGATACTTAGGCCCTCAGTTCCAAGGTTGTGGTTTCACTTGCGTGGAAGATGCTGAAAAATACACGAGAAACTGCTGTTTTCTAAGTACAATCACTTGCTACAGAATCTTCTTTAAAGATGGCATGAATTTGATTTTTATAATTTTTATTGATTTTAACTACAAAGGAAAAAAAAGCAGAGCAAAAGATACATAAAAGGGGGGGAGGGGCATTTACAGAATGGGAAAAACAGAAACAGAAAAAATTACAAATATATCAATTATAATTCTACCTCCAAATAAAATACCCAGATCATTCTACCTGCAAGTATAAAGGTCTCCATATATTTTACCATTCTTTCTTTCATTACAGAAAATTTTTACTAAACTAATACTAGCAATATGAAACTAAACAATTCTTCTTGAACACAAATAAGTATATAAAGTTAAAAAAAATTCAAAACCATCTCAACACAAATTTGTCTGCTTTAGCTTAACCCTGTTATAAGCACAAACTAATTTGTTGGTTTAACAATATACATAAAAATAAGCACATAAAAATCATATCTTTATCCTTAACAAATTAAAAAAATACAACTTAATTTGTCTATCTCAGTATAAACAATTTCTCCAAAGGGGCATATTAGAAACAAATCTACCAGATTACAAAATAATTGTGCTATCTGCCTTTTTAACACTTAGTCCAACTCTTACATCAATACAAGCAATTTCACCAAATAAACATACTAAGAATAAATCTGCTATGTAAAAATAAATGTGTTGTCTTCACTCTTTAGCATTGATCCAAATTAACTGTACATTTAACTAAAATTTTAACAACATCCTTCCTTCCTTAGGATCTCCCTTGTTCTTTTAAAATCACATATCAATTCATTATTAATAATTCCATATTTGTTTACCCACAAGAAAAACCAAAACTCAGGAATCCTTCTTCCCAAAATTTAAAAACTTTTGAATTCCTTTAGTTTCTATATCCATATTACACCAGAGAAAATCAACTTAATGTAACCCAGACATCACATTTTGCCTTTTAAAATTGCATGTCAATTCTTATTGAGGGTTCCATATCCAACCATCCACAAAAAGGGAAAAAGTTCAAGAGTCCTTCTTCCTGAAAGATTTCCACATCTTAATTTGCTGGTCGGGATGCACCTTCTCTCTTCTCAATGTGGCCTGCCCTCTCAATAATGAGAAGAATCCAACGCCATTTCTTCCTCTCAGCATGACTTCACTCAATCTGGATTTCCGGTCTTATTTTGTAACTGCGCCATAGGGATCCATTTTGGTTTTCTTTTGTTCATTTCGGAGTGGATCACTTTCCCATTCTTATTCCGCAGACGTCAGCAGAATCTCTTTAGCACTCAGCTCCTGTAGATTTGAAAGTTCGCTAGCTTTCAGCATAAAAGTTCCCATTTGCTTTCTAATCAGCTGCATTAATGAGCCAAGATCCTGTCTCAGAGAAGTAATATTCCATAAGATATCTTTTTTATAAGACATTTCACTTGTTAGTGCCATTTTTCTCTGTCAGAAGTCTCTTAATCCAAGTTGAAAAGTAGCTTCAAGATCCTGTTAAATCAATATTCCACATCAGCTCCAGCTGAGATTTCAAATGTTATCATTTCAAATGCAGTCAGGCGACAGGGACAGATCTCTCTAGAATATATTTCATTTATGTTCAGATCATATTTCAGCCAAATAATAGTCTCTTTAACATATGTCCAATTATAATCTGGGTCAATTTAAGTATTTGTATTCAATCCAATTCAAGTAATTACTGATACTTAAGATTGCTCATAGACTTTTCGAGGCCTCATTTGCAAGAGGAAGTAGGCATATAATCAGCCTCTATTCCTTCCTTTGAGCTAGTCGCTCGTTGTTATGTAAAACGACCCATTAGCCAGTGGAATTGAAAGTTCACTTACTTGTCAAGTAGAATTGCCACAAAAGAAGTAGAAAAATGCTACATCAAAAGCTTACTAAGAAAAATGAAAGAAAGCAGTCAGGCATTAATCTTTTTCTGCTGCTGTGCCAGCTATCATGGCTGCGGAGCCTCGGGCATGCAGGAAGCACAGGGGCAGCCGCTGCTGTACCCCTAGCTCCCTGCAAAAGTCGCATGCCGAAGAAAAACCCCTCCAGGGCTTTCCTATGGAGGCGCCACATCTGTGACGCCCCTCCAACAACCAGATTCAGAGGTGCCGCAGAAGGACGAACTGCGGACACCCCTGAAGGCAAGATGACGTAACCTGGAAACCAGAATCAAGATGGCATGTATTTGATACTATGTAATGTATGCTCTCTTATTGAATTTCTCTGAATCTTTATCCTTTCATGACAATTGCAGGGGTGGGAGACACTGAAGTTTAACTAAATAAAATTAAACTAACCTGTAATGCCACAGACTTCTACCTGGTAATGGCTGCATTACAAAGTTAGATAAAGTTGCTGACTTTAAAAATATGAATGCCTACTCTCCCTGTAATGGGGAATTTGTGAAAATTACCACACCCCTTCCACTATCAAAAAAAAAATAGCCTGGATCCAACACTATGACTGGTTTTGCTGACTTTTAGAAATACAAGATTTTTCCGCATTTTCATTGTGCTCACTTGTAAGTTCTTGTTTCTTTGGGGTTTTTGCTCCCTCTATCGTCAGTTTGATATCCCACAGCATATCCCACTGGTTTTCAAGACCAGACATAAATACCGTATTTTTCGCACCATAAGGTGCTCCGGACGATAGGACGCACCTTCCTCCTGGGGGGCGATCCGCTGCCTCCGATCCCGGCGCTTCCTCCATGCCTGCCTACCTGGCTCCAGCTCTGACGCTTACAGCAAGCGCCAGGATCGCTCCCTCTGCCCTCTGATCCCAGCACTTGCTGTAAGCATCAAAGCTGAAGCCAGGCAGGCAAGCATGGAGGAAGCACCCGCCCCCTCCGCAAACCCAGTGCTTTGCGAGCACCGGCTGTGGAGGGGGCAGCGTGCTTTCTCCGTGCCTTTCTGCCTGGCTTCAGCTCTGATGCTTACAGCAAGCGCTGGGATCAGAGGGCAGAGGGAGCGATCCTGGCGTTTGCTGTAAGCGTCAGAGCTGAAGCCAGGCAGGCAGGCAGGGAGGAAACACGCTGCCCTCTCCACAGCCGGCGCTTGCAAAGCACTGGGTTTGCAGAGGGGGCGGGTGCTTCCTCCGTGCCTGCCTGCCTGGCTTCAGCTCTGATGCTTACAGCAAGCGCCGGGATCGGAGGGCAGAGGGAGCGATCCTGGCGCTTGCTGTGAGCATCACAGCTGAAGCCAGGCAGGCAGGCACGGAGGAAGCGCCGGGATCAGAGGCAGCGGATCCCCCCCCCCAGAAGGTAGGTATCGGTACCTTCGCTCCATAAGACGCACACACTTTTCCCCCCACTTTTTTTTGGGGGGGGAAGTGCGTCTTATGGTGCGAAAAATACGGTGTATATATAATATCAAATTGACCACTAGAGGGAACAAAATATGTGAGGAATGGGGGGGAAGGTGCTCAAAGAAACAGGAACTTACCATGAGAATTAAGAAAAACCCTCAGTTAAACCTTACTTAATCATATATTTACTTCATTCATACCCTGCCCTTTTTTCCATTAGAGACTCAAAGCAACATATTATTTTCTTCTCCATTTCATCCCTGCAACAACAATCTCGTCAGGTAGGCAGGACTGAGAGTGTATGAGTGGCTAAAGGTCACCAGTGAGCTTCCATGGCAGAATGGTGATTTGAACTTGGTTCTCCCAGATTTTAGTCCTACACTCTAAGCATATATATGAACATATATGAAGCTTCCTTATACTGAATCAGACTCTTGGTCCATTAAAGTGAACATATATGAAGCTTCCTTATACTGAATCAGACTCTTGGTCCATTAAAGTCAGTATTGTCTACTCAGACTCGCAGCAGCTCGTCAGGGTCTGAGGTTTTTCACTCCTATTTGCCTGGACTCTTTTTAGTTGGAGATGCCAGGGATTGAACCTGGGACCTTCTGCTTACCAAGCAGATGCTCTACCACTGAGCCACCGTCTCTCCCTCTATACCGCACTACCTGTCAGTGAAAACTCATGTGCATGCATTTTCAGAAAATGTTTTCAGTTGATTGAACAGATGGATTTGGGTTTTTTTCTACTATAATGTTATGTTTCAGTTTAAATTTGCTTTAGGCTTACAGGTATGAGTTTCTCTAAAATCTTGTGTTATTATTAATTGTTTTACTGTTCAATTGGTTACTGTAGCTCTACAATGCTACCTATGGTTTTATAAGCCATATTTATAGGATTTGTAAATTTAAAATACATAGTATGTATAAACAATCTTTTTCCTGATCCATTTTCCTACTAATAATATCTAGCATTGGGTTAAAGCTCTGATTTCCTGATACATGATGGCAGAAAGAATACTCTTCTGGAGTATGGGGAGCAAGTGAGACAGTGTACACAGGCACAACAGCATACATACCATACCTGATAACCCAGCTCTGCTGTAGCAGCTCTGATAGCTATGGTGAAAGGAAGTTGAGGGAAGCGATAATATTTCTTTTCCAGTAAATTGTAGAGGACGAACACTCCACAGGAGCCAGAATGGATTAGATTCTAAACTAGGAGATTGGGGCCGCGGTCACATTCACCATTAAATCCATCCCTAACCCGTCGCTATTATACCCCGCAGCTTTTTTACAACGAATGTCCTGATCAGACATCCCTCCATCCTTCAGTTCTAAGCAGCGTTGGTCCCATTGTTGGTTGATCAGAGGTCTCAACCAGACCTCATTTTTTGAGATGGCATTCCATACTCACACAAGTGCAGTACCATGGGATATCGTGCTTGGGGGTTTGTTTGTTTTTTGGGGGTTTTTTTAAAAGGTGCCAGAAAAGGTGGGCGATCTGCTCCCCCCTCCATTTAAACACCCGGAAAGGAAGGGGAGGCCCAGGAGTTCTCTTTGCTGTTTCTCCGCCTGTCGGGGAGACAGCAAAGGTGGGTCATCTTCCTCCCCCCCCCCATTTAAACACCCCACCGTGGTGTTTAAATTGTGGAAGGAGAAAAGCAACTCTCTTTGCTGTCTCTCCGCCTAGTGGGAGCATTTAAACACTCCACCGTGGTGTTTAAATGGGGGGGGCACGGCAACTCTCTTTGCTGTCTCTCCGCCTGGCGGGGAGACGGCAAAGGTGAGTCATCCTCCTCCCCTGGCAGGGAGACAGCAAAGGTGGGTGATCTGCGCCCCCCCCCCATTTAGGAAAGGTCCCCTGTGCAAGCACCAGTCGTTTTCGACTCTGGGGTGACACTGCTTTCACAAAGTTTTCACGGCAGACCTTTTACGGGGTGGTTTGCCATTGCCTTTCCCGGTCATTACACTCCCCCCCCCCAGCAAGCTGGGTACATATTTTACCGACCTCGGAAGGTTGGAAGGCTGAGTCAACAATCGCTGGCGCAATGATATCATTTGGAGTGGGCTCTCGCAGGGAAGCGGATGCGCGCTTGCACCGAGTTGCCTACAATGGAGCGTTCAAACATAGAAAGTACGTGCGGGAGTCATCGGAAGCATTCTTATTCTGGATTTAATGTACTATCCAAAAAGTCCGCATCTCAGTCGTGGCAGTTCGGGACACGAACGAGCCAACGACCATTGCCAGATGCTGAAGTTTGGACAACCACATAAAATCCGACATGCACCTGGCTTTCATCCATGCCCATCTCGTCAGTTTATGTGCGTCTTACCTCAGCCTGGACCTCTCTAACATCAATGTAACAGCTGTTTGACGCTGACTTAATGTGTGCCTTACATTTCTGTATAACACACACTGTCTCCAAAGATGAGTTTTAATTCTTGGAACCAGGTAGGAGAACATAAGCAAGTTCTTTTTCTTGATTGTTTCTTCAGTGAAAAAGTAACAATTTGCTACTGTTATTAGTTGCACTCTTTAGGACCTGCTCTCAATATCCTCAAGGATTGTCCAATAAGGTTTAGTACCTTTAACAGCATACCATGTTGAACTGATGTTTGATAGAAAGCTAGTTTTGATAACCTATGAAATACATTCACATTCAGTTTAATTGAGACTGAGGGAGTTTGTTTCATTGAAGGTGGGTTACAACATTCTTAGAACATACAAGGACTTAAAATAGAATATAATTCATAAAAACAATTACAATGCAATATTAACACATACAGTATGACAACATATAGTTTGCAAAAAAAAACCAACCCAGTATTTTTGGGGTTTGGGTATATTGAATCTGAAAATATCAACATTTCCTGATATTCCTGAATCCCAATATTGGTATGGTATTTGGATTTGGTAAATATTCAGGATTGCTGAATTTTTCGGTTCCATTATATACCCTCTGGTGACTATTATAGTCAATGGTTCCCATAGCATATAATGGAGAACTCCCCACTCATAGCCACAGTTTCTCCTCATTCCTGCCCGCCTGTTTGTTCACAGAGGGCAGCAGCAGTTGCTGCAGCTGTTCCCTATACCCACACTGTCCTGGACTTTTGTCTAAGGCCTGAGAATCGCTAAGATCATCTCTGAAACAAGAAATAACCTGTTTGTTGTACAGATGTGTTGCTTCACTAGCACACCACTGTTGCAGATATATCTCTTGCCAATATTGATATTCCTAGGTAGTTTATTTGACATGGATATGCATTACATCTTGTTTCACAGATGCTCTTGTGGCTGAGGTGAGGAAGCCTTTAAAAGATAATCTTAGAAACTGCCTTTTAAGTTTTTACCTGTGTACCTCAACAGCAAGAAAGTGCTGAAAAGTGGCTTTAGGACCTAGTCACTTTAAATCTTTGGGGTTCATTTATATAAGGTGATATTTTAATGAAATACATACATCATAATAAAATAAAGTCCAAAATTTGCCACCAGCTTCATGATGATTGTAGGAGTTGCCATGCCGAAAAATGAATAGAACTGGATCATCCTATCCCACATTATCTCAAGGCACCTCCCCATGCAATGGAAACTTAAAGTACTAAAAAAAAATTAGCAGACACCTCATCAAAAGAGTTTGAAAACTGTATTTGAAAGTGTTTGAAAATTGACCACCAGCTTCAGGGTGCTCATGGAAACTACAGTGCCAGAAATGAGGGGAACTAGGACATCCCAGCCAGGTTACGTCCAGATCCCCTTCCCAGCTAATTGCAACTTGGAAACTGCATCTGCTCATTCATCTCACCATTCTTGTAGCTCACAATGTTTGCAATATTAAACAATTGTTTGAATACTGAATTAGTAGTTCTGCCTTCTGCCTAAAAAATTGCAGCAGTGCCTTTTTCTTCAATGGAGACCCAAAGTGGCTTACATGGTTCTCCTGTCCTCTGATTTCTCCTCACAACAACCAAATCACAATTATTAGTCTGTTCAGAGTAACAGAAACTCAAGTTATTTGTTTTGTTGTTTTAGATAAAGGACATATGGGGGGGGGAGATTAAATGTTTGTTCAAGGGCCTGTGTTAACTGTCAGCATCTAGGGAAACTGCAGTCCAAAAGGAAATGGTGGCATGTTGCATATTACTGGTTAAGACTGGAAATCCTCCTACCTGAAAATTAAAGTCTCAGCAATAACCTTGAGAGCATTAACGTTGCCTATCATGGTACTGGCAGCTACCACCTGTTATAGTTTGCTACCTTGTGATTTTCAGTACATTTGTGACTCAAAAAGCATTCTGTAGCATTTTATGAAATACTAGTTGATGATTAGGTCTTCTCCAAGGAACCTAATTTAGACTATCGCAAAAAAGACTTTTGAGTGAAGCTGCTTGTTCATCTCTGACAGTGTTTCATGCCAAGTGCTCTTCTCAGTTTAAACAAAGATATTACAGGAACTTCAGCGTTTAGTCTCCAGAAGACAGTTAAAGTTTATGTTTTAATTCCTTCAGAAAACTCAATGACATAGTTGATGTTTAACTTTGCTGAAGTCTAAGAGGTAAGTCTGTAATTTGTTCACTTTGCTTGGAATATTTAAAAGTAGGCTATATACAAACCTGTTGTTTCTGAAATAAATGAAAGCTGAAAACAGGTTTGGTATGCTACATTAATCTGAAGCTGCAGACCTTGAAAATAAACTTAATTTGAGAACCTGTTATAAAGAAACAACAGTTGCACTATGGTTTTAGTAAAGTAATTGAATCTCTGCAAAAAGTAAAATTTTGACAATTCAAAGTAATAATTCTAGGGAAAGCTGTTACGATAACTGATGAAACTAGTTTTCAGATAGCTGTTATGTGTGAATGCAGGAAGTTAGGTGGAACTTCTCCTGTTACAAAAGAGTGACTGTACGTTCTTTATAAATTTGTCTTTTTTATACAAAGAAGTGTTAGTAGCTTAGCTTCACAGGGTTTTCTGTCTTGATTTTATGACTCATTGGCATTTATGAGAAGAAGCATGGAAACTTTGATAGCATGTCTTCATTCCAAGTTTCTGACTGTGAACAAATCCTTCAGATTGTTGAAATATGCTCATCTGGACAAGAACTTTAATTGTATCTTTGTATGCACCAGGAAGTGAATATCTCTGTTTACTTTACTTTCCACTGCTAGAAGTTCCTTTTTCTAACCAATTTCTAAATCAGTGTATTGAAAGAGGAGTGGCCATTGATTACTTCATTGAAAATAGCTTGTCATTTACTTCAGAAACATGGGGTGGGTAGGACTTTCAAATGTATAAAGTATTAAAATATAAAATATGATAATATGGTTGACTGCATAAATGAATTAGTTTCCACCCCACTCTAACGTCATTTTCCCATCAACAATTCAGTGACAGATCGAAGTTGGTGCTCTATTGGTATCCTAATTTGAATTTATGCTATTTTAATCCTGGAAATTATCTGGAAGAAAACATCCTAACAGTTTATAGCAGAACAACTCTTATTGTTACCATGGTAACCATGTATTAAACTCATGTGTCATTTGACTTCCTTTTCCTTGCTCCTTTTTCTCTCAAGGGACAAGAGAGGGAAAGACAGAAAGAAAATGAGAAGAGATGCCTGAAAAATACTAAAACAGTCAGGTCGAGAGTGTTTAGCATGGAGGTGCCATCTTAATTGGCTCAGCCTAACTTTAACAGAAACTCTTATCATGTCCTGAGAAAAGTAAAATACATGTTGTTGAATGACCATGCTCATATAGATCCATCCTAAAGCATCCCAATTTTTTTAGTTAATAATGTTATTAAATGTTAGCATTTAAATGTTAGCTGCAGATTTGGGGGTAGAGCATTAGGAGGACAAGGTTTGGGGAGGGAAGTTACCTCAGTCCACCCTGCAAATTAGACATTCCCCAGGGAAATTGATCTGGAGACCAGTTGTAATTCCAAGTGATCACCCCCCACGTGAAGGTTGGCATCCATAGTTGCACTGAAGAAAATGGCTGCTTTGGAGTGTGGAGTCATAATCTGGAGTTGGCAACTCTATCACCTTCCAGCCCAACAGCCAACCTACAGTGATCTGCCCCTCTGTCTTAAGCTTTTCCTCTCCCCCCCCCCAGCAGCTTTACCATCTCTCCCCACACGTTCCCCAGAGAGTACTGAGGTCTGGGACTCAAAATCTTCTCACCATCCCCGGGCCCAAGGAAGTGCGCCTCAAAACAACTAGAGACAGGGCCTTTTCCACAATGGCCCCTATGTGGTGGAACCAGCTACCGGAAGAGGTGAGGGCCCTGCGGGACCTTACTCAGTTCCGCAGGGCCTGTAAGACGACCCTCTTCCGGTTAGCCTACGCCTGACTGGACAAATGTAGCTTTCTAGATTCTAGATTTTTGTGATTATACTGTATAGTTTCAATGTAAAACGTAAAATTTTAAGGTTTTTAGGTTTTAAATGCTTGATTTTAAATGTATTAATTTGTTCCGATTTTATTGTTTTATTGTTTGTTGTAAGCCGCCCTGAGCCACTTGTGGGAAGGGCGGGATATAAGTTACGGAATAAATAAATAAATAAATACCAATGAAAACTATAGTCCACTTCTGTGGTGCTAGCAACTGGGTCTGGCCCAATTGCATGGTAGGGAATCCTCAAAGACTTGTATAAGCTGCCTCATTTTTCCCTGCACTTCCATCCCAGCACTATGACCTCTTTCCCTCCCCCTGGCACCCCCCATATCCTCTCCACTTTATCTGCATCATTCTCTCCTCAGCAATTCACCAGCCTCCTTTTTATTGGCTTCCCATCTTCAGCTATTGTTATTTATTTCATGTATACCCCACCTTTCTCCCCAATGGTGATCATAGCAGTTTACATTATTACATTATATTATTCTCCTTTCCTCCGAATAACCCTGTGAGGTAGATTAGGCCGCAAGTATGTGACTGGTCCAAAATCACCCAGTGAGCTTCTGAGTTGGGGATCTGAACACAGATCTTCCAGATCCTCTGAATCTCTAACTGATACATCACACTGGTTTTCATACAGTGGCTGCTGTTGAATAGGAGCAAGAAGCCATGCCTAGTTGAGTCACACAAGTCAAGTAGTATCAAGTCACCCACAGGATCTTGCCAGGCCTAGGGTTGCCAAACCCCTTGTGGGACTAGGAGATCTCCCAAAATTACAACCAAAGTCCAGAAAACATAGATCCATCTCCCTGGAGAAAATGGACTCTATGGCATTATATCCTGCTGAAGCCTCTCCCCTCCCCAACTCCTGCTCTCCTCAGACTCCATCACAAAATCTCCAGGAACTTTCCAACTTAAAGCTGGAAACCCTAGCTGAACCTGGCTCCAATAAGTAAAGGCCCAAATAACTCAAAAGCCAAAATAAGCCCAGGAAAGGCCCTGCTCCCTCCCCCCGTCCTTTATTGACAGCTCAAGCATTGAACAATCACTGAGGAAATCTACAGGCACTCCATTTATAATTTTGTACTTTTTAAAAACTCCCCAATGTATTTTTTAAAATTATTTTTAGAGTTCAGATTTTTCTGCAAACCTGGGCCATTGTTCACATTTATAGAAAGATCTGTCTTGACAGTTCACAGCTCTAATTCCTAGATGTAAGTAACCAAAGATTTGGCTGATTCGCTGTTACAATACAAGATATATATTATGATTCTTTAGAATTTTGAAGCTGGCCTGAGTTCCATTTTGGTAGAATGGCAGAATTTTTTTTAAAAAAATCCTTTAAATAAATAATAAACATTTACAAATTTAATCAAGAAAGTAGCCTCCTGGTTGTCTGGTGATGCCATTGGACTCAGGAGCAGAATCTCCAGTTCCATCATGGAAGATGCTGCTCCCAGCAGCCCCAGCCCTGCTCCCAGAAAGCCTAGCAGCCTACCAGGTGACAACACAGGGCCCTTACCCAGCATCCTAAGTCCAGATGAAGTCAGGGGCTCAACATTGGAGTGGCCTAGAGATGATAGCAGCTTCCACAGCTTCTGCAGAAGCCAGGGTGGGGCTGGAGCAGCTTGCACCAAATCAAGCTTCAGCGGAAGCCAGGACAGGGCAGCCTGCACAAAGGCAATCCAGGATAGAAGCAATGTTTCCTCTAAGTTATGGAGTCTTGTGAGCAAAAATTCTACTTTGTGAGTTACTGGCATTAAAGTTGTGAGCAAGCAATTTGGCTACTGCATAAATTAGTTTGCTGGGGAGGCATTTTTCCTACGCTAAGACAAAAATGTGTGAGCCAGAGGCTAAAAAACTGTGATCTAGCTCACACTGACTCAGCTTAGAGGGAACACTGGATAGAAGCCAGGTCAGTTCCAGAGAGCTCTGCATCGGGGCAAGTAAGTCCAACAGCAACCCAACAGAACAGTCAGGGAAAAGCAAGGGCAAGGACTAAGGACTGGCAACCTATCTCATCCAAGCCCTGATAGAACCAGTAGGGTGGACAGCTGGTGGGAAGCAGGCACCTAGCAGCCCAGTAGGAAGATCAGGGGAGGAGGGAATCACTTTGTGCTCTCAGAGAGACGTCGGGTATGCGAAAGAAAGGGGCTACTTAGACCAAAAGTATCTATAACTTTTACAAACCACTCTCCCCAAAGCACTAAAAATTGAATCATAATGTAACTTGTGCTGCAAGTAAGAATTTAGGTAGCCCTCTTTAGGCTGATTTCAGATGCAAGGAAAAAATGCTAAATATGTTGGGTTTTTAAACATTTCACATGCATTATGATGAGTTAACTATTTAATGGACCAGCATATCTTATTCTCCCTGTCCTACTTCAAAAATGTGTCCTGTGATCCCATGACAGTCACAGTATTCAATACAGAACTGAGAGGATCAGTGTAATCAGTGGTAAGAATTAGATAAACTGTGTGACCTACATATATGAAACAGCAAGCTGAGCAACAGCATGTGCATGTAAAAATATTTTCCAGCTTCTTGATAAAATCTGGTTCAATTCCCAATGCCATAATAGTTTTGTTCTGTAATAATGAACTGGTTCATTGCCTGAAGAGTCTTCTCTATGTTATTTGTATATCTTAATCCATAGATGCTGATACATGTTCCAAATGAATTGGTGACCAAAAAGTAAATACTTTGAGGAAATATTATACAATTTGTGTTTTTACATTTTGCTATTTTGTATGGAATTTGTTTCTGAATCAACAGATATATGAAAGTATTCCTGCTTTAAATGGTTATGTCTTAACATGAATTTTTTTTTCTGCTAAAACCAAGATGAATAGCCACAAACACTTGCACTGCTATTTTATAAATCTCTCTCTGTGTGTGAAATGTGTGTGCAACACAACTACATATATAGCTGCAGAGTGATTTTAGTATGAACAACGATTAACTAATGGAAATGCGTCAGTTTTTCATAATCAAATAGTACCATTGACCTCATAGCATCTCTACATCATTGTAAATTGTTGCATGGTATCTTTTGAAATTCAGTGTCTGAGAAGAAAATAACATGAAAACTTGCCTTGGTAATAGGTACATCACCCTTTTATCTTTGGATATTTGTTATTACTTAATATGGGGTTATTGACACAAGCACCTAACATTTCTCTGTATTAACAATTCTTTTGCGTCTATCATTGTTCCTTAAAGCCGATAAGGAAAATCATCTAATATATGAATAATCTTCCAGTCACCCCTCAGCACCAACTTGACAATTGATTTACAGGATTCTTTTGATTCACTGGTAGGTTCTGAAAGAATCATTTTGGTGTAGGAAGGTGCTTAAGCTTGTTTAAATTCAATATTTCTGTTGTCAAAATAATTATGTGAACTCAAAAGGTCTGCAGGGATACAATAATAACTGCAAGAAATGTGGAAAGCAATGTTGGCTAACCTTTTATATTCTGCATTCTGTATGTATGAATAAAATTTATCTACTTTTTAGATTTACATACATAGCAAACTCTATTTCTATAATTTTTTGTAAATTTTGTTAGAATTTTGCTTACATATGTTAATCCTAAAGTGATAAACCTGCTTGGAATTTTGATTCTGGTGCCCTTCCAGTTTTCTTTGTGTTGTATTGTCAAATCTTTTTTATAACACAAGAATTTCACAGTAGTGGTGGAACCCCACCTAAAACGTTCTTGAACATCATTGTGTTCATGCAGCCCTGAATTTCAATGGGCAAAGTACTACTTGCAGGAAGAGTGGAAAGGACTGGTTTATCAAGCAGCTGGGGACAAAACATCTGTATAGCAAGATCTGCAAATCTGTGTCATCTGTCTCACAACCAAATATTTAACTGGGAATGGAATCCCAGTCAGCAGACTGAATAGTCACACAGTGGGCAAACAGGATTGCTTTTACAATGATAACAACATGCTCAGATAGGGTGGTGTTTTATTGGTGTTTTGAAAAGCCTTTCACATATCTGTCATCTTAACTGAACTGCCAAAAATTGAATTTGCATATCAATTAACTTTTACAAAAGCATTTTAGTAACGTTTTATTTTGATATTTATGTTTGCTGTTTACAGAATGTCCAAGAAAATGAAAACCATTAGAGTGTTGTCTAGCCACCTTGTGTACTAACACCCTCACTCTGTGTTCCGATGCATTAATACAGTGAAATAGCTCATCCCTTAGCATTTGATCTTGGCTTAGATTGGAATTCTGTCATTGGGTAACCTTGGAAAATTATTCCAAATCTCCCAATGTTGTTGTAGGCCACAGTGGGTTAATCCCAGAGTATTCTCATCCCCTAGCACTGGTGGAATATTATAGTAGTAAAATAAATCGATTATCTTACATTAATAAAGCATGGTTTTTTTCAACGTCTTTTACACACAAGTGAGGTAGAACTCGGCAGCCCTATTCTATTTGCTTTGCATAGCATGCCACTTTATTTGGTGTATTGAAAGGTTCAGTTTGCACTATGACAATTAAAGTGACAATATGGATCCAGTTTGGGTGGAGCTGGGATGTGTAGGTTTCCTTTAGGTCAGTAATTTTCATGTTTTTTACCTTCAGTCAATATTTTTCATATAAATGTCTGGCAAGATACCCCTGCATATCAACCATATGTTTGTTGAAAGATTCTGTGGAATATCATTGGTCTCACATTTCATTTCATTCAAGGCACTTAGCCTGCTGGTCCTCACACCACAAAAACAAAGAATGCAAGAGAGAGATTTCACCTGACACTTACGTAGCTGTCAATAGATCCATAGTAGTGGGGAAGTTATATTTCATCTTGTCTGCCATTATTGAAGGACAAAGTACATGTCCTGGTTTCCTTCTTATTTCTCTCCTTTACAACTGCATATTGATAGAACACTGCACATACTGCTGCAAAGTACACCCTGAGAGTCATTTTCAAAGAAAATGGTCCAGGAGGAAGGGCCTTGCTCCCCACACCACAGTCCCAAACCAAATAGCCCCCCTCCGCCAGTTTTAAATGAGCATTCTGGGTGCCTGCAGGGAAAGCAAATAGGGTCAAGGAAATCAGGACCCAACTTGTGTACTTGGCCCTGAGCTTCACATTGCAAGATGGATGCTCTTGAAGCTTATGTAGGATTGCCAGGCAGAGACGGGGGTGCCCAACTGCCACATCCTGTCCTCCAGCCACCAATAAGCTTGTTGGCGGGGGAATTTACATAGAAAAGAGTCAGGCCCAGGCCTTGTTGCCAGTGCCACACAGGAAGTGACATCATCACACCAATGTCATCCAGGTGATGCTCTGGTGTTTGAGCAAAAACTGTATGGTAGAAGCCAGTATGATGATGGCACTTCCTGTGTTATGTCATTGATGAGGTCTGGGTCTTTCACTTTCTTCAGGTAAGTCCCCCCTCTTGGCATCCCTCGTTGGTTGCCAAGTGGGACCTGGCTAGGCTTCCCAATCCTCAGGTTTGGGGGGTGGGAGTTGCCAGGTCTAGGGTTGCCAAATCCAATTCAAGAAATATCTGGGGACTTCAGGGGTGGAGCCAGGAGATCTCCACCTCCAATGTCAACCTTCCTAATCCTCAGGTTTGGCAGGGGATCCCCCAGTTTTACAGGCTTCCCCCCACCCCCAGCCAGCTGGCTGGTGGGAGAAGCCCGTCCCACACAGCCACCATGTACCTGTAGATCTCCGGCAGGTTTAGAAACCTGCAAACAGGTTTGGTTTTAAAATGTGTGTGTGCGCCTTTAAAGTTAAGCAGGAAGTACGTCATGGGGAAGGGTCAGCAACAGACCTCGTCAGAGCACAGCCCCTCAGTTTGTTTTGCTTTCGTTTCAGAGCAAGAAAGTGTGTGTATAAAAGAGAGCAGCGTAGCCCCTGTACTTTTCAGACCTCGTTGTGGAGGCACCAAAGACAGTTAAGTGTGTGTGTGTGCTTTTGTGAGAGAGAGAGGGAGCATGAACAGAAGTCTTTGTAGAGCCAGTAAGAGGGTGTGTGTCTCTGTGCTTGTTTTGCATTGTTTTCAGAGTCTTTATATAGGAACCTGTTTATGTAGGGTTGCCAATCCCCAAGTGGGGGCAGGGGATCCCCCAGTTTGGAGGCCCTCCATCCACTTCAGGATCATCAGAAAGTGGGGGGAGGGAAATGGCTACTGGGAACTCTATTATTCCCTATGGAGACTTACTCCCATAGAAAATAATGGAGTATTGATCCATGGGTATCTGGGGGGGGGGGCTGTGTTTGAGGTAGAGGCACCAAGTTTGCAGCATGGCATCCAGTGCCTCTCCCCAAAATACCCCCAAAGTTTCAAAAAGATTGGTCCAAGGGGTCCAATTCTATGAGCCCCAAAATAAGGCATTTAAAAAGGTGTGCGATCCTTTTAAATGTGATGGCCAGAACTCCCTTGGAGTTCAGTTATGCTTGTCACACCCTTGCTTCTGGCTCCGCCCCAATGTCTCCTGGCTCCACCCCCAAAGTCCCCAGGTATTTCTTGAATTGGATTTGGCAACCCTAGACCTGGCAACCCTAAGCAGCTGCCTTCTGGGAAGCTTCAGTGCTTCTGGGCACACAATAATTATGCTCCATTAAAATGTATAGCTGTGCAGTTGATTTCAGCAGGTGAAGGACTATCCTAGATTACAAATTAAACAATATTAAAACTATTATAAACTATGAAAGTTGACTGCTTTTGTGCTGACAATTTCAGCCTGATACCTGAAATAAGTATAAGATCATGTGCATGTGTAAGGAAAGCTGAATTAAGAACTGTTGCATTTTATCTCATAATGAAAGGACATTCAGTGGAATATACTAGGGACAACAGAATGATTTTTGTACACAGTGCCAATATACCCTGTAGAAAATATCATTGGTTGTTTAGGAGGTTATAGCACTAATGGCTTATAAAATAAAATAAATACTTTCATAGGACAACTGATTAATTGGCAGCTGTTCTTCCCTTGTAAGATCAGAGTTTATGTACAGAATGTCCCAATCCATTACTAAACCATGTTCTTGATAATGCAGGACACGCATGTGTAGTAACATTATTAGGACTTAATTTTTCTTAAACTTCATTGATCTAGATGAACACACATTAAAGACCTGTATTGTTTCAGCTCTTGCTTCTCTTTCCTTTGTCTTTTAGAGACAGGCAACAAGAAGCTAAAAAGCACGATCCAGAGAAGCACAGAAACAGGTATGGCAGCGGAAATGAGAAGTCGAATGGTTCGGCAGCCAAGTCGGGAGTCAACTGATGGCAGCATCAACAGTTACAGCTCTGAGGGAAAGTAAGTTGAACTCGTAATCAGGGTCCCTCCATCTCTTAGGTGCTTTTAGCAGCCTAAGGTGATTGTTATAAAACAGTCATCAAACTAGAAACAGGTAGTAAAAACAATGTTTAAAGACCAATACCTTATTTAAAAGCCTGGGTAAAAAGAAGTGTTTTGGCCTGGCACCTAAATGCAAGTAGAGTATATGCCAGTTGAGTCTCAAGGGGGGAAGGGGAGTTGCCAGAACTGAAAAATCCATTCATGGCTGTTAGGGCCAGGTTGGTGTTGTCCTTACCCTTTTTCATTACCTGGAAGGCAAAAGTCTGAATTGGCAGTGGCTGTTAATTTCTAGCTTATGGAGAAAAGGCTTAAGGAGGCCATAAAAAGGCTATTCATTTCCTCCCAGGCAAGCAGAAGACTGTGCAAAATGCTGTGGGAAGAAAATGAAGCTTGGTAACTCTCAACAATATGCAGGTGCAGGCAAGCATAAGTGAAGCCAGCAAAGTCATTGGTCAAATTGGGAGGGAGTCAGGTGGAAGTTGCCCAACTGATGGTCAGCGTTGGCTGCCTAGCTCACCCTGCCTTCAGATATACTGATACAGCTTATTATTTAGATCTGTCATTTAATTAAGCTAGTTCAACCTAAATATGAGTGAGGGTATTAGTACACAAGGTGGCTAAACAGCATTGTAATGGTTTTCACTTCGGTCAGTGTGCTAGGGACAAAGGCCTGTCTCTATTTGCCATCTGCCTAAGTTCTGGAGAGATGAAGCATGAAGAGCAGGGCTTGTGAGGAAGCTCTTAATCAGCAGGCTGCAGGTTCACCAGAGGACACCAAGTAATCAGGGACTGAAGAAGTCCCGCTTTTGTTTTTACCACTGCAGCATGAGTGCCTTAAATCTGAGGCAGGAGCAATGTCAGATCAAGGCAAGGCAAGGAGGGCTGAAGTAGAAAAGGGAGGACATAGAATCTCTACCTTCTAATTAGGTTTGCTAGCAGGCCTGGAGGAAAAATCTCTTGTCCCCATTAAAAGAAGTTTAATCTGTGAAACCTGAAGCTTTTCATGACATGAAGACAATAAATCTGATTCATAATAAATCAAAGGGCTGTTATATACACAAAATGGTTTTGCATCAAGTGTGCTGAGAGATTAAAAAATATTCAGCATTGGGGAGACATGTGAGTGATTATTGACTTGACAGTTTATATAGAACCTTTTTTTTTCTTTTTACAGAGGTTAAATTTTGATCAAATCATTTCACTTTAGTAAAATTCAGCATCTATGAATTAAATGCAATCAAAATAAAGAAATTGTCAGCAACTGTACAGCTCCTAACATATATGATTTAGTCAATGATCATCAACAGCATATCCACTGCTGTGCCTAGGCTTCACTATAAATGTGGCACAGCATACGTCACATATTATGAGGAGGTCAGAGAACTTAAACAGATTATAACGTGTGGCTAAGAACTGTTTCTGTTTTCCTTTGTTCATTGCACTTCAGCCTAATATTTCCAGGAGTTCGACTGGGTGCTGACAGTCAGTTCAGTGATTTCCTTGATGGCCTTGGACCTGCCCAGCTAGTAGGTCGACAGACCTTAGCAACTCCTGCAATGGGTAAGAGTAGATCTGTTTTCATTAAGAAGGTATATGAGAACTCAGAGACTGTTTTATGATGCTGTGCTTTCATGGGCTGTATTTGCTCAGACCTTCCCTTTCCCTGTCCTATTGGATCATATTGATGCTCTTTAATCCCAGTTGGTATATCGCTTATTTGTTCATTGTATTTAGGTAAGACTTTTTAATGCATATTGATGAAAGGAGCACATATAATGAACAGACTGTTAGAAGAAAATATGTTGGTTTTTAAAGTCATTTTCTGTGTTTCTCATTTATCCTGGTTTCACTCTCTTTATTATCTGCTGAGGACTGCCATTAAGTCATAAAGAAATAGCTGCATTTTTTATGGAGCACTAAATCTCTAATATTTCTGTAGAAGGTGTGGTGTTTACCTCAGTATACTGTTGTTTTCTTTTTTTTTAGTTCCATTAAGGATAGTGGGATGATCTGTTTGACCTTAGTGGGAGAATGTTTTTGAAGTTTTTATCCAGGAGCAAGAGCTAATTGCATAATGAAACATCAGATGTTTCATTCAATTCTCTTTATGACTCTGTCTCAGTTTCTTGTATTACTTGTGAGCCAAATATTTAACTTCTCAGTGGTTTACTTTACCCTTCTTTAGAGCTCAGCAGTTATCTATCAGCAGTTTGGTTTTTTAACCTTCCTTGTTCATTCACAGAGAGACAAAGTGACAGGATTGTTGAATTTGGAAGAACTCCAAAATAAATTCCATCTGATTAGACCTGCAATGCATATAAACCATGTATAAGATTACATACAAATCACATTTTAACCTGCTGATTTTAGTCAATGCAGTTTTCAGCCCAATTCATATGTGGTTTAGGCAAAACAACAGATAAGCAGTCTTTTGGACTGATATTTTAGTTCAGTGACCTTTTAATTTTTAGCAGACTTTCTTAGCTTTGTAAACTAATGCTTTGAAGACTTATTTGGGGGCACAGAAACAGTTGCTGTATTTGGGCATGGCTGTGCTATGGCACCCCCTGCTGATGCAGGCAAACAGAGAAAAAACCACTTATGTCTGTTCTTGGGCCAAGTTTGTAATTTACACCTCTTTAGTTTGCTGTTGAGCTGACTTTGGCATTTTAAAAAACTATTAGTGAAAGAACATCCACTTCTGTCTGCTTTCAGACCCAAGTCCAGAATGTCAAGTGTCAGAAGTCGTCAGTACCCAACACTGTATTTCATTTTCTTATTCTTCTGTTGTTACAAGAATGTAGCACTGAGATGTTAAGACTTCTTAGGAACTGATTCCCAGGAGCCTCACTTTGTCATCCTCTGTACCTTGTAGCTTTTAGGAGTGACTACTGTAAATGGGGCTGCCCTTGAACATGGTTCAGATTCAGAAACTTCAACTAATGCAGAAAACCACAGCTTTTCTACTAGGAAAGCAGTTTGCTATTCAACACATTCTGCAGAAATCCCATTGCTTTCTAAACACAATCCAGAATGCTGATTTTAGCCTATAAATTCCTTAACTTGTAAATTCCATTATTCCCATAGGGTATAATGGAGAATTGATCTGTGGGTATTTGGGGCTCAAAGGGGGGTTGTTTTGTGAGGTAGAGGCACCAGATTTTCAGCATATCATCAGCTGCCTCTCCTCAAACCACCACCACAACCTCCAAGTTTCAAAAAAATTGGAGCAGGGGATACAATTCTTTGAGACCCAGATGAAAGTATCCCTACCTTTCATTATTTCCAAATGGAGGGAAGGCATTTAAAAGGCATGCTCCCTTTGGAGTTCAATCATCTTGTCACACGTTTGCTCCTGGCTCCACCCCCCAAAAACTCAGATATTTATTGAATCAGACCTGGCAGCCCTGCCTCTCATTCATTGAAATCAACTGGAGAGGCCTTGTCATAGAATCTTTGCAATTCAAGGCTTAACTGTGAGGGAACATGGGAGAGCCTTTTCTGTTACAGACCTTAATGCAGTTATAACTCCATGAACTTCTGAGAACTGCAAGAATAATATTCTAAAGATGATTGCTTTTTGTTTTAACTCTTTAGGCTGGTTTTTTTTTCTAATATGGTAGTATAGTAATACAGTATGGTATTACTGGTAATTCTGGTAATACAGTTTTATTTCTCATGTCAGAAACGTTATTATGATTTTGACCATTTTCTGCTGCATCAGGATACTGCTATGACTACTTTTGTAAAGAGCTTGGATGTGATTTTAAATAAACAAATAATGAAAATGCATATTTCTGGGCATTATTGCAGATTCATTATTGTCCTGTTTACTTATATTCCTTTTTTTCAGGTGACATTCAGATTGGAATGGTGGATAAGAAAGGCCAGTTAGAAGTAGAAGTCATTAGAGCTCGAAGCCTCACACAAAAGCCTGGTTCTAAATCTACCCCAGGTATGAATAGCTCTACACAATAGGATCATGCAAATTGTATAACATCTATCTCTCCTTCTCAGCACTGTAATAACCAGAGGTCATTTAGTAGAAAAAGAGGTGCCGGAGCTCATTAGCACAACTCATTTGCATATGTCACACACCCCTGACATCACCAGAAGGTGTACTAAATTGTATCAGCTCTGCATCTTCCTTAAAATGCTTCTTGAGTTATAATTGCCATAATAAAACCTTACTCTCATCATACTTTTTAAATTACTTTTTCCTATGTGGCCACAGTGACATCATGAAGATTTCCATTTGTTTGCTTTATATGTTTTGGTTATTTCCCCCTTTTTTGTGGAAGAAAATATTAGAACGTTTGTCAAATTTTAAGAGTTCAGCAAAATTCTCACAGGGGGTTTGAACAGTGGAGCACAGAATCAAGTATTGGGGGTGAGCAGTAAGAAAGAAAGAGCATAATAAAATTTAGAGGTTCTAGAGCTCCGCTCCTATGAGCTGCTGCCCCAAATGAGGCCTGGTAGTAACTAATAACCATGAATCACCATGCATTCCTTTCTTTGTGGGCATTATTGAAATTAGTGAAGGTGTGCCTGTTCCTTCACCTCTTTCACCGCTGGTATACTTTACTGGGTTTTTTGTTTTTAAAAAAAAATTACATTGACTTTCTACCTAGTCAGAGTCTACAACACAAAGAACATACAAACATTAAACCTTTTAAACTAGGGATGTTGAATTATTTTGTTATGAGGGCCGGATTTGACATAAACAGGACTTTGTGGGACCAGGCCATGCATATCATTAAAGGTAATACCAGATAATGGAGATATAAACTTTATAAAGTATACAGAAAAACACAATTAAAGATATTATTTTTAGTTAAAAAGATATTTTTAGTTAAAATTATTTTTAGTTAAAATAAAGCTCTTGCAGTGTTTTGTTTAAAATTGGAAGGTGGGGGAATAGTGGTATTTGGCAATGCAGTTTTAAAAATAAAACATCCAATAATAAAAAACCCCATAAGGATCATGGCAGAAACTAAACATATATATATACCAGACATATAGAATGCTCTGGGCTTAGGAAAACGTGAAATGGCTAGGCATTGCAAGCTTCTTCCCCTGCCCCAGGTCTACTCAGATTGGCAGTGGCTCTTCAGCGTAATATCCCCTTTGACTGTGGGTTCCCAGGTTAGAGTACTCACTAAACACCAGTTCTATTCAGCAGAGACATGCTGGCTCAAAGCATCAACCCTTTATTTGCACAGCCCCAGCAACGAACAGCTTTAACTGGCCATATATGCACTGAAAAGTGAAACTGTGCTCCACTCTATTAAAATGCATTGCAGCATATGCAAACCTGCAAGGAAAACATAGAATGGATTTTCCATTAAAGTCTCTGTGCCCCAATAGTAGTCCCAGAGTAGTCTGTTGGGGCACAGAGACCTTAATGGAAAGTCCATTCCACATTTTCTTTGCAGCTTTGCAAGCCCAGAATTGCTTCCTATTTTAGCCTGCAAAGACAAGGGGAAAAAAGCTGGGAACTTTGGCAGCCTTGGAGCTTCAAAGGATGAGGACAGAAGAGGGGATGGCTGTGGGCTTGATTAAAGCCCTGGGCCATACAGTTGACTCCCCTGCTTTGAACAATTAAAATACAGTTAAAATTAAAAATACATAAACAAAGAACACTTGAATGAGGACCAAAAACTCTTATTGCCAGTCAAAAAAAATTGTCACCTGGTCGCAAAAGGTATCAATAAATGGAGACAGACAAATCTCCCTGACGAGGGAGCTCCTAATTTTGGTTCTATGACTGAGAAGGCCCTTTCTCAGGTGAGCACCTGTCTACCCTAAGATTATGTGGACAACTGAATCAGGGTCTCCAAGGATGATCAGAATGAGTGGGTAGGTTCATGTGTTGATCCCAGGTGGTACAGGCCTTTAAAGGTCAATACCAGTGCCTTTAAGGGAATCCTGAAGCAAATTGGAAGCTGGTGTAGGTGGAGCAAAACTGAAGTTATATGGTTTGGCCCACTCCAGTCAACACTTTGGCCACAGCATTCTGTGCCAACTGTAGCTTCTGGACAGTGTTCAAGGGCAGCCCTACATACAGTGCATTGCAGTAGTCTAATCTACATGTTTTCAGGGCATGCATCACAGTGGCAAGATCTTTTCTGTCAAGGAAGGGCCACAGCTGACTCACCAGCTGAAGGTGCTGAAAGGCAGCTCTGGGCACCATTATCACATGTTTATCCAGCATGAAGCCTGGATCCAGGAGCACCCCCAAGCTACAAACATGGTCACTTAATGGGATTGCAACCTTATCCAAAACAGGGAATGACACATTTCTCAGGTCAGATCTGCTGTTACTTTGAAGATTCATCTGGATTCAACTGATATCTTGCCTTTGATTTCTCTGGAATGATGTAATAATGTTTTAAATACACAAAACTATTGCTGTCCTTACCAATAGCTGTCAATACATTTATTGATTAGTAATATCCACTGCTTGTTTGTTTATTTATTACGGTTTATATTTTGCTTTTCTGCCCTCATCAGGATCACCAAGGCACCTAACAAATTAAAAACATACATAATAAAAATGTTTTAAAGTATCTAAACCAAACAAAAACATATAAGTAAGACAAAATGAAGCTAAAATACACACATAATATTTTTTTAAAAAATTAAAAACATAAAGCAGGAAGGTAGGATCACTGAGAAAATGCCAAAAGAAGAAAATCATCTGACAACAGAAATAGACAGACAAGTCTCTCTGGGGAGATAGTGACTGAATTTTGGTGCCACAGCCAAGGAGGCTTTCTCCTCAGCAGCTCCCCACCAAATTTTAGAAGGCACCCAAAGTGATGCCTAGTGGTCAGATAGATTCATATTGGACTAAGCCATCCTTCAAGTATGCTGGTCCTGTTCATACAGGCTTTTAAAGGGCAATACCAGCACCCTGAATTGTGCTCAGAAACAGATTGGGACACCGTAGATGGGCCAAGATTGGAGCAATATGGTTCCTACAACCCAGTCAATATCCTGGCTGCAGCATTCTGCACCAGTTGAAGTTTCTGAACATTTTTCAAGGGTACCCCCATGAAAAGTGCACGGCAGTAATCTAATCTAGATGTACCGAATGTATGCACCATAGTGACCAGATCTTTTCTGCCCAGGGAAGGCCACAGCTGGTAAAAGGCGCTCCTGCCCATAGCTGCCACCAGTTTATCCAGCAGTAGGTCTGAGTCCAAGGGCACCCCTAAACTATGGGCCTGTTTCTTCAAGGGGGGGGGTATAACCCAAACCAGAAGGTCACAGGTCAGACCTTCTCACTAGTTTATAGTTATTGAGATCTCCTGGGTCCAAGGTTGCCTTCTTTAATAGTGCATGCTAAGGATGTACAAAAAAATGGGGGAATTTTATTGGTTCAGGTATATTGAACCTGAAAAAATATTGGTATTTCTTGATAGTGCTGAATCCCAATGCTAGTATAATATCTGGATTTGAGATTTTTTGGGAATCCTGAATTTTTCAGTTCCATTATACCCTATGGTGACCATTATATTCAATGGTCCCCATAAAGTATAATAGGGAATCAAGCCATGGGGTATTCAGGATGGGGGGGGGGGCTGAAAAATCCCAGTATCTGGAAGCACTATTGCCACTATGCTACATCAGCAGCTGCAATAGCACATCATCTGCCATAGCAAAGGGCTATCATGTGGAAAATTTTTGGAATATATATCCCTTTTCAGATGCTCTGTATGATATGGCACAGGTGTCTTCTATATGTACAACCATGGTATCCAAGAGGCTAAGGAAAACACCTACTAGGGTGTTTTTTGAGGATATTAAAATCATTAATTCACAGATCAAAATAAAGTATATTAGTATATCAATTACCAGCCTACCCAAAATTTCAGGAAAAGCCTCCGCAGTGATGCAGAGGAGGGAACAGCTGCCGTGGGGACTGAGGCATCAAAAATGCAATAAAATCCCAGTATCTAGAAGTGCCATTGCCATTATACTACATCAATAGCTGCAATAGCACATAGGCTGCCATAGAAAAGCACTGTCATGTGGAAGAGTTCCCACCTTATAAGCAGAACCACTATCATAATGAAAACAACTGTTTTCAAATGCCTCATGTATGTTCTGCAGAAAATTCTGGTGTTTACATTCAATCCACCCGTTCACATCATCATGCAAATAAAATAGGTTAATATTGTCAAATGCATGAAGCTTTGTGAAAAATATGGCAGATAATTTTATGACGGATGCTCTATTTAAAAATATTGTTTAGGTAGTTTTTGTTTCTGTGTTCTCTATAATTTTTTTTGCTTTAGTACAGATACCTTGAAAAGAAAGGTCTCTTTAATTTAGCCTTTAGAACAGATGTTGCTTCCGTTTTACAGCTCCGTATGTCAAAGTGTATCTGTTGGAAAATGGGGCTTGTGTAGCGAAGAAAAAGACAAGAATTGCAAGGAAAACCCTTGATCCTTTATACCAACAGACATTAGTTTTTGATGAAAGTCCTCATGGTAAAGTCCTTCAGGTCAGTAATTATTTCATATTGTTTCAACCTCTGATTCAGCCAGTGTAAGGACTGCTAAAATATTGAGTTATAACTAATCCCAATCATACCTATTTAAATTTTAAAATATTAGTATACTCTTTCAGTCAGTTGGCATTGATTCAACCAGGGCTAGATTCTATCAAATTTGGTATAGTACTTTCTACCAAGAAACAGGAAATCCAAGATTACACTAACTCAATGCATTGCAAATTTATCATCATGTATCTAATTCCAAACCAGGCCATAGGGTGTGGATCAATAGATCCACAAAATGGAGCTAGTGACAGATGAGAGGAGGGGTTCTCTACAGACCTGAAAAAGTCCCAAACTTTCAAAAAAATCTGAAATCTTAAAAGATTATTTTTGTCATCAAGTTTAAGCCACCTTGTGGGAATCTCATAGAGTTTTCAAGGCAAGAGACATTCAGAGGTAGTTTGCCATTGTATGCCCCTGTGTAGCATCCCTGGAATTCCTTGGTGGTCTCCCATCCAAATAACTGACCAGAGCCAACCCTGCTTAGCTTCTGAGATCTGACAAGATCAGGATAGCCCAGGTTGCTGAGGGCAGGATTTGAGAGATTACTCCCCCAAATAATAGAAACGACATCTGTAGCTTTAAGAAAAAGCCCCCTGAGCTCTCAGACAACCACAACAATTTCAATGAGCCTTCCAAACTTTGGTTTCTGTCAAGAGAAGCACTGAGAGGAATCAGGATTTTAAAGCCAAAACAGCCCTAGAAAGAATCCCCTCTATATCTCCATCATGTTCCCTGATGGAGGAGAACTCCATCAGCATGACAGCATGACACACGGTCTTGGGAACCAGCACATAACTGCTGTAATTTAGCCAGACTTTTCCTTGGGAGAGGCTGTCAGAAAGAGGCAAGGAGGGAAAGCTGATGATTGGGGGGGAAGCAGCTGCTAAAAGGTTTGCTTGTGGGTAGGAAGAAAAGAAGGAAGTAGGAAAAGAAAGAAGGTATGAAGACTGCCATGGGGTGGAAAGAAGGAATAGTGGGGGAGGGGAATGTAGAGAAGAAGAAGAAGAATTGCAGATTTTTACACCACCCTTCTCTCTGAATCAGAGACTCAGTGCGGCTTACAATCTCCTGTATCTTCTCCCCCCCACAACAGTCACCCTGTGAGGTGGGTGGGGCTGAGAGGGCTCTCACAGCAGCTGCCCTTTCAAGGGCAAACTCTGCCAGAGCTATGGCTGACCCAAGGCCATTCCAGCAGGTGCAAGTGGAGGAGTGGGGAATCAAACCCGGTTCTCCCAGATAAGAGTCCACACACTTAACCACTACACCAAACTGGAAGATGTAAAGCCTCCCACTCGTCCTTGCAAGGTCCACTGCTTGTTTTTCCCTATTAACCTTACATGAGGATGAAACTAAAATGAGAAGCCAAGTGTTGGTTCTTTTGTTTTAAAATGGCTTAAAAAAAATAAAGAGTCCATTCCAAGGGGTGAATTTATTGTTGACCTTTAAACCTTCCCAAATAAGGACATAACATTTCATAGTAATACTCCAATCCTAAGTATAGTTACTCAGGAACAATTTACAGTTCTTTTATGATAATTTACATCTAAGTAATAATGTTTCTGCGAGGGAAGGCAGCTTGGTAAAGCCCTATCTCAACAGATCCCAGAAACTAAGCAGGGACACTATTTGAAAGGGAGACCGTTAAGGAAGACTCTGCAGAGGAAGGCCATGGCAAACTGCTTTTCATTTGTCTTGAAAGCCCCTTGCTGGGGTTGGCTTAAGTCAGCTGCAACTTGACAGCACTTTACACACATACAAAATCATTTTCTAGTAAACGTAAAGGACGAACAGAGGTAGTTTATCATTTCCTTCATCTGCATAGCTATTCCAGATTTCCCAGTGATCTTCCACTGAAGTATAAACCAGGGCCAACCCTGCTTAGCTCCCAAGATCTGACAAGATCAGGCTAGCATGGACCATCAACGTTAGAGCTCATATTTGTTTACATTACACCAGGGCCTTTTTTTGTAGAAAAAGCCCAGCAGGAACTTATTTACATATTAGGCCACCCCCTCTTGATGCCAAACCAGCCGGAACTACATTCCTGTGTGTTCCTGCTCAAAAAAAGCCCTGCATTATACCAAATAAACTAAATTCAGTAGTGCTATCCCACGACTTTCTACTGCTCAGAACAATATATTCATTGAACATGCTTTGATTCTGTCTATTGGTTTTTGCAGGTGATAGTCTGGGGAGACTATGGCCGGATGGATCACAAATGCTTCATGGGAGTTGCACAGATCCTGTTGGAAGAACTTGATTTATCCAGCGTTGTAATAGGCTGGTATAAATTATTTCCGCCATCTTCTCTGGTGGATCCAACGTTGACTCCTCTGACTCGCAGGGCTTCCCAGTCATCTCTGGAAAGTTCTACTGGGCCTCCCTGCATTCGTTCTTAGTATAAACAAAAACAGCAGGTGCTCCCTATCAAAGCCCTTATTACCCAGGACATCAACGGGGGAAAAGCTATTTACAGCAGTGAGGAGCATTTTTTTTAAAAAAAAAGACAATCATTTCAATTTTGCCTGTAGTAGTTTATCCAAAAATATGTCTGAGTTTGTTAATAGGTGGCTGAAGTTGATCGAACAAAACAATATATCAAAACAGAATCCATCTGGCAAAAAGTCCCTGATGCTTATAATTGTAATGAGAAGAGATCTTTTAGATTAAACTGGAAATGCTCACTCTTCCCTTTTGGGTTTTGTTTTTGGGGGTTTTGTTGTTGTTTTGCAGA
Source organism: Heteronotia binoei (assembly GCF_032191835.1). NCBI lineage: Eukaryota > Metazoa > Chordata > Lepidosauria > Squamata > Gekkonidae > Heteronotia > Heteronotia binoei. The sequence goes on from NC_083223.1 coordinate 72,815,325, forward strand.
GACCACACAGTGTTAACTTCCTAGTGTTCCTGTATATGTTACTTCCACTGGTTTTTGCTGTGTTAATCTGCCAGTTGGGTAAAAGTCTTCATGATGCTAACAGAGACCCTTCCTTTCTTTTTCTAAGTCGAACCAAAAAGGGCTGAAGTATATCTCTGTAAGCATCTCCAAAAGTGTTCATTTGCCTGATATGCCATATGGTATGACAACAATATGTTCATTGCTCCTCAGTTCTGGTTCTCCTAACAAGTGTGGAAAGCCAGAATAAATGACCATCAAGTAATTTAATGTATTCTTTTTCTTAGAGTTTTTTGTTATTATCCAATGTAAAGAATGAATATATTTGCATTGTCCTTCATAATTTCTTATGTTTTATGAATATTTTGCATGAGGGAGATTTGCAGCTACAACTAATGCAGGAGACTTGATTTTTTTTAAAAAAAGCAGCTTTGGTTTTCACTTGGACATTGGAAAAGATATTTGTAATATGATCATCTTACCAGACCAGAAGAGAAAAGTCATTGTCTTCTTGTGTTTAAATGTGTAACTGACATCCCAAATATTGACCAGGAATGGAGTTGAGCATCTGACACTTTCAGCTGTTCCCAGGCTTCTCTGATAACGTGTCACTTTTGACACATTTGTCTGCCCTGGTTAGAGCATGGTATGAGTTGTTCAGTTTTTCACTGGAAATTCCAGTTGAAATAATCTGCACTTACTAATGTTTTTATCAGATTTCAGTTTACATTTATTTGAGATTGATGCAAGCACAAAGCTTGAATTTTTTTAAACAAAAAGTAATCATGGGGGTGGGGGGAGGTGGGCAAAGGTGCAGTAAAAGAAAACTTGCATTTTGTTCATTTTGGTTCTTTCTTGGCCTTGGAATCCCTTGTGTTTTTCTGTAAATGTGCTAAAAACTGCAGAATGTGCAGGTGCATTGAGAAGTTATCCCTCCTTTTATGGGCCAATAATTTTGTGATCTCACAAAATAGAGCAGCATGACTTGGAACTGTTCAAAGCTGCATGCACGTTTTGTAAAAAAGGAAAAAGAAACAAACAAAAGAGATTATTTAATAATGTATGTTAGTTCTACATAGGCCAGGATGTATGTTGCATGTACTTGTACAGTTTGCTCGTAATTACTCTAATGAAGTAACCAAGAAATCTAAGCCATCCATTTTTTCTTATAGACATTTTGCGGGTTTTAGCCAGGCTGTGTCAGTCAGTCTGGTGCTAAATGTCTATAGATGGACTTTATTTTTTACCCTATGGAAAACGTGGCGTAGTACGGACCAAATTCCTTCTAATAAATATTTTGGTGTAGATTCCTACTGTGGGGCTGTAACACATGTAGAAACTGTGTACACAATTAGGTTTTCCTTCATAGACATAACTGCCTGCACCAAGTGAACTATTTATTAACTATTACAATTATTATTTAACATTGCCAGAACTTTCTGCCCACGTTTCCCTGGGGCATAGATTGATTACTGCTCGACCTGCTGAGCAGGAAGAACCGAAGCACTGGTGCACTACGAGATTCCGTTCTGTCTTTTAGTGGCCAAAAATGAACTAATTATAATTCGGTAGTACCTTTCTATTTTGACCACTTGTCTTAACATCCCCCTGTGCTTTTAAATGAAACTTCCAACTCATGTTCTGTAGACATGTTTAATAAAATTTCCTTTTCATGTTCAGTGTAGTTGTGGTTTTGTGTTCAGTGTGTGTGGAAGTGGTCTATGCAGAACTGAAGGAGGCCTGTCTCAACACAGGATTGCCCAAGAATCTCATCCAAGTGAAAATGAAGTACTCTGTGGCACATGCAGATTTTCTACAAGCTGATTGAATAAAGAGGTTTTCCTGCATAGAAGACCAGGTCTTACTGTTGAAGTGCCCAGATCAGAGTTGTTTCATCCTGATTCTACACCATCTTCTTTTGTCTTGCTTCTTTCCATTTCACTTCCCACCTCTTCCTTCCTCAACACAGAATTCTTGTTCACTTTTTCCCTTTGCTACTTCCCTTTGCCTGCTTCTTCTTCCATGGACCTAAAGGAAAAGATAGAGGTGATTTGAGAATAAGTTGTCTGCAATTCCAAAATACTTCTGATCTAGAAAAAAATGCCAACATGAAGTCTGAGTGGCATAAGCAGGGTTGGCGCATGGGAGTAGGCCAGATAGGCGGGTGCCTTGGGGGCCACGTGGGCAGGGGCAGGCACCCCCTCCCTGTCCCCGCTCGCACCAATGAAGCTGGCTGAGAAGCAGCCTCCTGCATGAATCTTACTCTATTACGATTTGGAATGGAGGCAGAAGCACACGGGTGCCGCTTCCCCGCCAGCTGAGTCCCTCTGAAGGGGAGGGAGTGAGCTGGGCTGAGGGCAAGCCGAGTGCTCTCGCTTGAACCGCCCCTCGCCCAGCCCCTCTGCTCTGCCTGTTCAGAGGGACTCAGGTAGCTGGGCAGCGACTGCCCACGTCCTTCTTCCTCTGTTCCAATTTAGAAGAAGCATGCAGGTGGCCACTTCTCCGCCAGCTCCCTTTTAAGGGGGGAGGGTGTGGGCCGAGTGTTCTTGCTCGGCCCACCCTTTGCCCAGCCCACCTCCCCCCTTCAGAAGGACTCAACTGGCTGGGAAGCGGCCACCCATATGCTTTTTCTTCCATTCCAATTCGGAATGGAGGAAGAAGCATGCAGGCGGCTGCTTCCCCACCAGCTCCCTTTGAAGAGGGGGGAGAGCTCAGTGAGGAGCAGGCCGAGTATTCTTGTTTGGCCCACCCTTCGCCCAGCCCACTTCCCCAGTTCAGAGGGTCTCAGCTGGCTGTGAAGTGGCCACCCGCATGCTTTTTCCTCCATTCCAAATCGGAATGGAGGAAGAAGCATGCAGGCAGCCACTTCCCAGCCAGCTTCCGTTGAAGGGAGTGGGAGGGCTCGGCAAGGAGCAGGCTGAGCAAGAACCTTGCCCCGCCCTCAGCTTGCCCCACCCTCAACCTGCCCCTTGCCCCACCCTCCCTCCCTCCTTCCTCCTTCAGAGGGAGCTGGCAGGGCCAGCAGAGCACGCCAGAGCGATGATGTCACTTTAGATGACATCATCGTGCGCGATTCAGCTCCGGGGGGAGTGGAGGGCCAGGTTCTGCCTGGGGTGGCAGAACCTTTAGCTCTGGGCCTTGGCATAAGCATAACAGCAAAAACAACAGAAAGAAGGGTAAAGGAAGAGCCCCCTCCCCCAGAGGAATAAGATCACTGTTACAGATAGGACTGAATTTTGAAAGCTTTCTGGGTCATTTTGATTCTCCTTCCTTTGAGTAATCATGCACCACTTCTGTTCCTTCACACCGATTTTTTTCCTGTTAAAGGTTAATACATTTTTCCATGGACATTTTGATTTTGGTTAATATATTTTGCAATATTATTTTTCACCTCAATGACATCTATGTCATAAAATTTGCATATATGTATAAATGGCATAAAAATGAAGGCAAAAGAAACAGAAGAGTAACAAACCATCAAACGAGATTGGTTGAAACTGATGACAATGACATATGGCCACCAGACCTTACCCCCTTGCTGCTAATCACCTGGCCAGTGTGGGGAGGACTTACCAGAAGAAAGATAAAGGCCCCAGTGATGTCACTCATGATGTCACTTCTTTTTTTATTTTTTTATTTTTTTATTTTTTTTTATTTATTTAGAATTTCCCACAGGTGGCTCAGGGCGGCTTCCAACAATAGATCCAACATAAAATTAAACATATAAGGGAATAAACATTTAAAACAGATAAAACCATAAATATTAATAAATATTCGAAATATATATAAAGAAATCTGGCAAGTTGCATTAAGTTCTCAAGCTAGGTATAGGCTAGCCGGAAGAGGGTCGTCTTACAGGCCCTGCGGAACTGAACAAGGTCCCGCAGGGCCCTCACCTCTTCCGGCAACTGATTCCACCATGTAGGGGCCATATTCGAAGTGATGTCATTATGCAGGTGACATCTGGGCAATGCTCTGGTATTTGGGTGAAAACTCTATGGTAGAAGCCATCATTGTCCAAATACCAGAGAGTTGCTGCTAATTCACACACTTCTGGTGCTCACTGAAAGTAATGTATCATATCACTGGTGACCTCCTGGGCCTGTCAGGAAGAACTTGACAATCCAAGCCATTAGGTTGGACCTGTGCCTACAATTTCCCCCTTTTTCAGTGGAATGGCTATATTACAGGCTAACATCAACCAGTTTAGCTTGCTTTTTACTAACCAGTCAGCAGAACTCAAATCAATTGACAAGCTGCATGCAAATGAATTTGGTTGTGTCCATTTTCACAATTACAACCAGGGCTTCTTTTGAGCAGGAACGAACAGGAATGCAGTTCCCGCTGGCAGGCATCAGGGGGTATGGCCTAATATGCAAATGAATTCCTGCTGGACTATTTCTAAAAAAAAGTCCTGATTGCAACTGTCTTCTCACTAGACTTTCTGGTGACAGCTGCCCTCTGCTACCTATCTGGCACTGTTACCTCTTCCAAATTTTAAAAAGGCAAAAAGCCTCAACTAAAAAAAAAAAATTAAATCATTTCACTATCTAGTATTTTATGGTCCTTCAGTATCTGCCCATGAATATGATCTCATGATCTTCCCATCTCTTCTTGCATAAATGCTGTTGACTATGCAAGTGCAAAAAGCAAGACATTCATCCTCTCCACTTAAAAGATGTCTGACAATACAGATACAAGGAGAGGCTGAAGGACAAACAATTGTGTACTTTGCACAAATCATTCAATTTAATGACTGGAACAACCATGACCTTGGGCAATACTGCCTCTTCTCTTCTACATGAGCTGGTTAAGCTCTCAAACTGGCAAAAGCAGCAGTAAAAGGCTGCTGCTCAGTCACAAAGCTCTTTAGCACAAACCTGCACTTCAGTCAAACTTCACAAAGGAACATCGATGCAGGATCCCACTTCATGTATTGTCGAAAGACTACATCAAAGGCAAGCATGTTAATGGAAAAATACTCAGCATGCCTGTTGATACTGGGCAAGAGGATATGGGGATTTGGCAAAGTGAATGGGATTGGTTGGAGAGGTCACTGGCTTCTTGGTCTTTCAGGCCTTCTTATCACTATGTTTCTTTTATATTTTGCAGCTTGATTTTCCAAACGAGAGAGAGAGAGAGAGAAGTTGTACAGAAATATTACTGCAAGTGGCCTACCCATGGAAATGAATGCTCAGTGTAAACGTGCAAGAATTGAACTCACAGAATCAATCACATTTCCTCTATGATCCTACTTTGGAAGAGTTTTGTTCATAAGGCTCATTAAGCTGTTTTAGGGAAACCAGCCTGCAAGATGCCCTTGAAGTTGAGCCTTGCTTCAGCCACATGTCTCCTACCAATATCCCAGCTACATGTACTCCTTACTATGCTGCTCCAGGCCACCCTGAGATGCTAATCTGCTCAGAGATGTAAGAGAAGAATGTGAAACTCATTACTGCTGTGCTTTCTCAAGTACACCAAAGCATTGCTTCATAATGTTAAACACTGCTCTTGAAAATAGGTTTCAGAATAAAATATCCAAGTGCAAAACATTTATGAATTCTGCTGAGATGTGTAAACTGTGGCTTTTGGCAGGCAGCAGCCAGGAAGAAAAGATCAAATTCCAACTTCCCTGCATTTTGCAACAAAAGTTGTACTTTGATCCAAGTGGGCAGCCATGTTGATCTGAAGCAGTAGAACAAAGTAGGAGTCAAGTTGCACCTTTAAGACCAACAAAGTTTTATTCAAAATGTAAGCTTTTGTGTGTGCATGCACACTTCTTCAGGCAAGGAATCAGGTACAGTGAGCAGAGCTACATATAGCTGGTAAGCAGTGGTTTAGAATGCAAAATGGAACAAATTTAAAATCCAATGACAGAATAGCAAAATTAACAAATTGAGCAAACCTTTGATCTGGGTAGCATGAGCGTGAGAAACCAATAAAACAGTAACATGTAAAAATGTGAGAATGTCTGCTAATCACACTATTGTTTATGAGCCTGGGCCAAAATGAGGTCTTATATTTCTGAGTTAGAAATGCCCTCATTTTATTGTTTTATTGCTTTCTCACGCTCATGCTACCCAGATCAAAGGTTTGCTCAGTTTGTTAATTTTACTATTCTATCATTGGATTTTAAATTTGTACCATTTTGCATTCTAAACCACTGCCTACCAGCTATATGTAACTCTGCTCACTGTACTTGATTCCTCATCTGAAGAAATGTGCATGCGCACACAAAAGTTTACATTCTGAACAAAAGTTTTACTTTATATAAGGCTAAGCTGAACGTTTTACAATTTAACCTTTTCTGTATAAAAGGGAAAATTTCAGGAGCGAAAGGTTTCACGAAAACTCTCTTGCTTCCTTTTTTTGACCCCTTTGTGTTGCCTGTTTGAGGTGCTGGCAACAATGCTAGTCAGAGCCATTTGCCCTTCTTTTTGAAAAACATAATGCACAAGTGATGACAGAACACAATGTTCTCACTCTGCTTTGACTTCAAAAGTCATACCATAGGTCCATAACCAGTCCAAATGGCAACAGGGTATCTTATGAAGCCAAATCAGAGTGAAACAATGATCTTTGCCCTCTTCTGAACTGACTTTGACATGTCATCATGTAGTCAAGTCTAACAGACTGTATGACATAATTGTTATGCTAAATTTGATAGTGAGCAAAATTTCCCACCACCATTCTATTTTTGTGTGGTGGAGAAAGGGGGAGAAATAATACCAAGTAGCTGTAGAGAGATTTCTCAGTTGTTCAGTTCTAGGAATCCCTGTCTCTCAGCTGCAGACTTCTGTACACAGTGTTGTTGTTGTTCAGTCGCACAGAAGTCTAACTCTATGCGACCCCATGGACAAAGTCACACCAGGCCTTCCTGTCTTCCACCATCCTCCGAAGTCTGCTCAAATTCGTGGTTGTTACCAGTTGTTATCAGTAACATTGTCCAGCCATCTCATCTTTTGCCGTCCCCTTCTTCTTTTGCCTTCTGTCTTTCCCAGCATCAGGATCTTCTCCAGTGAGTGCTCCCTTCTCATTTGGTGGCCAAAGTATTTGAGCTTCAGCTTCAGCATCTGACCTTTCATGGAACAGTCTGAGTTGATTTCCCTTAGGGCTGACTGATTGGATCTTCTTGCAGTCCAAGGAACTCTCAAGATTCTTCTCCAGCACCACAGCTCAAAAGCATCTATTCTTCTACGCTCAGCCTTCCTTATGGTCCAGCTCTCACAGCCATACATTACTACTGGGAATACCATTGCTTTGACTATACGGACTTTTGTTGGCAGGCTGATGTCTCTACTTTGTATTATACTGCCCAGGTTCGCCAAAGCTGTCCTCCCAAGGAGCAAACATCTTTTAATTTCATGGCTACTGTCACCATCTGCAGTGATCTTGGATCCCAGAAATGTGAAGTCTGTCACTACTTCCATATCTTCCCCTTCTATTTGCCAAGGTGTGATGGGGCCGAATGCCATGATCTTAGTTTTTTGATGTTGAGTTTCAAGCCTACTTTTGTGCTCTCCTCTTTCACCCTCAATAAGAGGTTCTTTAGGTCCTCCTCACTTTCTGCCATTAGAGTGGTATCATCTGCATATCTGAGGCTGTTGATGTTTTTCCCGGCAATCTTAATTCTGGCTTGTGCTTCATCCAGGCCAGCATTTCGCATGATGTACTCTGCATATAAATTAAATAAGCAGGGTGACAGTATATATCCTTGTCGAACTTCTTTTCCTTTTCTAAACCAATCAGTTGTTCCATATCCCATTCTGACAGTTGCTTCTTGACCCTTATACAGGTTTCTCAGGACACATGTGAGGTGGTCTGGTACTCCCATCTCTTTAAGGACTTGCCACAGTTTGTTGTGATCCACACAACAAGCGTAGTCAATGAAACAGAAATAGACCTTTTTCTAATACTCCCGTGCTTTCTCCATAATCCAGTGAATGCTGGCAATTTGATCTCTAGTTCCTTTACCTCTCCGAAACCCAGCTTGAACTTCTGGTAGTTCCCGATAGACATACTGCTGAAGCCTAGCTTGTAGGATCTTTAACATGACCTTGCTGGCATGTGAAATGAGTGCAATGGTGCAACAGTTTGAACATTCTTTGGCATTCCCCTTCTTTGGGATTGGAATATAAACTGACCTTTTCTAATCCCATGGCCACTGTTGCATTTTCCAAATTTGTTGACATAATATGTGCATCACTTGAACAGCATCATCTTTTAGGACTTTGAATAGATCAACTGGGATACTGTCATGTCCGTTCGCTTTGTTGTTAGTAATGCTTTCTAAGGCCCATTTGACTTCACGCTCCAGAATGTCTGGCTCAAAGACAGCGATTTCACTGTCATGTTTCTCAAGGACATTGAGATCCTACTTGTATAATTCTTCTGTGTATTCTTGCCACCTCTTCCTGATCTCTTCTGCTTCTGTTAGGTCTCTACAGTTTTTGTCCTTTATCATGACCATCTTTGCACGAAACATTCCCTTCATTTCTCCAATTTTCTTGAATAGATCTCTTGTCCTTCCCATTCTGTTATTTTCCTCTATTGCTTTCCTCTATTGCTCTGTACACAGTAGTTGGATCATAATACCAACTGGCCTTACATATAGTAGAAATTACTGAGACAATGCATGTGAAGCACCTTGAATGCTTTAAAATGCTATTTAAATGCTATAACTTTTCTTTTATTCATTGATTAATTTTTCTCATTTCTCATTTTTTGGACACAAGGACTAAAAGGACTGAAATGAATTTTGCTGTTACCAGAGTGATCTTAGGATCCTTATCACTAAGCAAAGGAGCCATAATTTCCAGGGTGTAGGGGACGATTGATCAATTAGAGACTTGTAACAAATTGGCAAGTGTGTGCAGGAGCAAGGCCGCTGAAGCAGGGATCTCCAAGAGTGGCCCAACTGAATTTTACAGGGAAGCTGTGGCAGGCAGTCAGCCAGGCCAGGTGGCATAGAGGGAGATTTAAGTCATGAAAGCCAGGAGTCAGGGGTTGTCAATAGTGGAGGACAAGAGACCACCGCAGATGTTGCAGAGGACAACAGACTAACCTCAAAGAGCACTGAAGAGTGGGAACTGGCCACCTTGAGGTCTACTCCAAGCAAGGCAGGGACCATCCGATCAATCAACAGAGGTCCCAGTAAAAATTCTTGGGTTTTGGGCACGTCCCCTTGGGGCTCTTTGTGCAACTACATTAAATTGTTTCTGCACTCTTGAGCAAACAAACACTTCAGCAGCAATGATCAACTCACAGCCTCTTGACTAACGTCACAAGGCTTAATATAATGATCTCTTATATCCTTTTAAAAATTGCATTCAAGCAAAACATGAAAATATGTCTCCATCCTATCAAGGTCATAAAGGAAAATTATATTGGAATAAGGCCTATTCAGAAATCTCCCCTGTAGAACCACTGAAGCTATAATATTCAGTCTTGTGAATAAGAAAGCTCTGCAGTATTGTGAGATAGTAAGATCAATATAGAAGGGTAAAGATTTTGGGAAATAGGTGTGAACTTATTTCTCTTCCCCCCCCCGTGTATTTTATATTACAAAATTGCCTTTACTGGAATTGTCAAAACTAATAGATAACATTAACAAAAGATTTATACTATAAAATTTTAAAATGTTGATGATGTTTAGTATAGACATAATAATATGGGACAATTTATGTAAAGAATGTATTGTAGATGTAAGCTTGTATTTTTCAAAAGTATTTTTATGCAGAATAAGGTCAAATGTATTGTGCTTTCTATTCCCCCTATCCCCTACCCTTACTCTTTCTGAAACCAATAAAACTCTTTAAAACCTAAGATTTTGGGAAATAGAGACCAAAAGGCAGGGGTGAGCAAACTCAACAGGCTCATAAGATCAGACTGCTATAATAAGTTTCTAGGACACTCTTTTTGATCAAAGAAAGCACTTTGGATTTGCCTGTATCAGAAACATGATTAGCCGATATTCCAACTAATGTAAATTTCTCATCCAGGTCTTTCATCCAAGGTGAGTTGTGGGTATCCTGTTTCAGAACAGTTAGTGAGCCATCTTCAACACAGAACAGTTTTAGTCTCAGTTTAAAGGCACAGAGCCATGCTCTTGTTTCCAGGGATATTTGTCCAAATTCTGTTTGCAATACAACATTAGATACACAACAGGGGATATTCAGTAGTATCAGAGAGAACCTTGATTCAAATAGCTGAGCCAAAAAGAAATAAGGGCGTGCACATTCAAGTTGAGGGCTTGCACAGCTCCAGGAATATATTTACTCCCTCACTATGGGGGGGGGGGGGCTATTTACAGCATGTGCACATGTCTTGCTTCATTGAACACAGTTCTAAGTTGGGGGGGGGGGTCCAAGATAAATCTGCCAAGAACAGGATCCCTAAGTAGGAAAAAGCCCTTAACCTGTTCAATATTGGACCCATTGATTGACCATTGAAGAGGGTTCCATTTCCTGGTTTTGGTAAAAACCAAGATCTTATATTTCAGATAATTAATCACCAAGCTTTCTTGTGAACGGTAACTAGAGAAAGACTGCAAGGCCCTTTGCAGACCAACCCTAGTACAAGACAAAATAAGAGCATCATCCACGTAAAGCAGGACAGGGACAACATGTTATCACTGTTACTGTTATAATTCCATACGCAAGACGCCAGTTGCGTCATTCCTTCTGCATTCTGTGGTAGATGTGGACATGTTATGCTGGGATTTACTGTTCCATCAGAGAAGCATTGCTTTGTTCTTCCCTAATACTTGTCTGGTTTTTAAGTCACAGCCTGATTAGATATCTGGATCGGCCACATCTGTTGCAGATCCTCTTGCAGGATTCCAGTAGCCATCTCCGCTTTCTCTTCATCTCCCACACCCAACTGTTTATCTTTTCTGTGTTCACTTGCTGATTAGTTAATCTATGTCTGAAACAACTTTCAGAAGTTTATTACTCACAGTTACTGCTTCTGCAATAACATTCCTAAACAAAAATTTCTGTTTTTGTCTCTCACTAGGCAAGGTTTTGATTGGCCTTTCTAACACTGATTCAGTGTGTTGACAGTGCTCCATTTATTAAATGAAAAGATCACAGTGCTAACACAGCAGCCTGGATACTCATACATGAGTGGCTGTTTAGTAGCTCAGAGGTTATGCAAAAGCATTCTGCTCATGTTCAAAGGCATTAGTTCTCCATGATTTACTGTTGTGTACATCTTTTAAGAAGTTAAATGAAAATACAATTAATATGGGCTCCACTGAATTCATAAATAAAAAGGAGAAAATAGGAAGGTTGGTAAAAGATCAAATTTTTATTTTATGTTAGTTAGTTTTGGGGGGGGTTGGGGGGGGGTTGTTTGCAGCGTATTTTTTATATCTTCTAAGATGCTTTGAGAAATGTAGGCTTTAAATACATTTCAAAATCCTGCCACAAATTATGCTGATCAGTTGTTGCATGATCCTGCCACAAATTATGCTGATCAGTTGTTCTGCAGGGTAAGAGGAGCAGGACACCTAGGTCTAGCCTCCTGCTCCTCCTCTTGAACAACTGATCACTACTAGGCAGAGCTGGGAACTGTGTTCCATTGGAATGGGTTTCTTACTCCTCTGAGCTAATAGAAGGTGGGAGTAAGCATCTTGGAATATGAAATTACAGACTTTGAGAGATCTTAACCAGTACTTTTCTATTTTAGTTATCTGATCCTTCCTCCTGTCTGATCTCTCACATCTCACCTGGTATGTGTGTGTGGGGGGGGGGGGGGAGTATTTACTGTTGGTGAGTGAAGCAAAAATGGAAGGAGGTGATTTTAACCCATTGCCCCCTCCTTCTGCAGACTGCCAGCTGCCCTATGGCATCATGGATCCTGGTTCTGCACCAACATAAACTAATAAACTTCCTCCATTGGCACCCAGGCACGTGAGAAGGCATCCTCAGCCCTCCATCTTTGTAGCTGATTTACCTCCAAGGCCATTTTCCTTCACTGTGAACACAAAGACACTGGGCCGTTTCTTGTCAAAAGAAGCAGAGCATGATTTCTTTTCTCCTGATTTGCTTTCCTCCCTGAAATTAGCCATTGATATCCCCCTTTCCCCCATTTCCCTTCTCTTAGCTTACTGCCTGACAGCCCTTTCCCAGGGTCAGGGACTCCCTTCTTTCTGCCCTAAGTTCCAATCCCATCTATCCTGCTGCACTTTCCAGTCCCAATTCAGACAGTCTTGCTACTTGGAAAAACACAATTCAGGGTAAAAAGTAATTTTTGAGGCTTCCTCAGGCTCTCTTTCTTTGGAGGTTTTTAAACAGAAGCTAGATTACCATTTTACAGCAATGCTGATTCTGTGAATTTGGGCAGATAATGAGACAAAGAGCAGAAAGGGTTGCATCTGTGCTTAGTTCTTGTGGCCCCCTATTACATGCCCAGGGAAATGCTGTTTGCCACTTTTGGGTCAGACAGCAATTTTTTTCTAGGCCAGTTTGGCCAGGGATCCTGGAGGTTTTTTACAATCTTCTGCTCATGGAGCAGGGGTAACTGGTTGGTGGGGGAAGGTATTTGTGAATTTCCTTCATTGTGCAAGTGATTGGAGTAGATAACCCTGACGGCCCCTTCCAACTCTATCATTCTGTAATTTAACTAAAAGAACACAGACTCACGTTGCAATTTTACAATGATTTTAATCGGTTTCTGTCTTGTTTTTCACGCTGATTTCTCATTTTCTAATCTGCAACTTGGCTGGGGTAATAAAGGTACTTGCTTTTCTCCCTTCCAAACTTTCCTCAGCATAGATTTTGTGTGGCAGGCTGGGAATTGTGTGTACAACAAACTAAAAGTTCACCCCTTTTATCCCTGGGCTCATGGTCTAGATTTTTCATGTGCAGGGACTGCTCTCATATAACCAGCCTGACACAGGGACTGATTTGGTTTGATATGCATCCTTGCTGCATAACTGCTTCATTCCACATGCAATTATTTAAACAGACAATTAAATCATTTGCAAATTACATAAATGAGTCTTAATAAATGTTGCATTTTAAAATAAAATCCTGCCCTTTAGTGTTCATATGTATGTGGGCCCTAGTGTTGCCAGTAGCTGCCACAGTATTTGAATTGGTAGCATTGCAAATACCCAATACAGAACCTGTTCAGTATCTTTGAAAACAGTGAGTCTGACCATTGAATACATTTGTGGGGAAACTAATAGAACCCTGATTACCCTGATCCTCATTTTCACCACATTGGATCTTGATTAATAAGCATTCAATGGCATACTCGTAGTATGCAGAGATGAGGCAGAGACGGTGGAACTATGAATCAGAAAATACATATTAGGGCAAGAATCCCCAACCTTTTTGAGCCTGTGGGCACCTTTAGAATTTTGACACAGGGTGGTAGGGTACAACAACAAAATTGCTGCCACAAAATGGTTGCCACAGTAGGTGGATCCAGGCTTAAAACGTCTGTCAGAGTTTACATTCAGTCACACAGTGCAGATCCTTTGGTTGTGGTGGCAGCTGCTGCTAAAACAACTTTTTTTAAAATATGCAAAACCAGTCAATTCTTCCATGGCCCATCAAAAGCCCTGTTGAGCAATTGCTCCACCTGGCTCCTCACACTTCTTGGGAGGCACGACAAAAGGTATCATTGGGCACTGTGCTGGGGACCCCGTAATACAGTCTTTGACTGCTCCTTTTAAGCAGTTTACTCCTTGGTTGTATGCAAAAATGAAACAGTATAGAGAATAATGTCTTATTTTAAAAAAGAAAAAAAGAAACGTGGGTCAAACTGACTGGATGGATGTCTTTGAGTTTTCCTCAGGGATGCCACTCTCAGTTTACAGAGTGAGTTCACATGCAGGAACTCCTTTTAAATTGTGTCATGAGAGGCCGATTTGGGTTGGGATCTCACTGTTTAAAATGGCAGTGTGTCCCCAGCATGAACTTGAGGATACCCGTCTTGTCTCGTTTGGCCCATAGAAAGCAGAGTTATGATGTCATTTCCCATTTTTAAGTGCTCTTCAACATTTAGTTTTGAACAAAATGCTTGGGGGGGAAATAGTCAAAGATGACCTTGGTTGGCTCAAGAAAATGCATTTTAACAATAACCTAAATTCAGTAATGCTTGTATAATTGACAGCTCCATTAAGGCTATTATGGGTAACATCATTTGCCAGGCAGTTATTATCTGAGACGAACATGATATGCCATCAGAAAGATATTAACGATACTCCTGAGAGAGGAAGAAAAGGGATGAAAATATCATTCAAAGTAACAAGGAGTGTTAAATCCTAGCGCCTGCATAACATAACTGAAAAGATACTTTATGCACTCTGAATGATTTATTATACAGTGGTGACTTGCAGCTCACAGAAGGGAATTCTCCTGCATGAGTGTGACAGAACTGGTTATTCAGGTTTAATTTAAGTTTGCAGTTCAATCCCCTTTAATGGGGCTTTCTTTCAGGTCTAGCAATTGAGCAGTGACTTGAAAATAACACTAATTTTAAATCTCACCCTGCAGTCTTGAAAGGGGATTCAACAGGTTTCTTAGCTTTCTCAATCCATTGCTCATAATCTAATTTGTTCAATAATTTGGATTGCTTGATTATTAAACTAATACAACGACACCGTCATAGCTGTCAAGAATTTTGGTTTTGTTTTTGGTCATTAATATATATCTTATTTAGATAAAATTATTATTTCCACCATTAATTTTATAGCAATGGGGATCAGAAATCCTCAGTCCCTTTATTTATTGGAATAGAAAAGCAGAGCCTGCAGTAGATCCGGCTTGTGTTAGAACACTGCTTTTCTTTCAAAAGAGGCCCTGTTCCGATCAAACTCCAAGAGATGCAGTTATTTCCCACATCAGGTCATATACACTAGGATAAACTGAATTTGTTGAATGCAAGTCATTCAGAGGGTTAAAGCAAAAACTTTTGTCAGGGGGAAAAAAGCAGTATGCAGCTCACAATGGCAATTTTCATCACAAAACATACTTCTTTCTGTCCCAAGGTCAAGAAGGTAGAATTCATATGAATGGCAGAAATAACATACATGCCACAATCTAGGATCTGTAATTCATTATGAAGAAGCAGGTTCACAGATCTTACTGCCACCGTACAAACAAGTGAGAGATTATGCACATGTGCAAAGTGAATTTACTTCTTTTCACACACAAACCCAGGGCTTTTCTGTAGCAGGAACTCCTTTGCATATTAGGCCACACCCCTCTTATGTAGCCAATCCTCCAAGAGCTTACAGGGCTCTTATTACAGGACCTACTGTAAGCTCTTGGAGGAGTGGCTACATCAGGGGTATGTGGCCTAATATGCAGAGGAGCTCCTGCTACAAAAAAAGCCCTGGACATACCCACCCACAAAGTTAAAACTGTCTTCCCTTGCAAAAAAAAGTTTTGTCTAGTGTCTCTCTACATTTCTTGGCAGTAAGTCTTAGCTCAGTGAAAGTTGCTTCCAAATCAAGAAAGGTTTTTAGATCTGGAAGTGTAAAGCTTACAATGAACTTCAGCTTTTGTGGTGGGGGGGCGGATCTTCATTGCAGTACAGGCCCGGGGCAAATGCAATTCCTTGAGGAAGAACAGTAAGACAGAAATTCAACAGAACTATAAATAATGGCAGCCTTGTACATGCAATTCAAGACAGAATTTCCCAAATATTGCCACAAGGTGGCATATAGGATTCATTCTGAGAGATAGAGATGGACAATAATTTCCCAGCTGATGCACACCACATTTTCAAAAAACAGGTGCTTAATTTGCAGGCACATGAACGCTAAGTTAAGGTGTTTTGCTTTTTTAAGTCAACCAGCTTCACTCACTCCATTGAAATTATTAGCTACTTGAAACCACCAGAGACTACAATCCTACAGCCATTTTCATGTAAATCCTCTTGTCATTAACCAAAGAAGTGCTGAAACTCATAATAGACATGATAGAGGGTATTTAGCAAATAATTTTATTACATTTGAAGAAATTAACCAAAAAAATCAATATTGTCACTTCTGTGAGTTATAAATTCATCTTCTTTCTCTGAACATTGGACTCCAGTTCCATCTATGTGAAGGGTGGCTGATCAGAACTGCTGTCTGGAACAGGCTTTCTGAACTCTTGATAGATGAAGCACCATTTCCCTGAATTAAAAATCAAGGCAACTTTCACTGTTTACATGTGAACTAAAAATACACCTGAAAGAGTTTGCTTTACGTGTGGAAGAATCAGCTGCCTTTAGAGAATCACTTGCTCTGTACTGATACATAGGTCAATGTTCTAGGTATGCTTCCTGACTGGAAGCTGTGAGGACAGAAGTATGCATGGGCACAATGGGCAGCCCCTTCTCAATATTGCCTTTATTGGGCATCATTAGGTGATCCAGTCACACAGTAAAAGGATTCAGAGATGTACTAGAATGACTTGTTTTCAGAAGATGTCATCTTGCAGTGGTTGGGTTCTTTGGCCTCTCAGGAGTGTTTCATTATTTCACTTATTCCAATTATTTGCAAACTGGCTTACACCAAAACTGAGCTTGTGATTAGCTTAATATGCCGCAAGATGTCACTAACATCAGTGAGAACCGATGCCTAAAATTACACTATTGAAATAAAAGAGGTAGGCTCACCTAGTTTTAGGGCATTTCGTCCCAACCAGCCAACAGCCTTGGCTGTGAGGCCGGAGGGATTCATTTGCCTCCCTGTGAGGAAAAGAGAAAGATAAGCAGACCCGTTTGGGCTTGTGATTATGGGAAGGGCAGACCTTGTTGTCTTAGCAGCAGATCCTTCCCCGATCTTGCCAGTCTCCATCTGGCAAGCAGCCCTCCCTCCCGCCCTGACCGTTATGTAAACATTTGCTGGCCACCTCATGGTCTGAGGGGCCAGGTAGGAATTTTTTGATTCTCAGCTTATTGGCATGAATGTTGGGGTGTTTTTTCGCCTACCCTGCATAGCATAGTTCTGACAGGTTTGTGTGGTTGTTGATCTTATGCGGCTAGGGGAGGTCCAGATAGCACCCCCTCTTGTAGGGATTAGGGGTCTGGTAAGATCAACCTTTGGGTTGTACGACCCATGGTGGGAGAATGCAGACCATCCTTTTGAGCTTACCTGGAGGGTTCCTTCAATTGAGGTGTATGGCTTGTGGTCAGACCTTCTGGGTTTTGCCTGCTTGCTGAGCTAGCCTGATTGGAGCTGTGATATACAGCTCCAGCCAGGGGCCGGGTTGTTCACCCATTGAATGGCAGGGGAAGTGTCTGTTGAGACCCCTGGCTCTGACAAGGTCACAGTTCTGGTTAGCCTAGTGACATCTTGTGCTGCCCTGAGCCTGCCTTGGCGGGGAGGGCGGGATATAAATAAAAATAATAATAATAATAATAATTATTATTATTATTATTATCATCATCATCATCTAAGTTAAATAAAGTGGCCCTTAGTTTTATCCAACTTTTTAATGTCTGACTCTTTATTATGATTGGGGGGGGGCCTATACATATATGATGAAGAGAACTGAGTGTCCTGAGCAGTGTTCCCTCTAAGCTGAGCTAGTGTGAGTTAGCTCACAGATTTTTAGCCTCCAGCTCACACATTTTTTTTTCTTTGCTCAGGAAAAATGGCCCCAGAGCAAACTAATTTATGTAATAGCGCACAGCTTTAATACCAGTAGCTCACAACTTTAATGCTAGTAGCTCACAAAGTAGAATTTTTGCTCAAAAGACTGTGCAGCTTATAGGGAACATTGGTCTTGAGGGGTTTGTCACATAACTTGCTCCACTAAAATTAGTGCCAGCAAATGGTTTCAGCACCAAGGGTCACTGTGTATCAAACTGATGCATCCAACCAGAAATAATTGCACGCATTATACATTACAAAATGTTTGAAGTGGTCCCTGTTGCTGTATCTTTAAGAGCAGTTTGATCTACAGCCATTATTGGGTGAAAATGTTATAGGTTTTTATGAGGAAAAGCCTTTGATTTCTTCAGCTCAAACTTCTGTTGAAAGAAGATGGGCAGGAATTCCGGGCCCTTTGAAAACCCAAAATCACTTCTATAAAATCACACTAATTTGAAAGGGCTAGGGGCCTGGCTGGGAGGGAAAGGTGACATAAACTCATCCACTTGAAACACCATATCTCAGAAGTTAAGCAAGGCCAGGATTTGGAAAGAAAACCACCAAGGAAGCCTCTGCAGAGGAAGGCAATGGCAAACCACCTCTGCTTCTCACTTGCCTTTAAAGTTCCTTTGCTGATGTCACCATAAGTTGGTTGCAACTTGAGGGTACTTATGTGTTTATGTAAGGGCCTAAGTATTCAAGTTTTAATACAATGCAATGAATTAAAAGCCTCTTAGATGAGGTTTTTAATTCAGTATAAAGATCTTTAGAGATGTCACTATTTCCATTCCCACTAAAATAGCTTGATTTTGATTTGTTAAAACTGTTCTACAACATAGCCAATAAAGGAATTAGAAAAATTCAGCGGCACTGGCCACAAACTACAAGTTGAAGTACAACTTTCTTTATCTCTGAAAAATCAATAATGATTGTGATAATTAGTATAGCATTAATTATGATGAAGTTTATGTATTTAGTTGCATCAATGTGCATTGTGCTTACAGGGCTCTTCTTACAGGGCCTACTATAAGGTCTTGGAGGTTGGCTACATGTAGCCTAATATGCAAATGAGTTCCTGTTACAAAAAAAGACCTGGATATATGTGTGATGGAAATTTTAGAAAGATAGCAACATACATTTATAAGGGAAAGATTATTGGATCAGGAATGTAGAACAAAGAATGCAATCCTGGAAACTCAATGCAGATCTAATGACTTGCTTTTTAGAGGTAATCCAGAGGACTGTGAGAGACCAAATTTTGAAGAGAAAAAAAAACTTTCAAGATTTACTTCGAAATTATCTGAAGGCCAGAAAAACCTTTCCTGACATTGACCAGATTTTTTGAGTCAATTCAAGATTTGCATTAAAGAATAAGCTACCTCAAGATATACTGGTTCATAATAAAGAGGAAAAACAAATAAAGAATATGCATACTTTTCTTTTGCTGATAAAAATGGAGGATGAAGTTTTAAAAGATTGTATGATTAACTGGCCCCAAAATATTGGTCATACTATAACATAAGAACATAACAGAAGTCATGTTGGTTCAGGCCAATGGCCCATCCAGTCGAACACTTTGTGTCACACAGTGGCCAAAAAAACCCAAACCCAAATGCCATCAAGAGGTCCACCAGCCCCCCCAAAGCACAAGAATACAGAGCATCACTGCCCCAGAGAGTTCCAACGATAAGCTGTGACTAATAGCCACTTGTGGACTTCTGTTTCATATGCTTATCCATTCCCTTTTTGAAGCTATGCTTGTAGCCGGCACCACATCCTGTGGCAGTGAATTCCACATGTTAATCACCCTTTGGTGAAGTACTTCCTTTTATCCATTCTAACCCGACTTCTCAGCAATTTCACTGCCGCAGGAGGTAGCGGCGGCTACAAGCATAGTCAGCTTTAAGAGGGGATTGGATAAAAATATGGAGCAGAGGTCCAGCAGTGGCTATTAGCCACAGTATATATATATGTGTGTGTGTGTATACACACACACACATATATTGGCCACTGTGTGACACAGAGTGTTGGACTGGATGGGCCATTGGCCTGATCCAACATGGCTTCTCTTATGTTCTTAGAAAGGGGTGGGAATGGAGATTAAATGATGCTTTTTACTACAAAAAGTTGTGGTAAATACGTGTAAAAAAGATTTGGAAGAGTGTTTTAAAATAGCACAGAAGAAAAGTCTTCAAACACAATTTGGGAAGCAAGTAAAGTATTTAACAGAGGAACTCTACTAGCAGCCACTGCTTTAAAAAAATGAGAATGATCAAACAAACTAAGATAATAGCTGAAAAAAACAGAGATTGGACAAGAACATAAAAACGATCTTAATAAAAACACTAGCAGAGCTCCAAAAATTAAAAACAATTAGACATGTTAGAAATGGAAGAGGTACAGAAAAAATTCCTAAAACAAAGATGTTTTGAACATGCAAACAAACCTGTCAGAAACCTGTCAGGAAAGAGAAGGGAGTAATAACAATTGTAAAGAAAGAAGATAAAATTGCATGTGCAGAAAATGAAATACAAGAACAATTTATCAATGTTCTTTCAGAATTATATAAAACAAATTCTTTTTCAGAAGAGAGAATACTTAAAAGATATCCCAATTGCACCATATACATCAGAACACATAAAAATATTAAATAAAACAATGGCAATTAAATAAATATATTAAGCAATAAAGAACACGAAGAAGAATAAAGCACAAGGATCTGATGGGCCGACAATGTTTTCCAAGCATCTTGTATTATTAATACAATTACAAAAGTTATGGATGAGATAAAGGAAAAATAATATCCCCAACATGGCAAGAGGCACCAGGAACTTATTTGCATATTAGGCCACACCCCCATGACATCACCATTTTGCACAGGTCTTTTTTGTAGAAAAAGCCCAGAAAAAGCCTATTTGCATAATAGGCCACACCCCAGAAACCAAGCCAGCTGGGACTGCATTCTTGTGTGTTCCTTCTCAAAATAAGCCCTGACTCTAATACACAAAGAGGGCAGTGATACATTATTATCAAAGTCTTACAAACCTATTTCTCCGCTGAAAGTAGACCACAAAATTTTTGTCACAATAATGGCAGAAAGATTAACGAAATGTAGATGGCGCAATTTTATTTTGGAAATAGTGGCTAAGCTTGGGTTTTCAGTTGATTCCCTGGGCTACCTTGGGTTTGATATTGCTAAATCCTTGGTTAAGCAAAGGTTGATAGACCAATCTATCCAAGCAGATAGGGGAATTATAGGCGAACTGAAAACTTCTGTTATTTATAGCCAGCTGCCCTTGTCGCTTCCATTACTTCCCCCATATTTTGTAAATTTGACGAACTTTAAGCACCGGAAAGCCTTCACGAGGGTTCGCTTTGATTTACTGCCAATACTGGCCAATGAAGGCTGGTTTAGGCAGATTCCTTTTCAGGAAAGAGTTTGTACTTGTGACCTAACATCCATTGAGGACCTCTATCACTCCCTATTTTATTGTCCTGATTTTAAGATTGAACGGAATAGGTTTCTGGATCGTATTTTATCTTCTCTTTTTGGTAAGTCAAATCAGGAGAAACTAGTCTTCTTGCTGCCTGACAGAGATAGACATATTACCCTCCAAGTTGCAAGATTCATGACTGGCATTATGGAAAAAAAAAATGAAGACTGTATCACACTAATTGTTCATTATTATTATTCTGGGTAGCTTACTAGTGTGGTACCGGTTAAATTTTTTCTGATGTTTTAAATTTTATATCTGGTTTTTAAAACTGAGTTTTATTGTATCTTATTGTATTAAGGCACGAGGTATTCTGTTTTTTTTCTCTCTCTCTTCTTTTTTCTTTTGTTTTATTGCTGAATCTGGTTGTTTGATGCTATGGCAATATATGCTAATGCAATAAATTGAATCGAATTAAACCAAATCAAATACACTCCAATCAAACAGGTTTTGTACCAAAGAGGTGCATGAATGATAATATACGATTCATAATAGATGCAATCAAATCTGTGAATAAGACAAGTGTTTCTATTTCTAGATGCAGAAAAAGTATTTGATAATTTAACATGGCCTTTATTATTGATAGATCCAGATAGGCATCTATGTTGGTCTGAAGCAGCTGTGACGGAAAGCTAGGGGTTAACCAGAAACTGGAGACGCACAGGGCCTGCATCAGGTGACCTGAGGGTGGGGGCAAAGTGCTCAGAGCTCTCAGGGAGGGAAAGTAGTTGAGAGACGGAAACGGCTGAGGCAGTCGTTCAGTCAGTTGGTGTCTGACAGAGTTGGTGCCTGTCAGAAGTCTGTCAGTGTTGGGGCCTGACAGAGACTGAGTGGGTCAGTTCATGCCTGACAGAGGCTGAGGGGACAGCTGATCCTGTGAAGGAGCTTGAGATAGTGACGGGAAAGTCTTCCAGAGACTGCAAGCTCGACAAAACCAGCCAAGAGGGCTGTGTGGGAGGAACAAGTGTGAGTCAGTCAAGACCTGAACGGTCTCAGACACCTATAGACAACTCTGAAGATCTAGTGAGGTGGTTGAGGGAGCGGATGTGGGTCTGAGACACCAGAAGGACTGGTAGTAGTGGCTCCAGTCGAGGGGTGAGACTTGGCACATCATACCCAAGAGGCCAGACCTTTGCTAGAGGTGGAGAGAGCAAGATATAGGGAAACTGTGAACTGTGTAACTGAGAGACTCAAAAGAAGGAAAAAGTGATTGTAAAGCCTGAACCAACTGAGCAACGTGTTAGCCCGTGTAAATATCTCCCATATCCCCAGTTTAAAGACTTTGTGTTATAATAAATATGTGGTTTGAGTTAAAGTTCTTGAGAGCCTATATTTTTGGGAAAAACTAACAAAGCTGCTGTGGTCCCCTACGAAGAGAATTCTATTTCCATCAAATAACGAAGTAAAATACCCCGAAGAGACTGAAATAAAGGGATCCAGTGAGGCCGTGAGGCGGGCGCTGCTATAGCAGCAGAACAGATTTTGAGTCCAGTGGCACTGTTAAGACGAAGAAAAGCTTATTCAAGGTATCAGCTTTTGTGTACAGGCATACTTCCTCAGATACAATGAAATGGAAGATAACACTTTATATATAGGTGAATAGCAAATTAGCATACAGCTTAATTATGATGTTTTGACATATGCAAAGACTAAACTAATAATAAGCTAAGTTTATAGGTCACAATATTTTTGAGGAAAATGTCAAAGTAGGTGATTAATGTGTAAAAGCATTATTTTTAACTCTTAAGATTACTTGAAACTGTTAACAATGGAGTGAAATTTCAGGAGAGATGGAGTGTGTATTATGTGTTCTAAGCAAGCAGGAGACAAACTTAGAACGAGAAGCAGTCTAAAATATTATATACAAACATATGGTAATGAAATAGACATAGAATTAAAATCTGTTTTAAATGTAACGTCTTGAACATAAATAGGTTCTTGATATCAGATATATAATAGATCTTCCTTCACACTTTAATATATTTTTATCTGTTAAATGTTATGAATATGTGGTGGAAATATGTAATGAATATGTAGTAATGATTAAGCTAATAATGTAATCAGACTAACTGTGAGGTTTGAAACTTATTAAAATGTTGAATACAATCATATTTCAATAGAAGTAGGAACTATTGTATATTGTAGGTAATACCTCAAAAATTACAACGAAGGGGATGTAAGGGAAAATATTCCTGTCTTATATATTTTATATTGCATGACTGTCTTCAACAAAAGCAATGTTGTATAACCCCCCCCCCCTTTTTTCCTTTCCCTTTTCTTTCCTGTAGCTCAGTGTCTTTTTATATAATTAAATTCTTTAAAAAAGATTTTCCTTTAGCTGCCCAGCAAATTCATTGAGTGACTTGATACATACATGATTCATAGGGCATAACATATTGCTCATTTGAAAAATAGTATCCTTTTATCAAGATGTATCATGTAATGATACATAAAACATTAAAATCTCATAGGTAGGGATCAGGGGTAGAATTCTAGCAGGAGCTTCTTTGCATATTAGGCCACATGTAGCTAATCCTCCAAAAGTTTACAAGGCTCTTTTTCGTAAGCCCTTGGAGGATTGGCTACATCAGGGTTATGTGGCCTAATATGCAAAGGAGCTCTTGCTAGAATTCCACCCCTGGTAGGGGTAGATTTGTACAGTTAAGTGAATCTCAGGTAACTTATCTGGTGTATATCATCAGTGTATCTCTAATGAAGGACCTGAATTGGAAAAAAATTCTATACTGGCAAAATCCAGCCCATAGTGTTGCAGGGTCTGATCACTTCGATGAAAACTAATTTCTGGAACTTGGGATGGGGGGGAAGCGAAACTGCTATTGTAATTTTTTGTTTGTGAAGAAAATCTCCTCACAGACCTGTTTAACAATTAATGAGACATAAACAGTGCTAACATTCAGTCTTTCTGCTGTTTGTATTTTATAGATGTCCAAGTTTTTCAAAATGAGGAGGGGTGAAACACTAAGAGGTGTTTTGCTTTATTCTGTTTATAGGCTTTTTCTGTGTGTGCCCAAGTACTGGTTGCCTAGGAAACTGCTGTAAGCTGGAATTTGGATAGATACATTGTCAACAGCACATGAGAATTCTGAGTGGATTTTGGAAGTGGTAGGAAGAGGAGAAATATCATGGCTTGAGAAAACAAATACCTGGAAAATATTCAGACCATGGACCAGCTTATTCATGGAAAATTACAATTCAAATATGAGAGTAGGTTTCTGAAGCAATGACTACACATAAGTGAGAAAAATGATACATTAACACACAATAGATGAGCAATGTCTCTGAGCAATTTTGACCCATTGGCAGGCCAAAGCAACGTGGGCACTTGGGCAACTGGTAAGGAAGATGAATTGTGGTAAACAACTCCTCTTTCTTCATAAATACTAAGAAAAATATCTATAGCTACATGTACAAAGCAGCAGGAGCAAAGGAACTATATCAAAAAAATATTATTAAACCCTCTTTTTTTCACTGACAAGGGCTGTGTACTCCTGGGAAACAGAAACTGAGCCAACAAGGCTTTCATAATCATTGGGTCAGCATCGTAGAAAAAAACTGTATCTTAAATTTCTGAACATCATGAAGCTGCTAAAAGCTCACTGCAAATGTCAATAAAACAGAACCAAGGAGTGACTGAGACCACCCATAATATTTGTGAAGATTACGAGTAGAAAAAGGTTGCAGGGAAATTAGAAGAGCACCTCCAATATAATTTTGTTTGTTTGTTTTTTCATGGCTGATTACAGCCACTTTATATTTGCTATATTCTGGTTATCTGGGATCATTTCCTTATCCCTCATTAGGTAGTCCCAGCCACTGAAGGATCATATAGTGACCATGATGACATCACCTTTAAAGATACAGGTTCCCCGTCACACATGTCTGACCTATTGTAACACACTGCACACCCAGCTTCCTAAAAAAAAAATCCAAAATATGTCTTCCCAGTTTATCATAGGCTTATGTCATACCAATTTTGATCCAACTCTATTGTTTACTGGTTTGTTTCCAGGCCCAGTTCAAAGTGTTGGTTTTGAACATTAAAGCTCTAAATAAGTTCTCCTTGATGAGACAATATGGATGGAAGGGTCAGTTACCAAAGCCCTCCTCTGTGTGCCATTGCATTGACAGTTTGATGAGTGGCAATGTATGATATGGTATTTTCACTGTTGGCACTGAGATCGTGGAATGCATTCCCATGAGATTTGATTGGTATCTTCCCCTGTGGTTTTGTGTTCACTGATTTTTGGCTTGACTGTTGGGATTTATTTTTGGTTCTGACACTGGGTTAATTTTGGTTCTGATGCTGGCTAGCCATAAATATGGAACTACTGAGTTATGTGTTACTGTCTTTCAACCTTTGTTTTGAATGATATAACACTATAATTGTCTGTTCCATCTTGATTTTATTTCATGTTACTTGTTCTGAAAATAAGTTTAAAAATTAATAACAATCCTTTATTTGTCACAAAGCTTGAGCAGCTGGTTTGCCCAGAAAATATACGGGTTCTTTAAAAATAGACAGGAAAGGTAAGCAAAGGGATGTTTTACTCACTTGTGAGGGTGCACACAATCAGCCATGACAGCCTTCCCTGCATCTGATTTAACAGTGAGTTTGAATCACCCTGTTGT
Organism: Heteronotia binoei; assembly: GCF_032191835.1. Taxonomy (NCBI): domain Eukaryota; kingdom Metazoa; phylum Chordata; class Lepidosauria; order Squamata; family Gekkonidae; genus Heteronotia; species Heteronotia binoei. The sequence goes on from NC_083223.1 coordinate 72,841,089, forward strand.
CAAGTCCCCTTCCTGTTATCTCTGTTTCTGTGTTTCTTCTTTCTCTTTTGATGTAGAATGTGGAATGTGTGAGTAACAATGCTTAGTCTGCTGCATGACCAGAAGTTAACCCGCTTTGTCTCCTAGGAGATGGGAGATATCTTGGTACCAAGGTCATTGCTCACTCTCTTGGATGTTTAGGTGAAAGCTATGTAGTGAATGTGTGTGAATGACCTGTAGCCACTTCGGGCCCTAAGTTCAGGCACGCTTTTAACTATCATTGCAAGGGTATATAATCTGAATCCATGCCATTATGTATCACTTTCGACACTACTTGGCAACAAGTCAGTGTCAGCGTATCCAGTTCCTTACAATAAACACTTATCCAATTGCATGGAGAGTCTTCGTTATTGAAGGAAATTTGGGAACTTGACACCTGTTTTTCAAAAAAATCATTCCAGTGGATATATCCAGTTATGATAAGAAGAGGGGGACAGTGAGTGAGGAGATTTGAGTGTCAGATGACTTTCATTAAAGTAGTAATCAGTGGCCCATTCAATTATAGACTATGAGTAACGGGTCAGTGCCAGTCATCTCTGACTGGAGAGTGTTGCAGTTGCTTAAGTTAACTTGCTACCACCCAAGGAATTGTGACATGTGCACCACCCACAAGCCTTGAGTCTATTTAAAGAGACTGTTTGGAAACCACTGGTAAGCAATCATGGTACAGCTCTGTGTGAGCACGTTAGAATCACCAGATCAAGTTCAAGGTTTAACTTGAACTTTAAAGCCCTGTCTGGTTTGGGACCAACATATCTGCAGAATCATCTCTCCCACTATGTCCCCTGAAGTTCTTCAGACAAACATCTGGTGATGCCTGGCCCAAGAGATATCTGCTTAGCTTCAACCAAAGCCAGAACCTTTTCAGCTCTGGCTCTGTCCTGGTGGAACATTCTCCCAAGTGAGATCAGGGCCCTGTGGGACTTATTACAATTCCACAGGGTCTGTAAAATGGAGATGTTCTGCCAGGCCTTTGGTTGATGAATAGGAGACACCTGTGTTCAACAAGCTTACGCACAAGGAATTCTTTTACTGAAAAAAGCTCTGTTGCTAAAGTAATTTACTGCGCACACCTAGTATTAGTGCAATCAATTTCACTTTTATAACTCTTGCTTATATCAGCACATATAACAATTCAAGGTAAATAACCATATTTGTACAAACATTTCATGATATAACACTAAATAATACACAAACAAAAAGAAGTTACTGACGAGTCCATCCAGGCAAAAAGCCTGTGTATGAGTCTTGCTTGTTATGTAGACCTCTTGTTTCAACCATTGACGTTGTTTGTGTCGAAGCGTTACTTCGTAACAATGTTGCAAAAGGTTAGTTGTAGCTGAAACAACGCTCAAAAGTTCTCCAGAAACATGCTGAATCACAAAGACAGATAGGACTCCCAGACTATATTGAAGTATATTGGATAACACGTATTCTAGATAATCACGTGTTTCGATGTCCACTTCTTCTTGATCACAATACTTCAAATTTTGGAACCAATGCTCAGACAGCTATAGATGCAGTTAGTCAATTACTGAGGCGGCATTAGCCTTTGGTTGAGGCTGCGGATACCAAATTATACTGGCCCACTCTGCCCCACCCAGCTGTTCCATCCACAGGTGCTACTGCAGGTATCACCTTTATTCTGTTACTGGTGGGAGTTTTCCCACTTGTTTTTTTTTTAAACAGAACATCTGAGCAAACATACAATGAGAATTTTTAAAAGCACTTTAGCCACATTGAAGCCATCTTGTAATTATTGTTATATTTATATAGATCTGAATTTACTTTATTATGTTTTCATTTTTAAATTGTTATAGTTATATGTTGTATAATGGCTACACATAAGTGAGGAAAATGATGCATTAACACACTCGAGCCTGCTTGAGAGGGAGGGAGGGAGGGAGGGGTAAAAATCGACACAAATAAATAATATGGGTGGATCAAAAACTGGCTGAGTAATAGGAAGCAGAGAGTGAGTATAAATGGGCAGTCTTCGCAGTGGAGGACGGTAAGCAGTGGGGTGCCGCAGGGCTCAGTACTGGGTTCCATGCTCTTTAACTTGTTCATAAATGATTTAGAGTTGGGAGTGAGCAGTGAAGTGGCCAAGTTTGCGGATGACACTAAATTGTTCAGGGTGGTGAGAACCAGAGAGGATTGTGAGGAACTCCAAAGGGATCTGTTGAGGCTGGGTGAGTGGGTGTCAACGTGGCAGATGCGGTTCAATGTGGCCAAGTGCAAAGTAATGCACATTGGGGCCAAGAATCCCAGCTATAAATACAAGTTGATGGGGTGTGAACTGGCAGAGACTGACCAAAAGAGAGATCTTGGGGTCGTGGTAGATAACTCACTGAAAATGTCAAGACAGTGTGCGTTTGCAATAAAAAAGGCCAACGCCATGCTGGGAATTATTAGGAAGGGAATTGAAAACAAATCAGCCAGTATCATAATGCCCCTGTATAAATCGATGGTGCGGTCTCATTTGGAGTACTGTGTGCAGTTCTGGTCGCCGCACCTCAAAAAGGATATTATAGCATTGGAGAAAGTCCAGAGAAGGGCAACTAGAATGATTAAAGGGCTGGAGCACTTTCCCTATGAAGAAAAGTTGAAACGCTTGGGACTCTTTAGCTTGGAGAAACGTCGACTGCGGGGTGACATGATAGAGGTTTACAAGATAATGCATGGGATGGAGAAAGTAGAGAAAGAAGTACTTTTCTACCTTTCTCACAATACAAGAACTCGTGGGCATTCGATGAAATTGCTGAGCAGACAGGTTAAAACGGATAAAAGGAAGTACTTCTTCACCCAAAGGGTGATTAACATGTGGAATTCACTGCCACAGGAGGTGGTGGCGGCCACAAGTATAGCCACCTTCAAGAAGGGTTTAGATAAAAATATGGAGCACAGGTCCATCAGTGGCTATTAGCCACAGTGTATGTGTGTATATAAAATTTTTTGCCACTGTGTGACACAGAGTGTTGGACTTGACGGGCCGTTGGCCTGATCCAACATGGCTTCTCTTATGTTCTTATGGGTGGCCAGTTTTAGCTTAGTCCTAAGTATGTATGACTTCCTAAACAAAGCCAACAGTCTGTGTTATGTAAATCTAAATATGATCCCTCTAGTAAGAGTGTGTTGCAACCTACTCCATCCTGCCACCCCATTGAGCAATGTTCAGCCTTTGTCCAATGTGAATGAATCCTTTGTTGGGGGAAGAGCCACAAGTTGGAAAAGGGCTTCTTAGGTTACAGGAAGGAGTACACTTGGATACACCCCAATATCTTCATAGAAGTAATTAATCAATCAATCATTATATGGCAGTGGGTATAGTACAGCCAGGAGATCCAAAGATTGTCTGGCAGCTAACTCTTTTTTGCAGCACACTAGGTTTATTTTGGGGGCTGAGAGAACTGCGACTGGCCCAAAGTCACCCAGCTGGCTTCAAGTGGAGGAGCAGGGAATCAAACCTGGTTCTACAGAATAGAGTGTTCCACACTTAACCACTACACCAAACTGGCTCTATTCTTCATAGAATAATCTAATAAGATACCAAAAATGGCACAATATTCCATATTGTGCACAAATGCAAATAATAAAGTTCTGGTGCCATTTTTATTTAAGAAAAGAAAAACTTGGGCCAGTGGAGGGGGGGTTACTCTTTCTCCACCCACCATTTCTTTCTTCTATTATACCCCTTGAACGGCCTGGGGATTCATAACATGCATACCTCCCCCCCACACACACACACACACATTTTGAATCCCAGGATGCAATGGAGTTATTTGGCTGAATGGGAACAATATGGACCTGGGAAACAGAAAAACTCTCCTGCCATTTTTCCACTTTAGATTGCCACTCCTGTAGCTGTTTGTCTCCTTCCCCCACCTTACAGTGAAGGGATCTGTTGAGCTTCAATTGAATGCGAAAGCATGTAGTAAGCCTCACAGCATCCTTCCCCAGTATGAAGCAGACTGTTGCAAATCTGCCATCCGATTCTGCTGATTGTACCTATCAGAGGTACGTTTGCCTTCACAGGTCACAGTTTAAGCATAATCTTCCTTTAATGTCTGCCAATGTCCCCAGAATGGCCAATTCACCAGCAAGGAATAGGATCTGAAGGGAGTGCTTGACAGATTGCATGTGAGCAGCTGCAGTTATAAACCTTGCAGTTTTGAATGGAGAGAGGCAGAATGGGGAGAGACAGAGAGGGAGACCATCTGACAGGAGACAGAAGGCCTGTTTCTGGGGGCCTGATGTGGAATGGTAGATGTGCTGCTTCTACAAGTGCCTCTTTGCCTCCAGCTCCAATATCCTTTTATATTTGTAAATATAGTAAATGTTACAAACGGCTTAAATCTCCAGTGGTCTGCCTTCAAAGGAAATTAAACCCAGCACATCAGCCCTGTCTGAAACGTCAAATCTCTTGGGAAGTGGAAGGCAGGTAACGATACAGATGAAGCCACTTTAAATCATCCACAAACACATTGGTATGCAGAGAGTGCTTTAATTTTCAGTGCTTAAAAAATGCACATTTTTTTTTGCACATTACATTTAAAATTCCAAACGGAATTTGAATATGTTTAAAGAAGAATAAAATATTGTTTTGATGTTAAGGATTCACCGTGAATGTGAGAGAGAGAATACAATGACTGTGCTGTGTGTGTGTGTGTGCAATTAGCATAATGTGCATTTTGGAGACCTGGAGCTGAATTGAACCACACATCAAGAGACAAAAACATCTGGTAATCAAGGCAGATTTATAATGGTTCCCAATTTAGCATTTATGAAACATTCAATCATTTTTTATTCCTTATTTGGTTCTTCATTTAGAACAGGCTGTAATGTTCAGTCTGTTTTATTACCATCCCTCTAATGAGCCACCCATTCACCGTTCTAAAGGACACTACGCTCTGTTTTGTGCAGAAGACAAGACTGGTTTTGTTGTGGTGAACTCATGACAGCACTGGGTGCACTGTCATTTATTCGGCAGATCATAGCTTGTCTGTGTTCAACTTTTGTCATGTATGTCTGGTAATTTACACTTCCGAATTATTGTAGTCACAAAGTAGTAACTTGTGTACTACCAGAAACAAAAAGTGGGGTGGGGGGGGGACACCAGAGGTGAAAATGCTTCTGCTACATTCTCCCTGCATTCCAGACCAACAAGGAATTAGTGGAACAACACAATATATAAGCCTTTGGAAGAGAGCGCACTAAACTTTTATGGTATTTTTGCAGAGGCTAAAACTGAAAGCAAGGCTGCAAAGAAAATGCAGAATGGATTTTCTTTCAGGCTTCTGGGCAGAGCAGACATTAACAGAAAATCCACTCCACGTTTTCCTTGCAACTTTGTCTATTTGTTTCAATGGAGAGAAATTCTACTTAACGCCACAGCATTCCTATGGCTAGCTGAAGCTTCCTGGAGTTGTGTCATTGCAAATCAAGCACTGATGCTTTGAGCCAGCTTTGTCTCTTCTCAATGGAGTGAGAACTAGCGCCTAGTGAGTCCTCTAACTTGGGAACCCACAGCCAAAAGGGGAAAGCCATTGGTAATCTGAGTAGACCCAGGTGGGGGAGAGAAGCTTGCAATGCCTTGCCATTTCATGTTTTTTCCCAGGCTGAGAGCATCTTATCTTTATAAGTTTCTGCTGTGATACTTGTGCTTTTTCTTAATGTTTTATTTTTAAAATTGCATTGCAAAATCCCACTATCCCCCATTCTATTTTAAACAAAACATTGCAAGAGTTTTAAGCAGGTTTGAATTTTAAGTTTCAAAATGATATATTTAATTGTGTTAGCCTGTGTTCTCTATAAAGTCTATATCTCTGCTATCTGGCATTACATTTTAGGACACACATGGCTCGGCCCACAAAGTCCCATTTATGTTGAATCCAGCCTTTATAACGAGTTTGACACCTCTGGCTTAGAGGGAACATTGCTGAGCCTGACTTGTTTCTGGGTTGTTTTAACACGCCAGACTGCCCCTGATGACACATCTCAAAAACATAATTAAAAAATGCAGTACACACTACATCACAGAGCTCCCTGAGTGAATGAACAAAACGATAATCTGTGGGAATCAGTCTGATTGTTTGTTTGACATCTCATACACATTTTTTGCACTGTGCATCTTTAGAACCCATTAAGACGGTTTAATAAAATGGAAGCTACTGTATAACTTCCATTGCAAGGGCTTATGAAGAAGTAATGTACAGCATTTTGTTGTTCAAAGAGGAAAATGATTCCCAAGTAGCATGAATTATTGGGAAAGGGAAAGGAGATGCTGAAATCTTTCAACAGTAAACACCATCTACACACTGAACACAACTACACATAGAATACACTGACAAATGCTCGCTCTCAGAACTGCCAGTACTGAGCAATTATTCCCCATCCCACCTTCCTAGCAAGTACCGGTACTCGTTTCCTGCGTCCTGAGAGCTTGATAATGACTTGCAGCTAAGACAAGACAGAATCCATAGTTGCCCCAGAGCTCTTCTTTAGACATCAATGAACTCTTCTTTAGACATCAATGAACTCTTCTTTAGACATCAATGAACAGTGCTGAATGTAACGTAAGCACTGATCGTGGGATAAGATAATGCCAAATATAGAAGCTCTAGAAGTTCTGACTAAACTACATCACAGAACTCCCTGGGTGAATGAACAAAATGATAATCATTGGGAATCAGTTTGATTGTTTTGACTACATCTCATACACATTTTTGCACTGTGTATCTTTAGAATCCATAAAGACAATTTAATAAAAATGGAAGGTACTGTTTAAGTCAATAACTTCCATTGTAGCTGGGAGTTTTCAGTGTCCTCAATTTCATTCTTTATGTGAGAATATCCAGTTAATGGATTTTTTAAGATGATGATGATGATACTGGATTTATATCCCACCCTCCACTCCGAATCTCAGAGTCTCAGAGTGGCTTACAATCTCCCATATCTTCTCCCCCCACAACAGACACCCTGTGAGGTGGGTAGGGCTGAGAGGGCTCTCACAGCAGCTGCCCTTTCAAGGACAACCTCTGCTAGAGCTCTGGCTGACCCAAGGCCATTCCAGCAGGTACAAATGGAGGAGTGGGGAATCAAACCTGGTTCTCCCAGATAAGAGTCTGCACACTTAACCATTACATCAGGATTTCCCAAACTTTTCTTTCCCATGGCCCGGTTATTTTTACGCTTCTCCTTTGTGGCCCACTAAAATTCAGGGGGTGGAGCCAGGAGACTTTGGGGGTGGATCCGGGAGACAGGAATTATATCATTTCCTGTGGTGCCACTTCCAGGTCAAGGGCCAAGTGATGTCACTTCCAGGGCACACTGAACCAAAACTCCACCTTTTCCTGTGATGTCACTTCCAGGGCACTCCCCCAAACCTGCCTCTTCTTCTGAAGTAACTTCATTTTCAGAAAAATCTCTCTGAAACTCATGCTGAGCCAAAATGGGGGTGGAAAGTGGATGGTCTGCAACTTTTTCATACATTCCCAGTGTCCTCTCTTTCCACCCTCACACCTGCATGCACTTATCTGTTTGTGTGTTCTTTTCCAGCTTGCAAGCACTCCTAATGCCCATGTTCAATTGCCTGCACCACCTACACACCCCTTCCTCAACAGCACTGGCCAGTGTATGCAGTTGGAAGTGTTGTTTCCATTGCCATCAAGAACGTCAGTGCTGTGTACTACCCACACTGAGCCCTGGCAGCTGCTCTACTTCAAAATATGCTGTCACATTTAGTAGACCCTTCCTTCAGCTGCTACTACTGGAACGCTTCCTCAAGCTACAACCAAGCTCGCTTGGTTTCAAGAAAATCTTTTGACAGCTATTTTTCATACTTTTCCTTAACTGAAACACTGGGAAATTGCTGTGAAAGGTAGCAAAGAATTGTACTGCAATTAATGAATTAATTTCAAGTTATATAAAGTTCATACAAGCTTTTCTGCAGTTATCCCAAAAAGGATATTTATGAGGGGCTTGCAGCTTTTTACTGGCTGTGTTTCCCATGCATTTAAAAGCAACCTGTTGTGCAGATATGTAGCCAGTGAACAGCTTTCATCCTTCTAAATATCTACAGGAGGAGTTTAATTTTGGTGTCGGACAGCTGTTAAAAGCAGGACCAGTAAAATGGTGCCAAGTTCATAGTGCCATCACTTCCAGTGCTGTTGAGATATACAGCAGTAATCTCCAATAATCTTTTTCAGCCCCACACCTCTAACTCTCACTCACTCACACAGAAATCTCATAGAAAGGCCAGCTGGCTACAACTGGGGGTGCCAATTTTTCATTGACAGAGGTCCTATATCTGCAACAACAGTATGATGAACAGAAAAATTTAATCCAGTAAAAATGAAAGGAAAGAAAGAAAGGGAAAGAATGAAATAGAAGGAAAAGAAAAGAAAAGAAAAGAAAAGAAAAGAAAAGAAAAGAAAAGAAAAGAAAAGAAAAGAAAAGAAAAGAAAAGAAAAGACATGGAAAGAAAGAACATAAGAACACAGAGAAATCATGTTGGATCAGACCAGTGTACCATCCAGTCCAAAATTCTCTCATACAATGCCCAAAAAGTACCAGAATGTCCACCAGTGGGGCCAGGGCACTAGAAGCCCTCCCACTGTTGCTTCCCCCTACCCCCAGCACCAAGAATACAGACAGAGCATCCCTTGCAGACGGAAAAAGAAAAAAGGGGGGACAAAGGGAAAAAAAAGCCTTACTCACCATCATATTATCCCATCCAGTAACAATTCTGCCCAGGGGTCATTTGGTAAAAAAAAAAAAAAAAAGCTACTGGAATGTCCATTCCCCGCCCCTTACAGCTGAAAAAAAAACACACCCCTTCTTTGCTGCCCAGGCCTCCTGGGGAAAACTCCCCAAAAGAACATACTGCAAGGTATATGAAAGCTCATACCCTGAAGAACACTAAAATGGATCTAAAGTGCCAGTGGATGCCAGCTTTTCTCTCAAACACTAGGAGAGGGGGAGAAGGAAGGAGAGACAGTCCAGCTCCTCTCTGCACAACACAAAGACGGGGGAAGGAAGAAAGCCAAACAGAGCTCAGGTTTTGCAGCCTGTGTCAGTCTTCAAGGCTAGCTTTTCTCTGCACAACACAGATACAGGGGAAGGAAGGAAGCCAAATGGAGCTCAGGCTTTGCAGCCTGTGCCAGTCTTCAAGGCTAGCTTTTCTCTGCACAACACAGAGATGGTGGAAGGAAGGAAGCAGAACAGAGATCATGCTTTACTGGGGGCGGGGCTTTTCTTGTGACCCGGTAGCTTTGACTTTTCTTGGCCGAGGTCAGACGCACATAAACTGATGAGATGGGCATGGATGAAAGCCACTTGCATGTCAGATTTTATGCGGTTGTCCAAACATCAGCATCTGGCAATGGTCATTGGCTCATTCGTGTTCCAAACTGCCATGACTGAGACGCGGACTTTTTTGATAGTACATTAAATCCAGAATAAGAATGTTTCCGATGACTCCCGTGCGTACTTTCTATGTTTGAACTCTCCATTGTAGCCGACTCGTCACAAGCGCATATCCGCTTCCCTGCGAGAGCCCACTCCAAATGATATCATTGCGCCAGCAATTGTTGACTCAGCCTTCCAACCTTCCGAGGTCAGTAAAATATGTACCCAGCTTGCTGGGGGGGAAAGTATAGATGACTGGGAAAGGCAATGGCAAACCACCCTGTAAAAGGTCTGCCATGAAAATTTTGTGAAAGCAGCGTCACCCCAGAGTCGAAAATGACTGGTGCTTGCAGAGGGGACCTTTCTTAAATGGGGGTGGGGGGAGGCAGATTGCCCACCTTTGCTGTCTCCCTGCCAGGGGAGGAAGATGACCCACCTTTGCCATTTCCCCGCCAGGTAGAGAGACAGCAAAGAGAGTTGCCATGTCCCCCCCCCCATTTAAACACCACGGCAGGGTGTTTAAATGGGGGGGGGGAGAAAGATCACCCACTTTTGCTATCTCCCCACCAGGCAGAGAGACAGCAAAGAGAGTTGCCGTGCTCCCCCCCCCCATTTGAACACCACGTCGGGGTGTTTAAATGGAGGAGGGAGGAAGATCACCCACCTTTGCTGTCTCCCCACCAGGTGGAGAGACAGCAAAGAGAGCTCCTGGGCTTCCCCTTCCTTTCTGGGTGTTTAAATGGGGAGGGGCAGATCGCCCACCTTTTCTGGCACCTTTTTAAAAAAAAAAAAAAGCCAAGCACAATATCCCACGTACTGCGCTTGCGTGAGTGTGGAATGCCATCTCAAAAAATGAGGTCCAGTTGAGATCTCTGATCAACCAGCGACGGGACCAACGCTGCTTAGAACTGAAGGATGGAGGGATGTCTGATGAGGAAATTCGTTGTAAAAAAGCTGCGGAGTATAATAGCGATGGGTTAGGGATGGATTTAATGGTGAGTGTGACCGCGGCCCTTGTGACCCAGCAGTGAGGCTTCCGTGGCCTGGTACCGGGTCCCGACCCTGCAAATGGGAAACAGTGCACTACACCAAACTAACAATACTGGGGCCTGGTCTACTTCACTTCACATCAAGGAAATAATTTAGGAGAAAATGTTCCTCATTAGAAGTAAAATCTGTGGGCTAATTATGATAACTTTAGTGTTTTAGGGATAAGATTGCTTCAACAGACTTAAAAGTTCAGCATTTTACAAACTTCTCTGAACAAGCAGTGTTTTTTTACTTCTTGTTACTGAGAACTCTCCAGTGTTGAAAGTCTGGAAGCAGACTACAGGATCATACCTTCCTCTTTTGCCTACTAATTCCCTCCTACCTTTCCTGATTACATCTTGTTATGATTGCACCAACACTGTACTGAGTTATGATCACCTGGGAGACCCTTTGTCAAGCATTGAAATCCATGTTCAAGACTGATAGACAGACCCTGGTTAATGTCCATGCCAACATGAAGCAACATAATTGATAATGCTGACAAGGGAGAGGGGGAATTCATATGACAATTCTTTGGCTAGTTGACAATCTCTTTAGCATATTTCAGAGACCAGAAACATTATATCTTTGCTAGACCACTATCAAAAAGTAATGTGCAAGGATTTCAAACTATCATGTTTAGACTGAGACCTTTATGACATAGTTAAAGTAATCTTATGAGAGATTGAACAGGAATGTTCCACGTATCAAGGTTTTTAAAAAATTATTAAAGGTACTATAAAATTAAAGTGCTGTGCGCAATCTTTTTTCTTTTTCTTTACAAGTACTCTTTCATATATGTATTCAAAGGCCAGAGTTGATAAATTCATGCATTCATATAATGTTCTCTTCAAGCACAACTTAAAATTGTATTAGTAGTGAATTTTTGCTCTCTTGCAACATCCTGTTACTGAATGAGATTTTTGACTGATCTCTGCTATATGGAAGGCATACTTTAATTATATATAAACAATAGGGTGGCCAGACCGTCCCGGGCGCCCGGGAATGTCCCGGTTCTGGCCCCCTATACCCGCCTCCCGGGCTGGCTATACCGGGACCATTTAGAGGTCCCGGTTTAGCCAGCCCCGGAGGCGGTGGGCCGCGGGCGCCGGTGGGGAAGGCGGCGAGTGAGGGAGGGAGCGTCCCTGCGCATGCGCAGGGCCCCTGTACACGCGCAGGGACGCTCCCTCCCTCACTCACCGCCTTCCCCGCCCGCGTGCGGGGCCCAGCGGCGGTGGCGGAGGCCTCTCCGCGGCCTCCGCTGGTCGCTGGAAGCCCTCCAGAGACTCTGGAGGGCCTCCAGCGACCAGCGGAGGCCGCGGAGAGGCCGCGGAGCAGCCGGCGCTGGTCCCGGAAGGCCCTCCAGAGACTCTGGAGGGCCTTCCGGGACCAGCGCCGACCAGCGAAGGCCTCTCCGCGGCCTCCGCTGGTCGCTGGAGGCCCTCCAGAGACTCTGGAGGGCCTCCAGCGACCAGCGGAGGCCGCAGAGAGGCCGCGGAGCAGCCGGCGCTGGTCCCGGAAGGCCCTCCAGAGTCTCTGGAGGGCCTTCCGGGACCAGCACCGACCAGCGAAGGCCTCTCCGCGGCCTCCGCTGGTCGCTGGAGGCCCTCCAGAGACTCTGGAGGGCCTCCAGCGACCAGCGGAGGCCGCGGAGAGGCCGCGGAGCAGCCGGCGCTGGTCCCAGAAGGCCCTCCAGAGTCTCTGGAGGGCCTTCCGGGACCAGCGCCGACCAGCGAAGGCCTCTCCGCGGCCTCCGCTGGTCGCTGGAGGCCCTCCAGAGACTCTGGAGGGCCTCCAGCGACCAGCGGAGGCCACGGAGAGGCCGCGGAGCAGCCGGCGCTGGTCCCGGAAGGCCCTCCAGAGACTCTGGAGGGCCTTCCGGGACCAGCGCAGACCAGCGAAGGCCTCTCCGCGGCTTATGGCGCAGGGCTCGGGGGAAGCGAGCTAGACTGCTGTTCTTTTGAGGGGTTATAGAGTGTTTCGAGCCCGTCCCTGTGGCATCGGTCCCATCATTGTAGGGCCCAGGGGGCCGGCGCAGCGGCCCGCTGAAGCAGCCTGTCGGTCACTTCCGGGTTCCTGTCCTGCATCTCGACCTGTGTTATTAGTGACAGGCTGCTTCGGCGGGCCGCTGCGCCGGCCCCCTGGGTCCCACAATGATGGGACCGATGCCACAGGGACAGGCTCGAAACACTCTATAACCCCTCAAAAGAACAGCAGTCTAGCTCGCTTCCCCCGAGCCCTGCCGCCATAAGCCTCAAGGGGGCTCATTTTGCGGCATCTCCCGGCGGGAGGGTGGCACCCGCACAGGACACATATCAAATGAAAGAGGGGGCGCAGGGCTATCAGAAACAGCTGGCAGAGGGAGTCGGGAGACCACCCCACTGGGGAATCCACACCCCGAAAGTGATGAAGGTGGCGCAGATAGAGCCAACAGAGCAAACAGGACAAAATAAATAGGCTGCATTATGCAGCACAGTTGAGAAAGTGCCTTATCCCATATACTGATGAAGTATATACAGGATTTGAGAACAAAATTGTTTCCGGCGGTGATATTTGGGGGATTTTTGGGGACGTCACAGGAAGTGCTGTGAAGTCACTTCCTGTTTCCGGCAGTGGCATTTGGGGGAACTGATGTCATTTGGGGGAAGTGATGTCACAGGAAGTGATGTCACTTCCCGTTTCTGGCAGGTGACGCGGGGAAATGACGTCACAGGAAGTGGTGTCACTTCCTGTTTCCGGCGGTGGCATGACATCACCGGAAGTGACATCACCGGAAGTGACGTCACTTCCTGTTTCCGGCGGCGCGCGCGCCCCTGCCTCCCCCCTTTCCCCTCAAGGTGTCCCTGGCTGGCCTTCAGACATTATGGTCACCCTAATAAACAAATTATCAATTTCATCTCTTGGTCACATACATTGTTGTGCCATCATATTCACTCCCTTTGACCAAATGAAGATCTTGGTCACATATGTAACCAGAGAGAGAGAGAGAGGCTGTTGGACAGGAGAAAGTCCTTTCCCTACTTTCTTACATATCCACATCCTATCTGAAAATGTTCTATTCACTCTAAGCAGGACCAGCGTGTGGGAGTCGACAAACTAGGTAATTGCCTAGGGCACCAGCTCCCGGCAGGGGTAGGGGGGTAGCTCAAGATGAACCCTCCATGCAAACAGGGCCTTCTGGCCCCGCTTGGCCTTCCCGCACTGTGGGAAGGTCAAGTGGGGGGGGGGGTGCAATTGCACAAAGGGCTCCTCAAGATGAGCCCTCTGTGCAAATGGGGCCATTTGGCCCCACTTGGCCTTTCCACGCTGCGGGAAGGCTGAGTGGGGGGTTCAAGAGGAGCCCTTCATGCAAAAGGGCCCGATTTGTGCTTGCACTGGGGGCCGTCCCCCACTGACTTCAGGCCAGTCATACAATCTCAGCGTTACCTACCACACAGGGTGGCTGTGAGGATAAAATGGAGAAGAGAATCGTGTAAACCTCTTTGGGTCCCAGTTGGGGAGAAAGGTGGTGTAGAAGTGAAGTAAAACAAAACAGTATTATCTGGTAAACTGAGCATGTGCTGTTTCCACACTTTACTTAATTTGCAGAGCTACCTGTCTACATTATCATGCAGATGGATATTGTGGCATATGAATAATAATTATATTTTTCTGCCTTGCTCTTGATTTTTAATTTAGATACTCTAGTATCAGTTATTTCTTTGAATAAAACTTCTTACAGCATATTTTTAAAAAAGCATTAACAATGGATAATCATCTTCGTCCTAATCTTTCTAAGAATATTTAAAACCATGACTAAAGAACTGAGGACCATTCTGGATCTTAACTCCCTTTTTTCCAACCCATTATGGCAACCAATTTTGCAACTGCCTCGAGAAACAGTATTCGGAAATTGCCAAAGTCAATTTTTAACAGTTGCATACACAAAATGTACTCATATTACAGATGAAATGCTTTCATGCATCTTCCTGCTGCCCTCATGGGTTTTCACTTCAATTACACAGCATTTTAAACTTTCTCTACACATAATGCTAATGCACCTTGCCCATATTCTTTTACCAATTTCCATCTTGAATCACAGATGAGAACAAACACATCCCACTGTTTATCATTTATTTCATGAAGGCCAGAAAAGTTTTTAAAGATGTTGCCCAGCTTCTTATAGTCTCCTAGGTGAACAGTAAACACACATCCTATCATCAAACACACGAGGCTTGTTTTGTTTCAGTCTAAAGTCCAATAGGTAACAGAACTCATTGTGCCAAAGAACTACAATGACATAAGGCATGCCCAGGAGCTGTCACTCTGTATAAGCAGCAGCATACAGCCGACAAAATCCCCTTGGAGGAAATACACTTGCAGACAGAGCTGGCCCTAGACTGTCTGGCACCCTAGGCAAGGCTAACTTCTGCCCACCCACCCCCTCCCCACCCCCAGCACTAATAACATCACCAAGTCAAATGGGGTCCAGAAGGACAGCACCCTAGGCCATCGCCTAATTTGCCTAATGGCAGAGCCGGCCCTGCTTTCAGATAATATTGCTGATGTAGTCCTGTATGTATGAAGTATTTGTAATGCCTGTCAAATATACGCTTAACCAACAATGATAATTTAGCCTGGCAGAATGACACCTTATGTTCAGACCTATCTGTTTGCAATCTTTCAAAAATGTTACCAAAGAATAAGCAGAGTATCACCACTTTTGGTAAAAGCTAGAAAAACTGAAGTGGAATAAACCAGAGAAATCACTGAGAGAGCAAACCTGTTGGCAGGAAATATGTATAGCAGTGAGAATTGTGATGATGCACCATTATGGCATTTGGCCTACTGGTAGACACTAGCTGGCAGTCATTGTTGGGTAAAGTAAACGTTCAGCCAGGATGAATTAAATAAACAATGGTTGGGCAAAAGAAAAATGTCTTGAGACCAACTTTCCTTCTTTGCTACACTTATCCATAATTTGTGAAACAGGACTAAAACAAGGGCAGTCTTAGCGTGGTATTGGAGCTAACAGCAAGCTACCCATTAAGCTGGCAACACCACTGAAAATGGCATCCCTGTGGTGAATTCTCCACATCTCTGCTGTAAACATCTGGGAGCATCCCCCATGTGTCACATCATTCACTTAGCAAGCATTGTTTATTTATTTTACAATTGCTTGTAAATGGCATGAATATTCCATATAAGTAACAGTGTATAAATGGTAGAAAAGTAGAATAAAATGTCATAAAAGAAAATGATTTTGTCACATCAGTAATAAAAATAGGTGAAACAGAAAGGCACCCCATAATGGCTTGTAAAAAGAAAAAGAAATAGAGGGAAGCATGTTTGTACATTCCATCAATGAGGCAGGAACTCCCCAACTCTTATCTCAACTCAGGGAGAGGCAACAAAATCACAAATATGACCGCATGTGGATTATGATCACTGCAGTGCCAAAACCATTTACTGCTGTTGCTGATGTATGCATGTTTTTTAAAAAACAGTCGTTCACTTTAGTCCCTGAGTCTTCTGGAACCAAAAGGAGAATAACTTAAATGTAAATTGAAGTTAACAGAGATTTTGTAACCTACAATTTTCTTGGTATATATTCTGTCAAACTAAGGAGAGATTTATGTTTTCAATTGAGGTAGTTGGGAGATTAATTGACAATAACTCTCACAGGAAATCGAGGCAATATCGACCCCCTGACTCAAAAAGGGAAAATATATGAAAAATACAGACAAATAACACACTTTATGTTACTGCAATATCATACATGATGGACGGATGTTTTAACACTATTGCAACCACAATATGGGGCTATAAATCATGTCTAGGACAAACAGCCTTCTCATAAACAGATTAGGCAATATCAGGAAGACAAAAAGAATATCAGTATGTACCTTTAACCTTTTTATTTGCCTCAAGCCAGATTCTTTCAAGAGCATCAGCTCATTTCTACTGCAAAAGGTTAGGACTATAACAGGGGCCTTTAAAATTTTGAGAAATGGGAGTGGATGCCATCCCATGACTGCCACAGATGTGTTGCCTGCCCATGAGACACTTTATGGGTTAAACGGGAACATTATTAAATGACCTGAACTGCATAACTATTTAAATGTAAAGTATGGGTTCTTGCTGGCTTGCAAAGCAAACCTCCTAACCAGGCAATACCACCCCGGCTCAGATTCAGGTCCAGAATTCCCCCAAACCTTTCTCCTCATAGCCTGCACAATGTGTGTAGCGGGGATGGAGGGGTATAGTCCCTACCTATGACTGCTAAGTCTTAAGGCTTGGCATATGTCCTGCCCAATTCTGAAAAGGACCCACCCTGAGACACCTGGACTGTGTAACTACTAGGTGCCCAGTTTGGGTGGACCACCCCAATATCTCGGGGTGCTTGCCAAAACATATACTCCTTAACCTGTGCTTTTCCACCACTTTGGGGGTTAGCCTTGGCTTAACTCCTCTCTTGCCATCTGCTCTCCATTCAAGGTTCTATCATCTACAAAACCCTTAATGGCAATGGAGCAGCATACCTACAGGTATGCTCTGCTGTGACAACTGCACTCATGTAGGCTAATCCTCCTGAAGGTGTCAGTCTGCAAACAAGTAAAACTGGCAGCTGCCCACACACATTCTCTGTGGTGGATCCCACATTATGGAATGGCTAGCTTGAGGCTCTTGGGAAGGCCCCCACACTTCCATCATTTGACAAAATGTACAAAACGAAATTGTTCAAGAAGGTATTCTACTTCTAGCTGTAAGTCACATTTTAAGCCAGACTCTCTTTTAGCCACACACACCTCCCTTCCCACTTGAGCCTGCAACCTCCACTACAACATTCCGTGCACCGAGAACACATTGGCAGCTCTTTTCAACTTCTATTAGAAACACTGAAAAAACAATGGGAGAACATTTAAACCTTCCAGGACATTCAGTTGCTGATTTAAGAGTAGCTGTTCTCTTTCAAAGACAGTTTAGAAAGAGAGACTGCTGAATTGCAACTGATAATGGAGCTCAAGGCAATGCATCCTCCTGGACTGAACTGAAACCTATGTTTCTTCTTCATTACCAGTGCCTGCTATTGTTATGTGGTGTTTAAAATCACTTCAGGCTCCAAGATATAAGGACAGATGGACTCACATTTTATCTGTATCTGAATAAGTGAGCAGTGACTCATAAAACCTCATGCCCTGCCACATTTTGCTAGACTTTTGGTGCTGCTAGACTCTTGTTCCCTTCCACTAATGAAGAATGCAAGCTGGGCTGTTAGGTTTCTTCTCCTCCCCACCCCCCACTAATCTGTAAAAATGGAAGGGGTCTCTCTCTCTCTGTGGCTTGCTCTTTCTGGCTTTTCCTCCCCCACCCCCGCCCATTCCTCTGTCTCTGTCTCTCTGAAAAAGTGTGCAGGCACACAAAAGCTTATACCTAGAATAAAATGCCATTGGTCTGCTGCCACAAGATATCATTTTCCCCCTGTCTCTCTGGCTGTTTCCCTTCACAGAGAAGGAGAGGGAGGAGCTCTCAGCCAATGGAGGGAAGGCTTTCTCTGGCTCTTTCCCTCCTTCTCCCTCCCTCAGCCAATCAAGGGAAGGCTTTCTTTCTCTCCTCAGCTTTCCCAGTGGCCCAGTTTGCATCTTTCCTGGGACTGCTCTTCACTGAAATTAAGCGACAGGCTGCTCAGTCAAAGGGAGGGAAGGTAATTCATGACCAGTACCGTAGGGCTTTTTATTAATAGGAGAGATTATTGGATAATTAACATACACTGGGTAGTCACAATATATTGTAAAAATATATTACTTTTTGGCATGGTATTGTATATTTTCTGTAGATGGATGTGGAGAAGTCCCTTAGATTCTATTTCCAAATGATCTGACGGAGACTGACAAAAATTAGCACCAACTTTATAACTTAACAGGATACAGAAAAGTGTTGGAAAAATTCTCTTAGGTTTCCTTACCAAAGGACAGGGCTCATTTTGTAGCAGGAGCTCTTTTGCATATTAGGCCACACCTCCCTGATGTAGCCAATCCTCCTGGAGTTTACAGTAGGTCCTGTAATAAAACCTCTGTAAACTCTTGGAGGATTGGCTACATCAGGGAGGTGTGGCCTTATATGCAAAGGAGCTCCTGCTGCAAAATGAGTCCTGCCAAAGGATATATATCTGAATACTTTCTTCCCCCATACGGTGAGAATGAAGAGAAGCATGCTGCACCATGTATGGGTTGGTATGCTCAACTGGATCATTTATTCTACACGTACGTTAGTCATAATTAATTTTATTCCTTCTTTTTGTTTGTGGTACTTTGCTGTCTGCTTTGAATGCATTAATTTACATATTAGCAAGCTGATATATTCTGGTATACAGGAAGGGTTTTCACTTGGTTTGGGATTTGATTTGGAGTTTGGTATTTATTTCCTTTCCTTTAATCTGATTAAAGCTCCTTGACTAAAAGTCTTGAGAGGTCAACAACCCATCTGTTAAGCAGCTCTATCTGGACACAACACTAAACCAATGAAAAAATCTTGTAACAGCAAGGGTAAAATGAAGGAATCTGGCAGATAAAAGGAGAAAAACTAGCTTGTGATGAGACAAAGATGAAAAATGATCAGGGTACTGGGTTTGGTATTTATTTAAATTGCAGAAAGCTTGATGTATATAAGTCATCACGATAAATAAAAAAAATAAAATCATACTTCAGTCAATCTCTTCCTGATTCTAGAGTACTTGAGCATGTACTTTCAGAGTTGACAACTTACTGCATCATTTTTTTAAAAAAAGTTCATGTTTATATTTCTAGTATAGTAGACTAGGTATACTACAAACTTCACCATACATATGTTCAACAATAAAACTTCTGGTGTTTGAAGTTGTCACTCAGATGTCACTCAGTCTGTTTGGTTCATACCACAGAGCCTCAAATGTTTGCTGGACAGGTTTGGACTGGAGTTTTACAAAACGGTCCATGTGCAGATAATGCTGATTCAAATTAATCCACAGCTGTTAGCATCACTAGAGCCTAGAACAAAACACCAAAGTGTAGTATTTCTTTAGAACACAGCATTTATTTATGACTGAGTTATATGATTTTTGACCGATACGTCTATTGAACTAAATGCCTGCTGTGTGCAGCAGTTATATAGCAAGGACAGGTGGAAAGAACAGAATTCAACCATGCTGTGTGAGAACATGTAGGGTTAGAAAGAAATACAGTGAAGTAATGAACAGCAACAAACAGATCAAGGAATGGTCAAACCAACAACTGAAACAGCAGCACAATCCAAGGGGGGGGGGGGCGGAAAGTCTTTTGGGAGCAGACAAGCTGCTACGTGGGCGCAGAAAGGGTTTGCACCGACGTATGACCGGCGCTGCCACAGTGGGGGGGAGTTACGTGGGTGGGGGGCTGCCCAAGCGCCACTCCACCCAAGGTGGAGGAGTGGGTGGAGTTGGGGGTGCAGCCAGGCTTAGGCAGCTTCCTGAGCAGTTTGGCCCATGACATGTTCCCCCCCGACCCAAGAGGCGCAACTTTACGGCGTCAAAAATAGCGGCGTGTCCCATAGGCACGCGTTGAAACCAAAAACAAAGGTCGCCTCCGCCACTGCGGAAGCTTGCAAACTCCTTAGGGAGCAACATGATTGCCTCGCCAATCCCCTCGCGCCTTGGGTTGATGAGCCCCCTCCCTAGCACCCAATCGCGGTCTCCCCCCTCCTAGAAATACTTCCGCTCTGGCCTCACACAACTCAGTTGTTAGGGGGAGAAGCGCATGGCGGGATGCTCTGCCTGCGAGCTCCCGACCATAAAGACTTAGAGTGAGGGACAGGCAGGCACGTTGGTGATGGGTTTTGCACTGTGTGGTTGCTTTTACAGTATCTTTGACTTGCGAGAGGTGGGCCTCTCTCTTGGCCCCATTGTTCACATATAACGATTCAACAGGGGATATTCCTGAAGCCTGGAGAGAGGCTATCATCATCCTTTATTTCAAGTCCGGGCAGAAGGATGATCCAGCCAATTATAGGCCAATTAGCTTCCTGAGTATTTTGGGCAAATTATATGCTAGTCATCTCTTAGAGAAATTGCAGTGCTGGCTGATTCAGGAAATGTATTTGGTAGATGAGCAGGCTAGGTTTAGAGAAGGATGATCCACGTTGGGACATATTTTGATCTTATCCCATTTGATTGACAAATATGCAACCAGTAGAACGGTCTCTCTTTATGCAGCCTTTATCAACCTAAAATCTGCTTTTGACTCCATTCCCAGAGGGAAATTATGGGAGAAGTTAAGTGCCACCTCAATTGACAGGAGACTTTTATTCCTGATTCAGGCATTATATACCAACACGTCTATCAGGGTCAGATGTAATAAGCAAGGTCTCCTTACTGACCCTATCCCATCACTGAAAGGAGTCAAGCAAGGCTGCGTCCTGGCTCCTTCCCTTTTTCCCATCTTTATTAATGATATGATCAGCAACCTCCATCTAGTCGATACTCATCCCCCCTCCTTGGCCGATAGGCAAATGGTCTCTCTCTCTCGGCTTGACTTCGCGAACGAAGATTTAAGAAGGGTGCAGTAGTCCACGTCTGCTGCAGGCTCGCTGGTGGCTGACAAGACCAATGCGGGACAGGCAGATCCGGCCACAGTGGCTGCAGGGAAAAGTCTGATTTGGGGTTGGTGCTATAGCAGTGCGATTCTTCCTCAATCTCCTTTTGTCCTCAAGACCAGCTATGCGTGCGTTCTCAAAGGAAGAGACAGCCTGGTGGATGGTGTGCCTCCATGCTTTGCGATCTGAGGCTAGGTCAGACCACTGGTGATGGTTGATGCGACAGGTGCCAAGGGATTTCTTCAAGGAGTCCTTGTACCTCTTCTTTGGTGCCCCTCTATTTCGATGGCCGGTGGAAAGTTCGCCATACAGAGCAATCTTGGGAAGGCGGTGGTTTTCCATCCTAGAAATATGCCCTGCCCAGCGCAGCTGCGTCTTCAACAGCAGTGCTTCGATGCTTGTAACCTCCGCCCTCTTGAGGACTTCAGTGTTGGTCACTCCAGTGGATGTTGAGGATGGTGCGAAGGCAGCGCTGATGAAAGCGCTCAAGCAGTCGCAGGTGATGACGGTATAAAACCCACGATTCGGAGCCGTAGATGAGGGTTGTCATCACAACCGCTTTGTAAACATTGATCTTTGTGCCTTTTTTCAGGTGCTTGTTGCTCCACACTCTTTTGTGCAGTCGGCCAAAGGCACGGTTTGCCTTTGCCAGCCTGTTGTCGATCTCCTTGTCAATCTTGGCATCTGAGGAGATGATGCACCCCAGGTAGCTGAACTGCTGGACTGTCTTCAGTACTGATTCACCCACAGTGATGCAGGGAGGGTGATAATCTTCCTGGGGTGCAGGCTGGTGGAGAACTTCTGTCTTCTTCAGACTAACTTCTAGGCCGAATAGCTTGGCAGCCTCTGCAAAGCAGGACGTCATATGCTGCAGAGCTGATACCGAGTGGGAGACGAGTGCAGCATCATCAGCAAATAGTAGCTCTCGGATGAGTTTTTCCATTGTCTTGGAGTGAGCCTTTAGTCACCTCAGGTTGAACAGGCTTCCATCGGTGCGATAGCGGATGTAGACACCATCGTCATCATCTAGATCTACTGCGGCTCTTTGAAGCATCATGCTAAAGAAGATCGTAAAGAGAGTTGGCGCGAGAACGCAGCCTTGCTTTACACCTGTGC
The DNA here is from genome assembly GCF_032191835.1 of Heteronotia binoei. Lineage (NCBI taxonomy): Eukaryota > Metazoa > Chordata > Lepidosauria > Squamata > Gekkonidae > Heteronotia > Heteronotia binoei. The sequence continues at coordinate 72,863,265 of NC_083223.1, forward strand.
CTATTGGGAAGGGCTCCGAGAGGTCGTTGCAGTGTCTGACTTGGCCTCGCTGGTCTTCATGTAGCTGGATGATCATGCTGAGGAACCTCGGGGGACATCCTAAACGTTCCAAGATTTGCCACAGGCCTTTCCTGCTAACGGTATCGAAAGCTTTGGTAAGGTCGACAAAAGTCACATATAGACCCTTGTTCTGTTCCCTGCATTTCTCTTGGAGCTGCCTGAGAACAAATACCATGTCGGTGGTGCTCCTGTTAGCTCTGAAGCCGCACTGACTCTCTGGGAGGAGTTCTTCTGCAATGGTGGGCACCAGTCTGTTCAGGAGTATTCTGGCAAGGATTTTGCCTGCGATGGAGAGCAGAGTTATCCCCCGGTAGTTGGAGCAGTCTGACTTTTCTCCTTTGTTCTTGTATAGAGTGATGATGATTGCATCGCGAAAGTCCTGTGGTAGTTTGCCTTGTTCCCAGCAGGTGACAAGTATTTTGTGAAGTGTGCTATGTAGTACTGTGCCCCCATGCTTCCAGATCTCTGGTGGGATTCCATCAACTCCCGCTGCCTTGCCACTTTTCAGTTGCTTGATGGCTTTAACAGTCTCTTCTAGGGTGGGGGTCTCATCCAACTCTGTTTTCACTGGTTGAAGTGGGGTGAGGTGGATTGCTGAATCTTGAACTACGCGGTTGGCACTGAAGAGAACCTGAAAATACTCCGACCACCGGTTCAGTATGGATGCCTTGTCTGTGAGGAGCACTTGGCCGTCTGCACTACGCAAGGGACTCTGAACCTGATATGATGGGCCATATACTGCCTTCAGGGCTTCGTAGAACCCTCTTAAATCACCAGTGTCTGCACACAGCTGGGTTCTCTCTGCAAGCTTGGTCCACCACTCGTTCTGAATGTCTCGAAGCTTGCGCTGGAGGTTGCTACATGCAGCGCGAAAGATTGCTTTTTTACCGGGACAGGAGGGCTGAGCAAGATGTGCTTGGTAGGCAGATCTCTTTTTCGCTAGTAATTCTTGGATCTCCTGATTGTTCTCGTCAAACCAGTCCTTGTTTTTCCTTGTGGAGAACCCGAGGACTTCTTCAGAGGTCAACAGGATGGTAGTTTTTAGGTGTTCCCAGAGTGCTTCTGGAGACGGGTCTGTGGGGCAACTGGGGTCCTCAATTCTTGACTGGAGCTTTGCCTGGAAGGCAGCTTTAACTTTAGCTGACTGAAGGCTGCCAACCTGAAGCTTCCTTCGAGGGATACCTCCTCTCCTGGGTGTGGGTTTAAAGTGAAGACAGAGATTGCAGTGTACAAGACGATGATCCGTATGACATTCCGCACTGGGCATTACTCGGGTGTGTAAGACATCTCAAAGGTCTCTCTGGCGCACCAGAATGTAGTCGATAAGGTGCCAGTGCTTGGACCGTGGGTGCATCCAGGTTGTCTTCAGGCTGTTCTTCTGCTGAAAGATAGTGTTGGTGATGGTGAGCTGGTGCTCCGTGCAGAATTCTAGCAGGAGGCGCCCGTTATCATTGCAGTTGCCAATGCCGTGTTTGCCAAGTACTCCTTTCCAGGCTTCCGAGTCTTTACCTACTCTGGCATTGAAGTCGCCAAGGATGATCACCTTGTCCTCTGTAGGGGTCTTCCGTACGAGGTTGCATAGATCAGCATAGAACTTGTTCTTTTCTGCAGAATCTGCTTGAAGAGTTGGGGCATACACACTGAAGAGTGTTGCATGCTGCTTGTTTTGAAGTGGGAGGTGCATGGACATGATGCGATCTGAGTGACCCGTTGGCAGGTTTTTGAGTTTGGAGGCAATGGAGTTCCTGACCATGAAGCCAACACCAGAAAGGCGGCTCTCAGCCTTTGACTTACCCGACCAGCAGAGGGTATAGCCAGCACCATGTTCTTGAAGACTACCTTCCTCAGGGAAATGGACCTCACTGAGAGCTGCTATGTCAATACTCAACCTGAGAAGTTCGTGGGCAACTAGAGCAGAGCGTCGTTCAGGGCGGCCACTGTCTACTGCGTCAAGCATGGTTCTGATGTTCCAACACGTAAGCTTAAGTCTTTGCACACTTTGTGAGGCAGGTGCATGCCTTTTCTTTGTTGTTATTTTTTGACCGCAAGTAAGGGTGCCCGTTGACCGCGGCTAGCCAACTGGGGTCGGGGAGACGAGCTTTGTTTAGGCCACCTTTTCTAGGCCCCTCTCCATGTGGAGCAAGCAGTGCTGTCCCTAGATAAGGCTGCTTGGTCATTCAGGGTGCTGCCGAAAGATGCTTTCGTCTCCGGGTCAGCATCAGGCGACCAATACCCTGAACCGCCTACATGCAGGATCGGGACTGCGGCTTCCAGTGGCATCTTCCACCTGCCGTTTCGCCCCTTGCCCATCGCTGCAGGACTTGGTGTGTTGTGGGTTGTGGATGTGGATATGCCCTTCAGGCCTGCGCAGAGGAATTTTTAGGTGAGGCACAGTGTGCGCAGTACTGGCTCCACCCTTTCACCTTGGGGTCATCTGCCATGGCCCAGTAAGCCATGGTAGCCCTACTCTATACAGATGATACAATCTTGCTGTCTAGAACTCCAGTAGGCCTTAGAAGGGCATTAGTACAATTTGGTCGTTATTGTGCCCATAACCTTCTAAAGATTAATTATCAGAAAACAAAAGTAATGGCTTTCGGCCCAAAACCCAGGCTAAGGAGATGGAGTATAAATGGCCATAGTTTACAACAGGTAGCAATTTATAAATATCTGGGGCTCATGATTCAGTCCTCCCCACGCTCTAGCGTGCTGAAGTCCTCAGGAAGTCTACTAGCAGCATGGCAGTCGGCCGCCACTTATGTCTGGATTGGGCTGCCCTTCTCTGTTCACAGCCAGCAAACAGGACCACAGCTGAATCAGTAGGTTTTGAACACCCATACAGTGGCATGGATGCAAATTCAAAACTATCTGTATTGATCCATCTTCTTTTAATTTTTTAATTCTTTCAGCCAAGCTCCTTTGAAACCACACAACAACCATATGAAATAACTCTTTAAAAATTGCTTCCTAAAACAAAGCCCGGCTACCTGGGAATGAAAGAATACAATACAAATCAAAATATGAAAATGTAAACTAAGGATGTACCATGTGGTTGGGAGTATTGAAATGGCGGACACATTCAATGCAGTGATGCACGCATAAATCCAATTTTAATCAATGGAGCATAAATAAAAGTGCTTTATTTTGTATTGGAATGCAGCCACTGACATTACTGAAGTACAATAAGCTCCATAAACAAATTCACTCACATTTTAATTGGAAAAGGCAATATCCAAAATGAAAGAGTAAAGAAACAGTTTATTTTCAATAGAATGGCAAACTAACAGAACGTTGCTCACAGAAAAAAAAAACTTTATAAAAATCTGAATATGTCAACTTGCCATCTGACCTTTATGTTGATCCCCATTACCTCTGTTTCCCCCCAAATTAACTGTGTAGGCTGAAACAAAGACCAAAAACTATATTCAATACTGAGTCCCTGATATTTTTGAATACATAAGCACATACTAATCTTGTAGGACACTAGAGCTCACATGTCCCTGACCCCAGGGCTCAGCATCTAAAATAGGATGGAATTCACATGTTTGTCAGAAGCTGAACAGAATAAGAAATTAAAAACTAAGGTGAGTACATAAAGAAAAAGATGGACAGAGAGGAAAAGTGGCTCCGAATGGGGAATCAAGAGGGGAGGAAAAATTTAAAGGAGAATAGATGGATAAGAGATTAATGGGTGACATTAGTGTCTGAGAGTGTCAGCTAGGGGAGCAAGAGAAAACAGCTGCATGAGGTACATGTGGGTTTACAAGGATTTGAGTTAGAAGAACAAATATAAGAAGGGAATAGAGAGGGGAGACAGGAAAGGGGAGAGCAAGATGGGAGCAGCATAAAGGTCAGATGAAATTTGACATTACAAGAGAATGGAAAGGGCATCAGTGATAAACTGATTTTGCTTTCAGATTGGTTGAATACTTCTAGAAGGCGTATGGTTACAGCAGGGGCAGAATCCTCATGTTGCTCCATGTGAACCAAATCAGGATATCAGCTGCACACACCATCAGTTACTTCAAGCATCTTATTCAGACTGACCTGGCAAAAAGACCTGGGACCTTTTGATGGTAATATATTCAGTCTGAACATTCCTGTCATCTGCTGGTTGAACCCTGAAAAGAGTTTCCATCTGCAAGTGCAAGCTTTAAACTAGCATAAACTGCTAATTACGGGCAGTGCTGATTGGCTAGCATTTTCCTTCCCAATCTTCAAAAGTCAATTTGCAGTTTATTTTTGAAAATAATAATAATTTGGTATACAAAATGACAGTTGTGCCTATTGGAGTCCAGTTGGAACATGAGGGGAGGGGCAAGATTGATTTCTGACTCAGTACTTCATTTATTTGTGTGGTAGACCATGCCTGCTCTGGCCTGCAGACCCTATTCTGCCCTGCCCTCCTAGGTTTTTCTCAATACCAGGAGAGACTTTTCTTCCACTCTCAGGTAGCCCTCCACCATCACCTGACCTTTGTATGGAACTGCCCACTAGGAGGGTCAGGACTCCCAGTTTCCTTTCTAAGTTTTGAGGCCTTAGCTTTGTGTCCTCTGCTGCCCAGCATCTGGTCACCATGAAGATAATTTGCTGCCTTGTACACCCCTGGATGAATAGCCACTTGCCAACTGCCTGCCTTCCCCCGGTGGTCCTTTAAAAACAGCATGTCCAAGACAGCGGACGTTTATGTAATAAAGGAAACCACTACCAACATCAAAAGTTATATTTATTTAAAAGTAAATGTTCACAAGCATACTTTTAGCACAGCACCAGAAATGAGCTAGAGAATCCAAAATAAATGGGTAAAACACAAAATTTTTGTCCCTCTCTCTGTACATGCTCTATCAGATTTTAAATATAGGACAGGATCTTTAGCTTCTAAATTTCTACAGAGTTCCATTACCTTGGAGCTTTATTCTGGCTTTTTAGTCAATCACATGGTCAACAGCTGCCTTCCTAGTGGAGGGATGTGTGGTCTCATGGAGCCAGTATCCCAGGAATAGAGACCTCCTTCCTGCTGCAAGGAGCTTTTATCATCTTTCTTTTCCCCACCCCTGACCAGGTCAGGCCAGGTCAGAGAAGTGTTTCCTGGGACTTCTTCCTAGAGATTATTCCTGGATCTTTTCTAGTCTAAAGTCTTCCAAATATCTGTTCCCTGCTTGGAGACAGAGAAGAGTTTGACTCACCCATTATCTCTCCTGCTCGATTTATTACCATTTGTACAAAGGTGAGCTGAGGTACATCTGGAAAACAATTGAACTGACTTCCCCCTCCTTTTACCTGTGCTCTGCCCAAAGGGGAAAAATTCTTTTGGAATTATTTAAATAGGCAGACTGGCAATTCTATAGAGACAGAGTGTGAAGAGTATGGATGCCAAGATTGCACTATTAAGCCATATGATCTTTCTGATAAGGACTTAACAGCCTGGCCACCTGTGACCCCAGACCACATAATAGAATAAATTAACCAACTGAAAACTGGGAATGCTCCTGGCCCTGATTTGATTCCTCCAGGGCTTCTGAAGTTAGATTCAGAATGGTGGACTGTTCCTCTCACCTCTCTCTTTACCATGATCGATCAAACTGGCCTTATTTCTGAAGCTTGGTGGAATGCAATTGTAGTCCTGATTCATAAGAAAGGTGACTATACAATCCCCTCCAATTACCGGCCTATCAACCTTCTTTTCATTATAGGCAAACTATATGCTAAGCATCTATTAACTAAATTAACTTCTTGGATATCTCAGCAAAGAGTCTTAGGTCCTGAATAAATTGGTTTTAGTAAGGGTAAACCTATAGTGGATCACTGCATTACTCTAGTGCACCTGGCTGGTAAATATATTACTTCTAGGAATTCCAAACTTCATGCAGCTTTCTTGGACCTCAAAGGGGCATTTGATTCAGTGGAGATCAACAATGGATAAAACTGCATCAACTGGGCTTTGATAAGAGACTTCTCAGATTAATCATAATGCTACATTCCTCTACCACTTGTCAAATCAAAATCTCAGCTACCAGGGAACTTACAACTAAAATTCCCTTCAATAAAGGAGTTAAACAAAGATGCACATTTGCTCCTTTTCTATTTAACTTATTCCTCAATTATTTGGCTCCCATACTAATAGAAGTAGATTGTTTTTCCCCAAAATTGGGCTCCCTGCATTGCTATATGCGGATGACACAGTACTCCTTTCTTGTACTACAGTTGGGCTCAGACGACTGTTGAACAGATGCCTCAGCTTTTTTCAAGAAAACAAACTGCATCTGGACTATGAAAAAAATTAAGATACTGGTTTTTGCTAAATTTTGTAAAACCCACAAATGGCTATTGGATGGGAGAGAAATAGAACAGGTTAGGCATTTTAAATACCTAGGTCTCCACTTTAGCTACAACATGTCTTGGTCATGTCACTGTAAATCTATAATTATTTTAGCAGCCATTAGTGCATCAGCCATTTCTCTGTTTTTCTTTCATAGAGTCAACCATTTGTTCCAGCAACTTTAAAAATCTTTAAAGTCAAAGTAATCCCGTAGTTACTGTATAGTATTCCCACATGGATTAGTGCCTTTGAGTCCAATATTGAAAGAGTTCAGTCCAAATTTGTAATCAAATGCCACTCTTTGTCTAGAAACAGGCCTCAACATGTTAGAAACAAGAGTATGGCTTATATCTATCAAATAAATATTGGTTATATGTGCACTATAACTCACTGAAAAGTCAAGACAGTGTGCGATTGCAATAAAGAAGGCCAACGCCATGCTGCGAATTATTAGGAAGGGAATTGATAACAAATCAGTCAGTATCATAATGCCCCTGTATAAATCGATGGTGCGGTCTCATTTGGAGTACTGTGTGCAGTTCTGGTCGCCGCACCTCAAAAAGGATATTATAGCATTGGAGAAAGTCCAGAAAAGGGCAACTAGAATGATTAAAGGGTTGGAACACTTTCCCTATGAAGAAAGGTTGAAACGCTTGGGGCTCTTTAGCTTTGAGAAACGTCGCCTGCAGGGTGACATGATAGAGGTTTACAAGATAATGCATGGGATGGAGAAAGTAGAGAAAGAAGCACTTTTCTCCCTTTCTCATAATACAAGAACTCATGGGCATTCAATGAAATTGCTGAGCAGTCAGGTTAAAATGGATAAAAGGACACAGAGAGTTGGACTGATGCGCTATTGAACATATGAAGCTGCCTTATACTGAATCAGACCCTTGGTCCATCAAAGTCAGTATTGTCTTCTCAGACTGGCAGCGGCTCTCCAGGGTCTCAAGCTGAGGTTTTTCACACCTATTTGCCTGGACCCTTTTTTGGAGATGCCAGGGATTGAACCTGGGACCTTCTGCTTCCCAAGCAGATGCTCTACCACTGAGCCACCGTCCCTCCCATTGGCCTGATCCAACATGGCTTCTCTTATGTTCTTATTCCGCTGGCTGTGGGAGCTATTTATACCAAATAGCTCCCATAGTCTGAATCCTCCTCGTCCTGTGTAAAGAAGAAAATATCCACCTTGGGTTTGTCTGTGGATTCTCTCTCAGGGCTGTCAAACACTCTACCCACGGGCCACACCCAGGGCTTTAATCAGGCCTGCAGGGCTTTTTCTCCCCCTCTTCCCCCTCCTGTCCTCACCCTTTGAAGCCCCGATGCTGAAGAGGCATTTCCAGCTCCTTCTGCCTTGTCTTTGCTGGCTTCTGGGCTTGCAAAGCTGAAAGGAAAACACAGAATGGATTTCACTTTGAGATCTCTGCATCCACTGATCATAAAATAAAATCCTTTGTGCTGCAATGTATTTCAATGGACTGAAGCTAAGGCTGCATTTTGCAGCTTTTTGCAGCATTTATGGCCAGTTGAAGCGCTCTGAAAATAAAGGGTTGTTCCTTTGAGCTTGTCTCTGAGGAATGAACTGGTGCTTAGTGAGTACTCTAACCTGAGAGTCAGCCACTGTTTGCCTTCCAGTGGGAAGAGAAAAAGAGACTGGTAGAAAGCTACAATGTACATGGACCTGTTTACCCCAGGGGTTCAAAAATTCGCCCACTCTTTTTGGCAATGCCCTCAGTAAAGACTTGAGCCGGTTCCCAACTATGCCAGGAGAAATTGTGTGCCTGCAGTATGTTGATGATCTCCTGATAGGAGCCAAAGACTCATTATTTTTCTGCTACAGTATCATATTGGGAGCAATAAAGAAGAATATGGGACAATGAATCAACTTGTTTTAAATGCCATGTACAAAGTCTTAGTGAGAATGGGATTTTTTTATATCTACCATAGGTAACTGCTGATGGGATAGTATTGCATCTGGCAAGAGCAAATGCTCTATGCACTTGTGGAACATGGAGGGTTGATAGATAAGAAGGCAGATGACCAATAATTGGGGAAATTCGAAAATTCAAAGGGGAGCAAGATGTATTCACAGCACCGATTAGTTTTTGCAATTCAGTATCTAAAATTCTAAATTTAATTAGATAATATTCATTTGTAAGAGGGACCATGTAGAGCAGGGGTGTCAAACTCATTTGTTACAGGGGCCAGATTTGACAAAAGAAGGCATCCTTAAGATCTATGACTGAAAAATGAGTGGCTGAGGCAGGTATAAGTCCCAACAAGACATATGGATTGGGAACCACAGGATGCAAAGTCTGTGCAAGAATTAATAGTTTGTAAATCCTGCACCGGTCTGTAATTCTTGGTGCTCGGCTTCTGAACCGGCAAAAGGGGGCTATTCTATGGAGACTGACATTCAATAAGAATTCCATAATGGAGGAGCCTGTCTAGGGGTGCGGTCACACTCACCATTAAATCCATCTGCAACGCGCCTCTATTATAATCCGCACAACCAATTTCCTGATCAGTAAACAGCCAGGCTACCGTTCTATCCCATGTGGGTCCCGTCGCTGGTCGATCAGAGTGCTCAACCGGACCTCATTTTTTGAGATGGCATTCCACGCTCGCACAAGCACAGTACCATGGGATATCGTGCTTGGCTTTTTTTTTTAAAGGTGCCAGAAAAGGTGTGCGATCTGCCCCCCCCCCCCCATTTAAACACCCGAAAAGGAAAGGGAAGCCCAGGAGTTCTCTTTGCTGTCTCTCCGCCTGGTGGGGAGATAGCAAAGGTGTGGGATCTTTCTCCCCCCCGCTATTTAAACACCCCGCCGTGGTGTTTAAATGGGGGGGGCGCACGGCAACTCTCTTTGCTGTCTCTCTGCCTGGCGGGGAGATAGCAAAGGTGCAGGATCTTCCTCCCCCCCATTTAAACACCCTGCCATGGTGTTTAAATGGGAGGGCACACGGCAACTCTCTTTGCTGTCTCTCCGCCTAGCGGGGAGATAGCAAAGGTGTGGAATCTTCCTCCCCCCCATTTAAACACCCCACCGTGGTGTTTAAATGGGGGGGGGCACATGGCAACTCTCTTTACTGTCTCTCCGCCTGGCAGGGAGACGGCAAAGGTGGGTCATCCTCCTCCCCTGGCAGGGAGACAGCAAATGTGGGTGATCTTCCCCTTCCCCATTTAGGAAAGGTCCCCTGTGCAAGCGCCAGTCGTTTTCGACTCTGGGGTGACGCTGCTTTCACAAAGTTTTCACGGCAGATCTTTTACGGGGTGGTTTGCCATTGCCTTCCCCGATCATTACACTTCCCCCCCCCAGCAAGCTGGGTACTCATTTTACCGACCTCGGAAGGATGGAAGGCTGAGTCAACAATTGCTGGCGCAATGATATCATTTGGAGTGGGCTCTCGCAGGGAAGCGGATGTGCGCTTGCGACGAGTTGGCTACAATGGAGCGTTCAAACATAGAAAGTACACGCGGGAGTCGTCAGAAGCATTCTTATTCTGGATTTAATGTACTATCAAAAAAGTCTGCATCTCAGTCGTGGCAGTTCGAGATATTGCAGTTTGCCTTCTGGGGTTGTATAACGCAACTCAAAGTTCATTTGGTTCTTTGAATCAAAAGTCAATCGGGCCTGCAACTTAAAAAGCAGGTCTCTTCCCATCAGCGGCACCGGGCAATCAGGTAAATGGACAAAATTGTGGTGGACTACATGGCCTTCTACTGTACAAGTTTGTTTGGCTAGAAGTGGTCTGGATTGCTTATGCCCTGTAGCTCCAATAATATTACTGTATTTGTGAATTCAAGGAGCAATCTTAACAGGCACCACAGATTGTGCAGCTCCAGTATCTATGAGGAATGGAATCTCCCAACCATCAATATCAACTGTGACCATGGGCTCCACGGGGCCAGGACTATTGGTGCCTGGTCTGTCCTAGTCATCCCATCCTTCCAGACCAGCCAGGCCGTTCCTCTGATATCTGCCTCTCTGGACCCGGCCTCTTCCTCTGGCTCCTCCGCTCCCACAGCCTCTAAACTTCAGTCCTGTCATCTGTCTAGGGGCGCTTTGGATCTCTTGTGTGCAGGGGGGGTGGGTTGATTCTGGCACAAGTCTCTCCAGTGCCCAAATTCTTTACAGTACACACACTGGTTTGGGTCTAAATTAGTCATTGCATATTTTTGATTTCTGCCATTCAATTCTTGCCCCCGGTCAGCCCCTCTGCCTCTCATAGATGGCTGCCCAGCCAAAGCTGCTGCCAACAGATCAGCCTTCCTTTTTATCTTTCTTTCTGCCTCCCACTTCTGGTCTACATCTTGAGTGGCATAAACTTTCTGGGCAATCTCCAGCAGTTGGGATAAATTCATGCCGGCAAAGGCATCTTGCTTCTGGAGCTTTTTGCAGATATCTGCATAAGTTTGGGGGACAAAAGCTTTATTCACCATGCACAAAGTTTTCTGCAGCCTCAGGATCGAATGGAGTATACATTCGAAATGCTTGCATCAAGCACTCAGCAGAAGCTCCAGGGCTCTCATCTGCTTTCTGGAGAACTTCACTGACTTTGGACATATTAATGGGCTTCTTGCCTGCTTCTTTCATCCCCTCTAAGATTGTCTGCCTGTATTCTAGTAGACGCTCTTTGGAAACTTGGGCATTGGGGTCCCAATTTGGGTCTGTTGCAGGAAATCGTTCCTTTATCCACTCTTCTCTATCTGCAGTTCCTTGAGGAACTTTTCCTTCTTCATCAGGAGAGGTGGGTACACTGGAACATATGACGGGGGACTGGCCAAGGGGTCTTCGAGTCCAACATCTAACACTGGGGACTTTTCCTTCTTTGGAGGGATTGTTGTTTTTGTTAACACATCCCAGCACAAAGCCATAACTTAACTTGCAGCTTTATCAGTTGCCCTCTGAGCCCCCTTCTTCTTCATCCTCTGTAATTTTTCTGGCCACCAGTAAGACTTCTGCACCATTGCTACCCAACTGTCGATGTAGGGGAACTGACTTTCGTGACTCAGGGACTGTGCTACACTTTTATAAACTCGGTGAACCAAGCCTTGGTAAAAGCTACCCTTGGGAGGCCATTCTACATGTAAGGCCACCCAATCTTCCTGACATAATGCTTTCAGAGTTTTGGGAGTCAGTTTGACTCCATAATCATCACACAAATATTCCTTAAAGTTCTGACACATATATTCTAGCGGAGTTTTTGACTGATTTCCACCCATGGCACCAGACGTTTAGACAAGACACTTCTAGGGAGAACAGAAAAACAGCAGCTGCCAGTAAGGGGTCTGGACAGCCAGGGAACCCTGTGGTTTTTCACTTCCTCTCATTCGTGACCCAATGAGGTCACCCTACTGGGAAATGCACTATAGAGAGTCCACTTTCGCTTAGAGACTGTGCCTCCTCTCATCCACACACACACCACAGAAATCCTCCCAGATCCTAGCCTCTGTGCTTCAGCGACAGAGCAGAGCCTACTGAACAGGGCTTAAAGAGTGATCAGGCCCTTCCTCTCTCACGAGAGGTAATCCAGATTCCCAGACAGTTCATATTCACAATCCTGAAGAACTTCCGATTCCCTGCACATGTCGGTTCAACCAGGCACGGGATCTTGGTTGGCGGACCGGGCACCTTCCCCCACCGGGTCGGAGAGAGCTGGACTCGATCAAAAATGTGACCGTGGCACCAAGTCCGATCTTCCCGCCACAAGGGTGGAAGGCGGACAATTATGCAGCCACCCCAAGGGGAAGGAAATATCGCACCAGGTAAATGTAGCAGAAAAATAACAAAGTCCGCACAGAATTTCTGGTATGAAGCGAGGTTTTACTCTGGCACCAAAGCAGAGTTCAGTTGGGCAGCAAAGCCCCAAAAACTGAACTAAATCCTCCTGAATACACACAGTTTTCTTAACAGGCAAGCAAGCAGGCACACAGGCTTATCTGATTTCAACAACCTCACCTTTGTGGAATTCTTTCTGGTAAAATTCCATGACATTGTCCCTTCCCTTTATCTATTACAGCAAGATGCCTCCAAGAGGTCGTTTTCTTATCTAGTCAACCAGCTTAGGAACACACCCGCTCAGGCAGTGATCAGTGCCCCAATGGAAAGTTACATCAGACACCCTAGTTTGAAGGCAAAGCATGCTCTTATTCATTGTATTCATTATTATAGGGGTATTAATTATTCAGGGTCTCCCGTTCAATACTATACGCCTTAGGTTTCCAGACCCAATTTTGCTCAATATGACAGATTGCTCAGATGCTGCAAAGGTATGCCATCTTCTGAATGATTTGTCATCTGAAATAACTGAAAAGGTTGCTTTATTCTTGAGTCTGGTAATCAAGGATCGTTTGTCCAATATTTAGCTGTATATGGCAGGCTTATTTTATTATTTCTGTATCTCTTTATTGCCTTATTTATAATCTGATATATGCCAACAAAGGCTTGTGTGTGTATGTGAGTAGGGATGCCAGAAACCAACAGTGAGCATGTTTGATAGATGAATATACTATGCTCAGTTTCACTAGCCACAATCCCCTGTGAGTCAAATCTTCTGTTTACCTGAATATAGTCCACTCTAAATAGCTGTTGGCTGGGCTTTTTTTGGTGCAGGAACTCATTTGCATATTAGGCTACATACCCCTGATGTAGCTAATCCTCCAAGAGCTTACAGGGCTCTTAGTTACAGGGTCTACTGTAAGCTCTTGGAGGATTGGCTTCATCAGGAGTGTGTGGCCTAATATGCAAAGGAGTTTCTGCTCCAAAAAAAGCCCTGGCTATTAGGCAGCTCTGCTTCTATGCATTAGTAGTGGTTCTGAAAATGTGCTCCCTTGCTTGCAGAGGATTTTGCATCTATGCAGTAAGTGAAATTATTCTATCCAGAGTCTTGGATGGTCTGGTCAGGTTATTAAGTGAGGCGGGGCGGGGGGGCTAAAACTCCCATAGAACAAAAATAAATATTCACAAAATAATGCTGATGACATGGACTTCAAAAACCACCAAATCGTAGGACAAAAAACCCACACCTATATCATTTCTTTATAAGAATTGACATTGATTTGCTCACTTTTTTATACAACTGAGTGCAGAGCACAGTAATGGGGGGAAGTGGGACTCATGTTGGATAGTGTGGGAATGCGCATCTGCGAAACACTGCTGATTATACTATAGTGTACTTCAATGTGCGAAAACTAACTTGACAAACAGGCTCCAAGTGTTCACAAAAAAAAAAATGATAAGTAAAAATTGACTCCTTGTTTGTGACTAGCAACAGACAGTGAGCTGAACCAGCAATGGTTGTGGCATCCCAAATGAACAATATTAAGAGTTAGACCTAAAATAAATGGGTTAATTTCCCTTAGTTACCTTGGGTAAGTAACTGTCTCTGAGTCTCAACTCTCCATCTGTCAAATGGGAACAATAAATTTGTGTTTCACAAGACTGTTTTGAGAAGAGATCAAAAGCATTTCATATCGCTTAGACAAATTTTATTTAGCAACTAAGGATAGGCACAAACCTAAAAATTCCAGTTTGGGACAGCCCCCGAACTGAACCCTGAACTGAACTGAACAAAACACCCCTACCCACGTTGAGCCAGTCTAGAGAATTTGGTTCCCCCCTTTCTCTTGGCTGCAGCTCACCATGGCTGGGAGAAAGAGGGAGATTGCCCAGCCATTTAATCCATCCATTTCACTTCCCCCCACTTCAAAGCAGGGAAAGCAAGACCAACCAGTGAAAAAGTAGGCACCCATTTCAACCTTACAGTGAGGTGGGACCACCCATCAGCTGTGAGACTGAAATGGTCTGCAGCCTAAGCCTAAGAGCTCAGCTGCAGACCCCGCACTGCTCAGCTGTTAAATTTAAATGGCCCAAAACAGCTAAACCAGACAAAAGTCTGGAAAATATTCTGAACCAGCCCAAGCCCATGCTGAATTCTGGCTCATGAGCCAGTTCATACCCATCCATACTAGCAACTTCATCAGCCAAAATTCACAACACAAACAGAATAAACATATAAAAACAGACAAATATAACCAATTATCACAGATTTTGTCGTATAGCTATAACTGCAGCAAATGACTACAATTATCTCAGTTACCATTTGTTTTGGCTCTTTGTATATAAAAATATAAAAATGTTTGCTATCACATTATGGAATAGTTAGTGTGCATACCATAGTAAGCCAAATGTATGTCAATGTCCTTACTATTACAATACAAGAAGATCTTGTTGCAGGGGTAGCAGAATGTTTTCCCTGCAAAATACAAACAGGTTATTTATCACTAATGATATTGCAAATTGTCTGCAATATCCCAACATTTTCAGGCTTTGTAGTCATACCATGCACTGTTTAATACCAACTTTTTTTTCTTTCATGGACATTCATGCAACAGTACAGGAACACACTTCATTAAGGGCAGCCACATCTTTATTTATTTAGTGCAGGAAACTGGATGTGTAAACTGTTAATGAGAGAACAAATTATACAAGCATGGCATTCTTCAATGAATGAGTTTTCCATGATGCTATCAGGCCCAGACAGGAACCATGATCAAACTTCCATTTTAGACCTAAGATTTCCAGTTTAGGATACCTATAGTCAACGGCTTGAACTGAAATCTGGGACCTAAAGCACTGCTCTGTTGAGCAGGCAAGGCAGAAGTAGTTATACCACATGTAAACCTTACAGGGTGGTTGTCAGAACAAAATGGAATAGGGCAGGAGTGGCCAACGGTAGCTCTCCAGATGTTTTTTGCCTACAACTCCCATCAGCCCCAGCCATTGGCCATGCTGGCTGGGGCTGATGGAAGTTGTAGGCAAAAAAACATCTGGAGAGCTACCATTGGCCACCCCAGAATAGGGGGAAACCATGTAAGCTACAATGAGCTCATTCGAAAAAGGATGGGATAAAACCTGTAAACAAAACCTGTAAACAAAATTCCCAACGCCATGCTGGGAATTATTAGGAAGGGAATTGAAAACAAATCAGCCAGTATCATAATGCCCCTGTATAAATCGATGGTGCGGTCTCATTTGGAGTACTGTGTGCAGTTCTGGTCGCCGCACCTCAAAAAGGATATTATAGCATTTGAGAAAGTCCAGAAAAGGGCAACTAGAATGATTAAAGGGCTGGAACACTTTCCCTATGAAGAAAGGTTGAAACGCTTAGGGCTCTTTAGCTTGGAGAAACGTCGACTGTGGGGTGACATGATAGAGGTTTACAAGATAATGCATGGGATAGAGAAAGTAGAGAAAGAAATACTTTTCTCCCTTTCTCACAATACAAGAACTCGTGGGCATTCGATGAAATTGCTGAGCAGAAAGGTTAAAACGGATAAAAGGAAGTACTTCTTCACTTCTTCTTCATATGTTCTTAAAAGGACATATAAAGTGCCTTGCTGGATCAGACCTTGGGTTGCCAGATCCAACTCAGAAAATATCTGGGGACTTTGGGGTGGAGTCAGGAGACTTTCCCATCCCCTAAAATAAATAAATAAAAATACAGCACTGCAGTCCTCCTGAATATAGACTTCATTTCCTCATCCCCCCAGCAGCTGCACTTCCACTAAATGAAAGTGAACACACACACGCACACAGTCTCACAAATCAGCCAAAATAAACAGCTAGCACACACACAGTTTTGTGAAATCACTGGGGCAATTTACTCATGGGAGTTGCTGAATGTAATCATCCACTGTATTTCAACCAACTTCTTCATACTAACAAGAAAATGAAAGCACAGCAGCCTAGGGCATGGAGTTTTCCTCCAAATAAACAAAGGGACTCTGCTCGTTTCTCTTCCTTTCTTATATGCTTCACACATTCATTGGGAAGACCCACATGGCTCTGCCTACTCACCCCACCCATTCAGCTTTCCTCTTGTTCAGATTTAAAGGCATACACACAGTCTAAAACACAGGCAGTTTGCAGTCTTCTTTTAAGCCTGCAGATATTTAAAGGCACATGGTGGCTGTTGGGGCAGAGCTTCCCCCTGCCAGCCAGCTGGCTGGAGGCAGGGAGGAGCCTGCAAAACTAGGGGATCACCCACTGGTACCTGGGGACTTGCAAACCTAATCAGACCACAGGTCCATCTATTCTAGTATTCTCTGTGACACAGTAGCCAATCAGCTGTTCGGGAACACCAACAGGTAGGGCATAGAAGCCAAGGCCTTCCCATGATAGTCTCCTAGCACTGGTATTCAAGGATTTGCTGTTTTTGAATGTGGAATCATCTTGGCTAGTAGCTGTTTATGGGTCTGTTCACCATTAATCTAATTCCCTTTCTCTCTCTTTTCTTTTTCTCTCTTTTTTCTTTTAGGAAAACAATGGGGCTACAGAAATAAAAGGGGGAAAGTAGAAAAAAGGGTTATTCTACATAATTACATTTGTCAAAGACAATCATATAGTACATAATGTATAAGGCAGTTGATATTTTCCCTTTCATTCTCATATTATAATTGTAAAAGTATTATCCATAAAATACAATAGTTCTTATTTCTGTTGAGGTACAACTGTATTCATCATTTAAGTTTTAAGTTTCAAACTTCCTAACTCATCTATTTTGATTACAACACTGGTTTCATCATTACTACACACAGGCCTCGGATTCAGTTGGAGCTCACAAGAGCGCAGCTCCTGAACCTTTATGAGAGTCCCACCTCCTCCTTCTGAGAGTTCCACCTTCTTGTCCATTGAATAGTGGGTGCAGCTGCATAACAATCCCTGGATGAGCTCCACCACCTATTTTTCTACAAAATGACCCCTGACTACACATATAATATTACATTTTTTGCCATTTCATTAGAACATTTAATAGATAAATAGTATATCACAGTGTAAAAGTAGTATATTATGGTGTAATAGAAAGTCTATTATATATCTCATATAGAGAACCCATTTGTTTTCAAGATATTACACGTGGAACAGTTTTTAATTCTACTTCTATTTTATTACCATATATTTGTATATGATATTTTCTCACTTTAAGTTTGTCTCCTGCTGGCATAATATAGATAATACACACTCCATTTCTCCTCAAATTTTGTAATAGACCTGTTTTTCAAATAGTTTGTTAATTTTGCTATTACTGCATATTCAGTGAATTTGTTTTCCCATTTTTCTAAATGTATACAGACATATAGTTTCAATTTTGCTATGTAAATAATACTAGCCACTGTCACTATGACTGAGTCCAGACCACCAGCTCAGGGTGGCATTGACCTGGAAGTGAGCCAGCAGAAACGGAAGTGTCCAGGAGCGTCCAAAACAGGGATGAGCTACGGGCGCCCCAGAAGAGCATCCAGAGCACTCATGCACCCTGTTCACTGCTCCCTGGGTGCTTTCTGGATGCTTCTTGGCCATGCAGATGGCTGGGGAGGCACCTTGGAGGCACCCCAGTGATTAGGTACCACTTTGCAAGTGCTCCTTTTTGAGCCAGCTTCAGGTGAGTCATGGATGGATCAGGGGCGGGAGCAAGAGAGCAGGCAGATGTGTGCATTTGGATGCACTTTTTTGTGTACTCACCTGCCGTCCCTTAAACCGCCCATCTGAACCCAGCCTATTTGAATATCTTTTCAAAAATATTTGGTAAATTGTTAGGCAAAACACCCAATAGCATACTCTTGGCTTCCATTGGCAATTTAAACATTAATATATCCTGCATTATCAATGTATTTCTTTCCAGTGCTTTCATATGGCAACTTTTGCAAGTGGATTTTGCTATTCTTACACAGTAAAAACCAATTGCAAAGCATGTAATTTAGTGTGTGTGAATGCACCCTATGTCTTGAAATTTCCAGCATTTTCCTTTGTAGTTTTTATGTGCTTTCTCAATGTCCTTTTGAATTATATATTATTTGAAAAACATTTTGTACTAATTTTCTCTTAGTGTCTGGCTGATTGTTAATTTGATATCTTTCCCCCATAGTTGTTCCCAGCATTGCAAAAATATGTGTTCTTTAAGGTTTTGCATCCACTTAATCATACTTTTTTCACTTCTTCATCTTCTGTTTCTAGCTGGAGTAAAATCTTATATATCCACTGTAGTAAATGCTATTTTTATTTTATAATCAACTGTTCAAATTCAGTTGCATCTCTTAGAACTCCACCTTCAATACTCATGGTTTTGAGATTAATTGATAATATATCTATCAGCCATTGAATGTTTACACCATAATTTTTAATATCTTGCCAAGACTTTATTTTCCCAAGTGTTTATCATCATACCATATGTTCTTTAAAAAAATCATTTTTATTTCTCATGGTCTTATCATAACATGCTTCTATTGGGGGCATAAACAACAATTTTAAAGGGCTCAAGACATTCTGGAGTTTAAACGATATTCTCAAAAATCCATATCTGATTACATGATTTATTTCTTCTGTTATGATTTTTTTAGTCATAAAGATCTACAGATTCTAATTTCACTATTATTTCAGAGCAATTCTGAGCTGTGTCTGTGCTGGCCCTAAGGGCCAAGTTATGTTATGGAGGAGGGAGTGTAGCTGGCTGTTTGCAAGGCCATGTCCATGGTGATTCTGCTGGAGTATAGCCTCACAGTGTACTCTCACTGCAGGGCAGCATGAGGGGAGGGGCACTTTGGGTCAACAGGAGTAGTTGCCCTT
Source organism: Heteronotia binoei (assembly GCF_032191835.1). NCBI lineage: Eukaryota > Metazoa > Chordata > Lepidosauria > Squamata > Gekkonidae > Heteronotia > Heteronotia binoei. The sequence goes on from NC_083223.1 coordinate 72,882,273, forward strand.
GCATGTGACAGTTGGGGTGGGGAAGGGCAATTTGAAAGAGCCCCATTCTCCTCTCTCACCCTCTGCAGTGGCTGCCTCCAATGCTACTTTCACAGTTGTCTTCCTCCCGGGTGCCAGAGGAACCCCTTCCTGGAGCAGACACACAATTAGCCCATCCATACACTCATTTTATTAGTGATCTCTCTCCCCCATAGGTTGCATCATTCTCCTCTTCTCCATTCCATGCTCACAACATGGTTGGTTGGTCAGGCTGAGAGTATGCATCTGGCCCAAGGCCATCTGGGGCTCCCAGGTCCAGCCTCATATTCTAACTGGCACAATATGCTTATTCACCCAGACCACCATCTGGCTCCTCCCCCTTCATACAGAAGCATGTGAAGTGAGCAAGCCCTCTCTCTTAAACATTCCCTCAACAAACTCATGGGAGAGTGGCAGATGGGATGGGGAGGGAGTGGGGTAAGGAGGGCTGTGGAGCTCCTGTCATGTAGCAGAAACTAAGCAGCGGAGACAAAGCTGGGGCACAACTGGACTTTATTGCACTGGAATCCATGGTAAGGGGTGACAATGCTGCCAACTTCCACTTTGGGGACTGAGGATGCCCAGCATGGTGTGAGCCTAAGTGGGATACCATTTGCTGGGCACAAGGCTCTGCTTCAAGAGGAGGGCTGGAACAGCTTACTGAGTAGAGTGCAGGGGGGGCCTTGCCACATCCACAAGCATCTCTTGAATCTCCACCTGCAAGGTGGTAAAACAGAGCCACGGCAACCAAGCACTAGTGCCATGCCAGCCTCGGCCATGGATGTCTTGTCCTAACAGGGTTTGCAAAGGCAGCCCCACTGGGGGGGGGGCTCCACATAATGCCCCCTTGAGGCACATGATGGAACCAGCCAACTTAACCCATTCTGTGTTGAATTGCTCATGAATTGCTTGCAATCCATCCACCACAGCAGCTCAAGGCTGTGATTCAGCAAGGGAATGGTTTAAAGCCAGTTCACCACAAGCAGGAGAGAAAATGCCAGACCCACCCCCTCAGCCACCCCCTGTGCCCTGCTGAGGGTGGGAACCAGGCAAATGACTGAACATCTCACAGATAACTTTCCAGGGAATTATTCCCATGGCATGTCAGGGGCCATGGTGCCAAGCCCGAGCTTAGTGCTGGGCTTGAATGCTGGAAATGGTGTCACAACACCCAGCTTCAAGCAGGTTTGGGATGCTTGTCCATGTGCAAGTGTCTCTGTGCATTGAGCCTCCAAAGGTCGAGTACCTGTTAGCAGAGGTCATTTTGTAGAAAAATAGGTGGTGGAGCTCATCCAGAGATTGTTATGCAGCTGCACCTACTATTCAATGGACAAGGTAGGTAGGTCGGAGAGAAGAGGGGAAACCTTCAGAAAGGTTCAGGGGCTGCGTTCCTGTGAGCTCCTGCTGAATTCAAGGCCTGCCTGTTAGAATTCTGAAATGGGAGAGGTCAGCCACCAAAGTATAGACTTCGGTGTCAGTGCGAAGTGGGGAGCTCCTTGGATGTCAGTAGGGTTGCCAACTCCAATTCAAGAAATATCTGGGGACTTTGGGGGTGGAGCCAGGAGATATTGGGGCGGAGCCAGGAGCAAGGGTGTGACAAGCATAATTGAATTCCAAGGGAGTTCTGGCCATCACATTTAAAGGGACAGCACACCTTTTAGAATGCGTTCCTTCCATAGAAAATAATGAAGGATAGGGGCACCTTTTTTTGGGGCTCATAGAATTGGACCCCCTGGTCCAATCCTTTTGAAACTTGGGAGGTATTTTGGGGAGAGGTACTAGATGCTATACAGAAAATTTGGCACCTCTACCTCAAAAAACAGCCTTCCCAGAGCCCCTGACACCCGCGGATCAATTCCCCATCATTCCCTATGGGAATTGTTCCTGGAGGTGCATAATGGCTGTGGGGGTGGAGCTTCCCCCGCCGGCCAGCTGGCTGGGGGAGGGGGGAAGCCTGTAAAACCAGGGGATCCCCCGCTGGGACCTGGGGATTGGGAAGCCTAGATGTCAGTGCAAAGTGGTTGCCCTCTAGTGCTAAGTGCTGTCTGTGATTTTCTTACCACCAAAGTGCCTCACCCCCTCACTCTAAATTCACATTACTGAGAGCTCCAGGAAAGTCCCATACCATGCACCCTACCTACTGAGTTGTACAATGTCCTGGTGGATGTTTATGTAGGATGAGGGGAGCCGCAGTTGGGTGCTGGGGAAGAGTCTTGGCCACCCCACAATGGGAGGGATTGGCCACAGCTGTAGTCAGCATCCTGAGCTCCTCTGAGGTTAATGGGCAGGGATTTTTATATTTATATATAATTGTTTGTTCTTGTAATTTTAAAGTAATTTCTGATTGTCCAGCTAATATCTCTTGACACACTTTTTGAATGTTCTTCTGGGTTCTTTTCTCAGACTTGAATATTTCTCGGAATACTCTAAATATGTTTTAAGGTTCTTTTCTCTGAAACTTGAATCGTCTTTTGAGTTCTTTCTTCAAATTGTTGCATTTGATCACCAATGTTTGCAATAATTTTCCCACCATTTCTTAAATTCTCTGGTCCTTGTCTGTTTCATCTGTACTTTTTTCTTCTTCTCTTTGACGTGTTCTGGTTGTCATTCTCCTTGCTGTTCTTCACTTTTAAAAAATATTGTACATACTTCCCATACACTGTTTTCTACGTATATATCAAATGCACAACAGTCAAAGTTACTACTATTTAAATAACTCAGCTGAAGTATATGTCCATTAAGATAAAACTAGTATTTTCTACAGTTCTTTAAAAAGAGCTAAATATAGCAAGTAATTAATGTTCTGAATTAATACAGTATAAATGAAAAGGTAGCTTATCTTCTAATCACTGAGTCACAAACATCAATCTATCACCAACAGAACATTTTTTTCTATTAAAAGTAAAATTATTAAAGCAGGGGAAAATGGTGATAAATGAGAAGGAGGAAAGGGAAGGGAGAGCAACAAAGAAGCAGAAAAAAACATGGGAAATATGGAGCACTTTCAAAGGCTCCAGTGCTTTTTCACTGGGGGGTGAACAATGCCAGGGAAGGAGGGAATTTACTTCTCTATCCTTACCACTCCTCCAGGTAGCATTCCCTCTAAGCTGAGTTAGTGTGAGCTAGCTCACAGTTTTTTAGCCTCCAGCTCACACAGGAGCTCAGGAAAAATGGCCCTAGAACAACCTAATTTATGCAGTAGCTCACAACTTTAAAGCCAATTATCTCACAACTTTAAAGCCAGTTATCTCACAAAGTAAATTTTTTGCTCATGAAACTCCTTAGCTTAGAGGGAGTATTGGCAGGCCCAACAGACAGGTGAACCCATTGGGGGGTCTTCATAAATCAGGTTTCCACCTGGGTTCTGGAAATATCATGGGCAGCTGAGACAAGGAGGGCTTTTTGCCGATAAGGTCAGCTGACCTCAACCGATCCTTTTCTTCTTTCTCTCTCTCTTTTTTGTAAATCAATCTGGATTCAGCAATCTTTGCAATATTTTGGGCTCCCAGAACTGTGATCATAATTGAATAAACTGGCAGACTACCAGCAGTGTTTGAAGTCAGCTTCCAATATATAGTGGTAAGAGGGACTCCCTTCAAAAATTTATGGCTTTTGGAGCAAAGCTTCTGAAAAAATGCTGATCTTTAACTATAGATATTCAGCAAAATATTTATTTAACCAGTTTTAAAGAACTTTCTTTTTTCCGAACCAAATTTGGCTGCTTTCCAAGAAAATCTCAGCTTCAATTATAGAGTGAAAATACTATGTGAAGCTGGTTTTTTATATTATCTAATTTGTGGAATATATAATTGGTGATTTTCATTTTCACTTTTACTCTTTCTTATCTTTCAAAAATTTTTAATGTTTGATGGAAGGCGTTTATTTGAAGCATTTAGTGTTTCAGCTGTGACATGTTGCAGCAGGGATTTTTAAAACTTTATTTCGCTAAGACAGCCTGCTCATCAGAAAGACAAGATTTATTTTTTCCTGTTATTTATTTTCCTATTTGAACATCTGAAATCCCCCAGAATGAAAACCAGGATGAAAGCATCATTGCTTTTTCCCCCTGAAGACCTTATGAATCAGCATACCTGGAAGCAAAGCTAAGATGCTGCTGATTTTTGCTTTTCCCCCTACTTCCTTGTCTAATTCCATTTCAAAGCCATCTGTGCTCATGGCTATGACCACATCCTCTGTCAATTTTGCAGTTTAATTACTCATTGAATAAAAAAGCGCTTCTTTTGTCTGCCCTGAATCTGTTGTTCATCAATATAATTAGATACCCCCACGTTCTAATGTTATAGTAGAGGGAGAAAGAGTTCTCTCTATCCACTTTCTCCACCAAGTGCATAATTATACATATCTCTAATCTCTGTCATGTCTCCCCTTAGTTGTCTTTTTTCTAAACTAAAACGTCTCAGACTCTTTAGCTTCATAGAAAAGGTGTCACAGCCCATTAACTAATACAAATATAACCATTATAGGTGAATGGGTCAGTTTTTTATTTCTTTATTTATATAAAACCAGGGCTTTTTTTTTTGCAACAGGAACTCCTTTGCATATTAGGCCACAAATCCCTGATACAGCCAATCCTCCAAGAGCTTACATTAGGCCCAGTACTAAGAGCCCTGTAAACTCTTGAAGGATTGGCTACATAACAGGGGTGTGGCATAATATGCAAAAGAGTTCCTGCTACAATAAAAGCCCTGTATAAAACTGGCTTTGTATTGTAACTGGATTATCTGAGTGAGAGATACAGACATTTTCTTCAGAAGATTGAGAAAAGTGGCTCAACTGGTTGCCATAATTACTTGCTGATGAGTCCAAAACTTTATAGAAACTACATCAATCATTTTTTCAACTGGGATTATCCACTGTAGTACAATATATTGTGGTCTTCGAAATTGCATCATTTCATCTATGGTTTCCATTCTCACAATAAGAAAATACCATACGAAAATGGTGTATTACATGTTTCATTAACAGTACTCAGAATACACCATATTCTGGTGTGGGTGGGTGTGTATTTGTATTTATAGTGCATCTCACCCTTGAATATTTCTTATTTTATAAATAATGATCACTTCCTTGAGATAAGGTCCAAGAGGCTAGCCTAATTTCATCGCTCATTGACACATACAATATATGCAAATACAAAGAAATTCAGAGCATCATAGGGCTGCTATGGAGGCAATGAGAATACTGAGAACCTTTGGAAGCCAAAGGGACCACAACTCACCCAGCAGCTTCATAGGCTTTCAACCAGATTTTCAACATACAGGTTGTATTTCTGAATATACTTCTCCAGACAGTACAATTACCATTTGAACAGCCCTTGTCTTCTGTGCAGAATGCCATGTAATCGTATGTACGCTGTCATCTTCTCCCCACATTTGGGCATGTTTAAGCTCTTTGCATGCAGACAAACAATCCATCTAACGTTTCACTTCCATAACTACTTGTGAGCAGGACATGAACTATGTGTCGATTTCTGACCTGAAATGTCAATTTCTATGTTTTAAATTGTTTTTACTGTTTTTACTGTTTTATTGTATATTTATATGCATGAGCGTGTGAGTCGCCCTGAGCCTGCCTCGGCGGGGAGGGTGGGATATAAATTGAATTAAGTAAATAAATAATGTGCTTGTGGTGCTAATGATATAGAAAGCTTGAATCATATCTTCTTGCATTGTATTTATAATTGTGATCTCCAAGCCTTGTACTTGGAGCCTTTAATGAGAAACCAAGAAAATCCATCAGATGAGTGAGAGATATTTGTTCTACTTTCTAATTGTTGTGTAATGACTATTGAAACTGTGGCCAATTTTTTGTATCTGGCCCCCAAGAGGAGACACTGTTTTAATGTGTTAGTGATTTCAGCTATTTTCTTGCCTGTTTGTGGCATTGTGGTATGCTATTAAAGGTTGCTGTTGTTGTTGACATGAACTGAACCAACAAGTAATTGAGTGTCTCTCCTTCTAAAGCCATGGGAAAGACAACAAGAAAAAACAATCTAAGGGTCAGATTTTTTTTAAAAAAAGTGTTACCATGGAAGTACAAAATGACCCAGCTGCTGATCCAACTATTCTAGGTACATCGTTCCAGATCCTTCAAAGTGGCTGTGCAGTACTGCCTGAGTTGATGGTACATTATTTCTTCATGGTATTGTTAAGAAAAATGCTCTTAATTCCTCTTTACCCAATTTTTCTGACACCCAGTAAGCCACTTCTTTTTCTGCTTTTAGGACTTTGGAGTCAGTTTCTAATCAATTCTGTTTTGACCAAAGAGTAATCTGGAGAGATGAGGAACAGAAAGAGAGATGCTGCAAAATTTTGGTTTTTCTCTTTGCAGATGGTGAGAGGTGGCCAATGTCTTCCCAAACTTTCCAGCCCCCAATACCAGAACATCCCCTCCCCATAGGGGAGTGTATGTGTGTAACATAAAAGTGAAGCAACTCCAAGGTGTTACAAAGGAGTCCATTGATTTAAAAAAAAAAATTAAAAATGAAAGAGAAATCCTTTTTTTTTTTTAAGAGAAAAAAATCAGAAGAACCAGTGTCTATAGTATTAAAAGTGTATTTTGGAAAGAAAAATGCTCCTCTTGTAACAGCTCTTACTTCTTCTGCTGATAATTAGTCAGTAAGAAAACCCACTGAAATCCTGGAAGTCCTTGGCTAAAGTAATCTATGGGAGTGATCAAACCCAGAAGTTGCCACAGTAGTCTCCCAGTCTTCAAAAAGCTGGCAGTGTTTGAGGCGCACTGCCGCAATCAGACAGCGCCCACCTAGATGCCAGGAGAGATACAGGATACACATGCACCAGAGGAGTGTTCACAGAGCTTCTGCACATGCATGGTGCATGCATGGCATGTCCTGGCTGTTCAGATGGCCAGAAATGCACCACAGAGGCACAGCAAGGAGTTTGCCACTAGGATGTATCCAGTGGCTATTAAAAATCAGAAGACGAGGAAGGGTCAATTGCATGGCAGAGGCCAGATGTGCACATGTAAACATATCTCTTTAATCCAGAGATGGGGGTAGATATGGCAGGGCAAAACTCACATCTGATCACATCCTAAAATTTGCTCCAAGCTAAAAGAGCAATCCTAAACAAGACTACTCAGAATTCTACTCATCCCTGCTACTCCCAGGGAAGTATTTAGGATTGCACTGTAAATTATATAATAACTTGTCTGAGCAGACTATTAAATTACGGTAGTCAGAACTTAGCCATCATTCTTTCATTACAAAGTTTTCTCCTACAACTTTTCCATGTGACATTTTAATTACTCTTGAAAATGCTTGGGTCTAATGACAAGGACTGCAACTGTAAATCAAGGGAAGTGGTAATTGGATTATTTGAAGTAATATATATGATTGCAGATGTTTTCAGTGAAATGAAGTTTATGGTGTGCATTGTGATTGATGTTGTGCTCTTAAAATTACATAAAACTATTTTACATTTTTTCCCTTAATGATTTATTTTGGAAGGAATAAGAAAGGTAATTGAGTGATCTAGAATAGATTTGGTTTCTAAGAAGGAAAAAAATGAAACCAAGAAAATTGCAGTACTGCTGAGGTGCCTGGAAGATGAAGTCTGAGTAGCCCAATGCTGAGATGGTTCTGATCTTTCCTATCAGATCACAGGTTGCAGTGAGAGATGCTGAATCATCCTCTGACAGTTGTGTGTGTGTATGTGTGTCACAATATTTTACGTTAGTTCCAATGTTGTTTAATATCTACATGAGTCTCCTTAATAAGACTGCCCACTGTTCTGGAATAGGTTGTCATTAATAAACTGGTGTCACCCAAGATCGAAAGTGAAGGGGAGCAGGTCACCTTCCTGGGGAGGCTGTGCCAGCATAATGGGGCTGCCACTAAGAAGCTCATCTCTCTTGGAATCTCATAGGCTCCATTTGCCCCCAGGTGTAGGCTACTCCAGTCATTTCACCACCCTTGCAGTGATCAGCCAAACTTTCAGAAGTGGCACAAGCTGAATTTCCAAACCCCTAATCAGATCACCAGAAGCCTTCTCAGTACAAGAGATTATCTCAACCATGTGACCTTTATCATGTGCTGGGCCTATTGCAACCTGGAATAGCTCCATGGCAGCCATAGTGACTATAAAGTGCTCAACTAATCCTAACAAGCCAGTCTCTTAATGATCATTGAAATGTCCCAGAAACAACAGTCTGGGTGATTCCAACATCAAGTCAAGGACTATCTCTGCCATCTCAGACAGTGGCAAGCTCAGTGGATGGTAAACCAAAAGCAAGCAGTCCACTATTAGTACCAGCAATACTCTGCACTGTGAGTTTGCAGAAGGAAAAAGATTAGCTGCGGAGGGAAATATTTAGGCACAATTGGTTATTTTTGTAAAATATGTGTACTTCCCTTTAAAATTTATTTAATCAGAACATAATTTACACTCTATCAGCCTCCGGATGGAAAAAAAAAATCTGTTCATTTTAAAAGGAGATATCATAATACACTCATTTTCTGCTGCATTTGCTGGCAATTCATTATTGGCATTCGAGTTTTGTTTTATTGCAGACCAGCAGCCAATTAATTCCCACGCCATAAAATGTATGATAATCTACTATCCCTGACAACAAATAATAAAGGTTTTTAAAGCAGTTAACCCAGAGCTTTTAAATTTTCTTTTCCACAGAGTAAGCTTTCTCATTATGCAGCTGTTGGCTTATGGTTTGCATTGTGTGGTTTATACACTCTTCATTCTTTCACATTTGCTGTCTAGTATCATCCTAGAGGCAGCAACCATGATTGTTTACTTTGGGGGAAAGCAAATTGAGTGCTGATGTGCTTGATATATATGTGCTGTGATAAGATTTTAGCACATGAATCCAAGGAGAAGAGTTTAAACCATATGGCTAGTCATTTCTCCTAGGATCGACTGTGATTACTCTGTGGACTCTCCTTGATCTATGGATCACTAATGAGAGCCAGTCAGCTAAGTTGTTTGCATACTAAGTTAAATTAGTTCTATTCAGCGACTCCACTGAGAGACTTAAACATTCTGTTTTCAGTCTTGCATTAAGTGAGAAAGAGAGTAGTAGACTCTGTGGGGTTCTAAGTCCTGATCAGCCTTTTTTTCTCTTCTTCTAGCAACTTCCTCCTCTTATGTCTAACTCCCTTTTCAGTATCAAGGAGTTTGTCACTGGCAATGTGCTAAAGGAAATGGATTTTCACAAAATCTGGGTTAAGGATAATAGAGAGCCTGCTGGCCAAAGCTAATAGAGAACTCCCTGTAGATCAATGACATAGCTCTTGCTTTTATAACTGGAGATCTTAGATTTCAGTGCCAGTAGGAACCTCTCTCGCTAATTAATTGTGCAAGTTCTGCAGTTAGAGGATGCTTGAAAGCTTCAGCACACTGGTAAATGGTGGTGAGCCTTTAAGAGCTATAAAACCAGAGATATGTGACTATCTTTTTTTAAAAAAAAATGAAGAAAAAATAATTTATTTTATCTGAGGTCCTTCAAGTCACCCACATTAAATCAGAATTATAAACTTTGGTTGATTTAATCATTAGCTTAATCAACTAAAATTCCTATTGTTTTGCAGATTAAAATCCACTACTAGTTCTGAATGGGGTTGAGATTGATAGGTTAATGCTGTGGCCCATGTATACATTCCAGGTTTTATCTCCCTACAGCACATTACTGGAAAAGATCCTTTGGTTTCCCTCTATCTTGTGTCTAAACCTTGCAAAGTATTTGGATTGCAGGATGAAACTGTCTTGACCTGTAGCAGAAAAAGTTGGCTACTGAAACAAATGTAAATATGTCTTTTGAATCTGCATTTTCTGTTAACTCCTGATGGGATTTTAACTTATGATCTATTATGCACAAATATTTCCCCATCGTACATGTCCATTGGGTTTTCTTTGTCATTCTGTATTGATTTTCTTCCCTTCAGTGCTCAGTTTACTTTCTTGTCACTGTTTCTCTGGGTTTTCTGAGAGTGCTTTTGGGCCAATTTTTCCCTTATTTCACTTCCAAACCAAAGGTAATTCAAAAGTGTAGAGATTCCCTTGGATTTTCCCCGCCCACTTGGTCACTCCCCCGCCCACATCAAGGTTGTTCTGCCCACTCTGCACCTTCCACCATCATCCCCCCTTCATCAGTGTGCAAGCTCCATTTCCACCTCATTTTTAATTTTTTTACAAGCAGCATTAGTTATATGAGACTATCACTATTCTCAGATTGCTGAATTTAAATAAATTAAAACGGGGGGGGGGGGGGAGTTTAAAAGAAGCTGTGAAAAGTTTAGTTTTCTGCTGCTGCTGACCTGAAAGGAGGATGAATGAGGAAGCAAAAGAAAAAAGGATTTCTGTACTGCACACAAACAAAATTAAGGGCAGGATCATAAGCATGGAATGAAATTGACATGAGATGTAAAGGGAGAGAGAATGGGATGGGTAGCCTAAAGCTCTGAAAACATTTTTCCCTTTAATGTTTTAGTGAACAAAGTTTTTTGGGGAGACCATTTTGGCAGTCGCCAAAAAGCCTAATATTACAACAGCAGCTGAGCCACATGAACCTTCTGCAAACCACCAAACTTAAGAATAGCTTGGTGTGAGCAAAAGTCCCCTCTCCATCTACATCTTGTTTTCAGGCTTAGTTATCAGGATGCCTGAACTCTCAGTCATTGCACACATCTACACCCAGGCATAAGCTACCAGCTTCCTGCCAGGCCTAGGTGAGCTGTTTGGGCCTCAGTCCCCATTGCAGTGTCCTCACAGACAGGCCCTAACCTGACAAGGACTCCCAGCCTGCTACCCTGGTCAAGTCCCCAGCTCTATGGAACAGGAGATTGTGGGCTGCTATGAGCTGTCCAGCTAGATGGTTCACAGCCCAATCCTCCCCATGGAAAGTCATTACAAGGGCTAAAAGCTTTCTGCATCTTCGGGATGCCATGAAAGCAAAGCCTCACGTACTCAATATGTAACCCCGACATTTCCATAAGCAATCAAGCTTATCTCAGTGTGCATCCTGCCAGCCATTCTAAGCCGAACATCACACAAAAGACTGTGCCAGTCAAGATGAGTAAAGGACAAAGACCATGCCCAGACACAGAGATTATCACCATTGTGTAGGTCAGGTATCACTTTAGATAACAATTTGGCTCTATATTATTCTATTAGATAGTTTTGTTTAGATAGGTTAAGCTCATCAACCCCTAATACTTTTCAAACACCACCATGGTGCCTCCCCTTTTCTGAGGTCACACACCACATGTCCTAGCATCATAGCCCACCTGACCTCTGTGTTACAGGTCATCTGACCTCACCCACTGAGGAAGCAAGGTCATCCTTAAAAGGTCTGACCCCTCAGGTGTGCATCTGACAGTATTCCTACCCTGCTGTATAGATTCACCCCCAAAACCTGATCAGATTCAGGTCCCTAATAGTAAGATACACTGGCTGAGTCTTGCTCCCCCTTCCCTTTTTGTCGCTATTGGAACTTCAACTGAAGACTACGATAGGTAAAGTATAACCTTGTTCGTGTTACCTTCATGTTACCCCTATCAATTTCCCTCTATTTTTCCTAGGTCTGTATGAGTGAGCCTTTAAGAGCAATTCATTTCCTTGTATCTTTGACTGATTTTTCTAATAAAAACTACTTATATTTTACCAAACATTCTCCTCATTATTTGGAGGGAAGTTCTGGAGGTCATCTCCTGTATACATAGGTTCTGGACACCGCTAAGCCATAGTTGCCCACCACTCTTAATTCTCCAACCTCTCATTGATCGCAATTTGGCTTACATTGGGATTCATCCATTTGGAGGACAGGGTTCAATCTGCACAGGGCAGACTCTAAAAAACTGCCAAGATCATGACCAGTGTGCAGGATCACAAAGAGAAGTCCAAATAAATTTGCAGGGAAGGGTAGGAAATTAGTATTACTATGTAGCTGTGCTTCAGCAATGGTAAGAACATCTCCCCTTTTTCTCAATGTAGTGGCGCAAGATTAAAAAAGCTCTCCAGAGCTTCTGTCAGAGGACTCCTTTCCCATACGAATCACAATCCTGTGCAAAGTGTGGTGGAGTTCAAAATAAGAGGGGAAATTCTATTGTCAGTATAATATTTGATAAGTTCCTCCATTGTGGCTGGGGAATGCAGTGCTAGACTGTAGATGTGCCAGATCAAGTCAAGGGCAGTACAGGCTGACCTGCCCAATAATCGTGGATCCCCTTTATCTGTGAGCTATACCTCTTGGTTTGATTCTTGCACCCCCCAAAACAACTAGTGTGTACTTTGTGTTACAGGCATTCTGCAATGTCCTGGAGGATTCTATTGACCTCAGATACAGTATTTAAGCTGAAGAGAATGGGTAAACCACAACAATGATTGTGCTATACAAAGCATCATCTGGGCTCCCCATATGCTTAGCTTGTGGGTGTGCAGTCATTGCTCCTATGAATAGAGCATTTAATGTACATCTCTAGCAAGATGAGAGGGCACATTTTGCACATTTCTCCCTGCACACTTATAGCAAGTTCCTCAAAAGCTGGGCATTGTTGTGGTCTGTGGACATGCCCACATCTCTTGCAAGAATTGATTTTTGTAGAAAGCTTTGCTTTAGTGGCCTGCTTTCTTTGAAGGGGTATCTGAGTTGTTCTCTCCTTTGCTGAACTGTTGAATTCTGAGTTCCACAATAACTGTGGATGCTTGAGCCCCGATAAAGGCCTTTGCTCTGCAAATATTAATTCCTTCAGCCAGAGTTAAACTGTGATTTTCCAGGAGCTGCTTCTTGACCTTGATATCTGAAATGCTGAAGACAATATACATATACACATCACAATGACCACTATAGTATCACATTTTATCTATAGATCTAATCCCCAGCTCTGCCCCCTGTGTGTGGATGCTTATTTCTGAAGATAGGGAGCACATGGAGGGAAAAGAGATTATCTTGCACATGTGGATCACTCCCCAGGTGTGAAGAAAACTTTAAAATATATATAAGGGGGAGGTTAAAAACAGCCAAAAAAAAAAGTAAAACAGCATTCACTGTGCCTGTGCAGAGAAGACTTGAACCATTTGCCCACGTCACCCTCTCTCTGGTCTCAAGAACCCCAGCCACCTCAACCAGATGCTGAGAAAGGCTGTCCCCCACTCCCTCTAACCCCTCCTTCATTGCTCCATGGAAACCGCTGCCCAGCAGAGGTTGACGCAGCCTGGCTCCTGCACTTGAAGCAGATGCCACCCTCCATGCCAGCAACTGTCCAGTATCCAGAGTGGACACAGACAGCCCAAGTACAAGGAGACACTGACAGAAAGAGTTGAGAGAGGGGGGGTTGGTGGGGGGAGAGGGGGGCTGGTGGAAAGAGAGCAAGAGTGAACAGAAGAACAGAAGAGAAGCCATTATGGGCCAGACCACTGGCCTATCCAGTCCAACATGTCACATAGTGGCCACAGGTGAGGTGAGTAAATGCTAAGAGCAGGTAGAGGATGAGGGTAGATAGGGAGAACTGCAAAGTTTGGGGTCAGTGCAGTGTCTAGGTTGGGGAGATTGATTGGAAGAGCAGCAAGGGTGGGTGCAAGTGAATGCCAAGCGTAGGAGTAGATAGGGAGATAAACAAAAGTGGTGGGTGAGCACAGTGCCAAGGGTGTGGGAGGGGAAGCTGCAAAGTTGGGGTGAGTGAAATGTCAGGGATGGGTGGTAAGAAGAATTGGGTAGACTGATGGAGCAAAGATCGGCAAAAGAGATGGGGGTAGACTGATGTATAAGGGGAACAGAAGAAAGGAGAGAACTAGGGGGTAGGTTGACAGGTACAGGGAATGGGAGAAAGGGAAAATAAGGGGGTAGGTTAACAAAAAAGGGGTAGATTGACAGACAGGGGTAGGTTGTCAGATAAGGGGAGGGGGAGAAAGAAGGAGAAGAGTGGTGGAGAAGGAGGAAGGGGGAGGGAAGCACAGAGGAGGAAGGTATGCACCCTCTCAACAAGTTTCTTGTGGATCCCCACTTGTACTTAATATATTCCAAGCCTTATACTTTGAGCTCAAAGGGGAGAGATTTGATCAATTTCAATGTTAAAAACATTTTAACAGACCACCCCACCTGTCAGGTTAGAAGAGCGGGTCCAGCGGGTTCAGAGGATCCTAGTATAGATGAAGAGAGAAAAAAGAGAATTCCTCCATCCTCTCCTTTCCCACCCCCTTCCTACCCTCACCCCCCCTTCCTCTCAAGAGAAATCTCCCTCCAGAGGCCTTGCATTTCCTCTGACTGAGTCTACCCTGCAAGATCTAGGTGTTGTATCACCTTCCCCCATCCTGCTTATTCAGCTAAACTCTTGTATTCCTCTTGTATGCTTGAAATTGTTTGATTGGGATGTTACTATTTGAAACCCTATGCTATAATAAAATCCATTATTAACCAAAGGATTTTCAGTGGTCTATCTCCGTAGACAAAGACATAGATCCTGTACACCTCACCTCTCGTAGGCCTACCATTTTGAGCTAAGAAATATTAATATTCCCCAATAAAAAGTTGTTTGAGGTGTAACAGCAGCACAGCCAGGAATCTGGACAGTTCTGTGGGACAGGCATTCAATATTTTAATTAAAAAGAAATAAAGGTGCCCATGCTTAGTCAGTGGCTTTGGTCTTCACTGAAGATGAACCCCTAATCCAAACTCAACATCATGATTTTCAGTATAGGTGCACTAAAAGAAACAAATCCAGCCTGTGTTTTTCTGCAATGCAAGTAAAGTGTGTTGGCCAAGTTCTCTATAATATATAGAGGGTTTCCAGGTCTGGGTTGGAAAATACCTGGACACTTTGGGGGTGGAGCCAGGAGAGGATGGAATTTGGGGAGGGGAAGCATGGTACAATGCCACAGAGTCCATCCACCCTTCAAAGCAGCCATTTTATCCAGGGGAGCTGACCTCTGCTAGCTGGAGATCAGTTATAAAAGCAGATCTCCAGGGCCCACCTGAAGGCTGGCAAGCCTATCCCAGTGATACTCTTCTCAAATCATTGGTTGGATTGAAGGAATGATTTCATCAGTGAGGGCCATACTAGACATTATGCCAGCCATGGATGCTACCATTGGGTCTCAATGTCATTTTAGAGACAAATTCAGCCGTTTAAAACAGGGCTGTCTTAACGCATGGGCCTGATGGGCACTTGCCTGTGGGCCCCACGAGCATAGAGTCCCCATACTAATGATGCAGTACTAATAACCAGGTATTGATAGTTTGTGAATATATGAATGGATAAGCTTTTTATTTGTGCAAGTTGAATGGATAAGCTTTTTATTTGTGCAAGTTGAGTTGTGCAAGTTGAGAAGTTTAATGTAGTCTTGTAGACCTATGCAAAGATCCTTTGTATAGGTGGATCATTTATCGACTATTTACATTTTTATTCCTGTGAGTAGTTGTCGTAGGGGCTCAGTACACTGCTTTGCCCAGGGCCCATAATGCTATTAAGACAGCCCTGACTTAAAATGTTGTGAGGGCCTGATCCTGATTGAGCCCACAGTGCAGTGGGAACAGGGGATCTTGTCCCTCCTTGCACCTTTTCAAGTGTTGAAACAGTCCCCTGCCCCTGTGGCTTTTTGGGCACTTGAAAAGGTGCTGGAGGGGAAACGAGACCTGTGGCTGCCCTTGTGGCATTTTTAATGGCTGAATTTGTCTCTAAAATGCTGTTGGTAGCCATGGGTCTGACCCATGGCCACTGCAATGTCTACTTTGGCCCTGAGATAGACATATTATGGTTTATTTTCTCTTGCTTCAGATCTTGGCCTTTCCTCTCAAACTTTTGGCAATTAATTTCATCTGTCTATACAAAAATTGACTGAAAATGAAGACCTGCCCTTTTATAATAATAAAAAACGTTGTCAGTTAAAGAAAGCTCTTTCAGCTCCACTACAGGGCATTTGGCAGTGTGCAGGGTTAGAAATACATCATCAAAAATTAGGTGCTCAGCAAAGTTTAATTTGGATATTCAGTCAAATTCTTCCCTCAAGTATCAATTGGCGCTGGGGTGGGGAGAGGAGGCAGTTTAAAGTCACTCATCCGTTGCTCAACATATTATTTTTAAAAATCACTATTAATATTGTACTTCTATTGCTAGTTTGTTTTATCTGCAGTAGGTAGATATCATGGAGGGGGGAGTCTTTACAATGTCCCAATTGTGAGACACAGGCCTAATAGATTAATTCAGGCCAGCCTGAGCAGCATTTCCTAAGGAGCATTCCTAACTGCTAATAGTTCAGTCAGGCTTGACTGAGAAGAAGCAGGCCATCCCAGCCTGGGATGAGCTACTAAAACACATTTAATTCTTATTAGTGGTGGAAGCTGTGCTTTATGGCTTATGATGGTGTGAAAGGGCCCCCCTCCAGCCAGTTCTGACCAGTTGTAAATTTGCACAGGCACATTGAATTTTAGACTGTGTCATAGAAGTTGACCAACAACCTTATGCCAGCATAGCCTTAGCCTATAAGGGAGTTTCATATTAAGCAGATGCTTTTTGCAATGCTATTGTTACTAGTAATATGACCAGTTGTCTTTTATGTATGCCAACATATGCCAATGTGTCATCCAGGGTACATAAGATTGTGACCACATTGAAAGTGGTGTAGCAGCTTGGTATACAGGCCTCGGCTTAGCTCTGCTGTACAATTTATTGCAATAAATATGCTTTTCTTCCTCCTCAACCAGACTTCACTGAGTCTTTCTATTGGGTGGGATACTCGGACCACAGATTTGTGGAACAGAGTTGTAAAGTACTGGGGTTGGTGCAGTAAGAGACCAGAGTCAGAGAGTGATTTCAGCAAGCTTTACTTCAGGAACACACACACAGACTGAGCTCTATTCAAACTTCCCGCTCTTTTATACAATTCTTGCCCCCTTCTGATTGGTCCTTAACTATCTACATGGATTGGCTATTTACAGGGCCCTAAGGGCCTATCAGGGTACAGTATGAGCCTAGATGTTGATTGGCTACTTATGTTTCAATCCTTCCCCTGATTGGGCACGCTTAGGCCTTCTCTGGAACCCTGGTGTGGAGTACAAGCTTTGGCTTGTTCAGCTTCCCTCCAAAAGTAACAGTTCCCTCCAAAAGTAACAGTTCTCCCATTTGAGCCTAGGACACAACACCCCTCCCCCCATAGTTCCAGCTATCAGGTGACATAGTCCTGGAGATATGCCGGAGGGCGACGGTCTCGTGTCGAGCGTTGGAGCTCCGAGGGGACTGGGCGTTCCGACTCGGTTGGTGGTTCCGCGGCTGCAGAGCTGGAGACATCTGGGACGGCGGCCTCGGGAGACCTGGGTTCAGCTGCGCGGTCGGGGGTCTCCTCCTGCTGGGCCGAAGCGGGCTCCACGGAACCGTGTTCTGTGTCAGGCTCTCGGGGACTTACGTTGTCCGGATCTGGAGCCTCTGACCTTGGCTCCCCGGCAGGCAGGCGACCTCGGAGTTGGTCGATGTGTCGCCTCAGGAGATGTCCACCCTCCAAAGCCACTGCATAGGAGACCGGTCCAGTGACGTGGTCCACCTTTCCAGGGAGCCAGGCGGGGCCAGTGGTGGCATAGTTCTGTGCCCACACTGTCTCACCTGGGTAGAACCCTCTGGGGACTTTAAGGTGTTCCGGCGCCGGTCGCCTGTCTGGGGCTCAGTCAGGGTGCAGCTTGTCCAGCAGGGTAGTGATGCGGCGGCCCATGAGGAGTTCTGCTGGACTGCGACCTGTGGAGGCAGTAGGTGTGGTCCGGTAGGCCATTAGGAAACACGCCATGTCTTTTGGCCAGTCTGAGGGGCCCAGACGGTTCAAGGCCTCCTTTGCCGTGCGCACCATCCGCTCTGCCTGGCCGTTGGTGGCTGGATGAAACGGGGCAGAGCGAATGTGCCTAATGAGGTTCTTGGCCAAGAAGTCCTGGAACACTGCGGACGTGAATGCTGTGCCGTTGTCGGTGACGATGGTCTCCGGCAACCCATGGGTTGCAAAGATGGCCCTCAGAGCCGTGATGGTCGCCTGCGATGATGGCGAGGGCACCTGGACCACCTCCAACCACTTGGAGTATGAATCCACTAGTATGAGTAGAGTCTGCCCATGAAAGGGGCCAGCAAAGTCCATATGCAGTCTTGACCAGGGGGTTTTGGTGGATTCCCATGATTGCACTGGGCCACGTGGGGGGTCAGGCCTTGACATCTGGCATGTTGGGCACCTTTTAACCCAAGCCTCAATTTCTGCATCGAGGCCGGGCCACCAGACATAGCTCCGTGCGAGAGCCTTCATGCGGACTATGCCCGGGTGTGCCTCGTGCAGGGCTCTCAGCACTTGGTCTTACAAGGGTTTGGGGATGACGACTCTGTTGCCCCATAGTAGGCAGCCTTTGTGGGTGGATAGTTCGTCTTTCCGGGCTGCAAACGGAGTAAATTCTGGCCCAGTCGAGCCCTTGGGCCACCCCCTCCCCACCCAGTCCAAGACACGGGAGAGGACTGGATCACGAGCGGAGCGGGCAGCAACGTCGCGGGCGAGCAATGGCCTGTCCGGAAGCATGTCCATCAGTAGGATCTGATGAGCCGGGGCTGGATCGGGATCCACGTCAGGCAAGGGCAAGCGGCTCAGGGCGTCCGCATGGCCCATTGCCTTGCCCGGGCGATGCACTAGGGTGTAGGTGTAGCCGGCTAGAAAAATGGACCAACGGAGGACCCGTGGGGACAACACCTGAGGGGTCTGCCGGTCCGAAGCAAAGAGGCCCAAGAGGGGTTTGTGGTCTGTATAGAGGGTAAAGGGCCGGCCATAGATGTAATCATGAAATTTTTTTACACCGGCCATGACTGCCAACCCTTCTTTGTCGATTTGGGCGTAGTTCTGCTCTGCTGACGAGACGGTCCGCGAGTAGTAAGCGATAGGGACTTCGGTCCCATCAGGGAGTCGGTGGCCCAGAACTGCCCCCACGCCATAAGGGGATGTGTCGCATGCAAGGACCAAGGGCAGGGTCTCGTCGAAATGGGCAAGGACGGAGTTGGACATCAGGAGGCCCTTGATATCCTGAAAGGCTTTAGCGTGCTGGCGGCCCCATGCCCAGGGTTGGTTCTTGTCTAGAAGTCGGTGCAGGGGTTCGGCCACCGCTGCCTTGTGGGGGAGAAAAGCATGATAAAAGTTTAGGAGGCCGAGGAAGGCCTGGAGTTCTTGCTTGTTGGTGGGCGCTGGAGCATCTCTGATGGCACGCAGCTTGGCGTCGGAGGGGTGGACCCCCTGGGCATCGATGGAGAACCCCAGGAATTCCACCCGATCAATGCCCAGGAGGCACTTCTCCCGTTTAACCTTGAGGCCGGCTGTTTCAAAACGTTGTAGGACTCCTCTAAGGCGGGCGGCGAATTCTTCAGGCGAGGCTGCCGTGATCAGCACATCATCGAAGAATGGAGTGACTCCGGGAAGTCCTTTTAAAAGAGAGTCCATGAGTTCCTGGAACAACCCCGGAACCACACTCACGCCAAATTGCAACCGCTTTACTCTAAAGGCCCCCCGGTGGGTCACAATTGTTTGGGCGTTGGCCGTGGCCTCATCCACCGGCAGCTGTTGGTAAGCTTGGGCCAAGTCCAACTTGCCAAAAAATTTTGCGCCAGCTAGGGTGGCTAAAACATGGCTGACGATGGGCACAGGGTATGCGTGGGCCTGAAGAGCCTTGTTGAGGGTGCACTTATAGTCTGCACAAATCCGCACCTCCCCACTGGGCTTGACTGGAGTCACGATGGGAGTTTCCCAGGTTGCGTGGGTGACAGGCTCTAGTATTCCCTGTGCAATCAGTTTATCCAGTTCCTCCTCAATTTTAGGCTTGAGCGCGAATGGAACTCGCCGCGCTTTAAGCCTAATAGGCCGCACTGTGGGGTCGAGGTGTAGTGTAACCGGGGGACCCGTGTAGCAGCCCAAGGTGCCATCGAAAACGGCCGGGAACTCTTCGCAAACCTTGTTAAAGTCCACTCCGACAGTCTTATTGACCCCCCTGATCTCTATTCCCAGGGGCTTGAACCAGTCGAGACCCAAAAGGTTTGTAAGGTGGTTCTTGACCACTAGCACTTGTAGCTGGCCCTTGAACCCCTTGTATTGGACTGGGACCGGGCCCACTTCCAAGATAGGCACCTTATTCTTCTGGAAGTCCACTAAGGTAAACCCCGGGTCCCTGAGACGAGGCCTCAGCCTGGTGGGAATTTTTTAAAATGTCTCTGCCGCTATAATAGATGATGCTGACCCAGAGTCCACCTCCATTTGGCAGGGCACCCCCCCCCCCGATCCCTACATTGACCCGGATTTTGGAGGGCCTGACTGGCGAGGGTAGGTACTGTACCGGGTATGGGTGGGCGTGGAGAGCGTCGGTCTCGAAGTCTGGCTGGCCTTCGGAGTGCGCAGATCTTTGCGGGACGCGTGCTCGGGATTTGGATCTGCAGGCGCAGGCGATGTGGCCTTCCTTGTTGCAGAGTCGACAGGTGGCATTCCGGAATCGGCAGGTCTTCCGCTCGTGCTGGCCCCCGCAACTTGCACATGCAGGTAGTGTCTTGTGTCTCATGCCCTGTGGGACATGGGTGGTCTTCCTTCCTGCTGAACGATAGCCGGTTTGTAGAGCTTTGTCCTCGTCTGAGTCCTCTGTAGATGGTTCAGGGTTGATCTGGTGTGCCACAGCCTGTCTTGTCAGCCGTGGCTCTGCTGATCTGCCCTTCTCCCAGCTGGTGGCCACATCGATTGCCTTTGTTAGGTCGCACTCGGAGAGGGACAGGAGTTTCTGTACTAGTTTTTCGTCCCTCAAGCCCCATACAAACTGGTCGAGAAGGGCTTTGTTGAGGTCTGCGAAACTGCATCGGCTTGCCACCCGGCGCAGGCTTGTCAAGAACGCCATCGTGGTTTCGCCTGCCTTCTGTGTCCTTTGTCGGAAGTCCCAGTGCCGGGTGAGCTTGGTTGGCTGGGGCTGGAAATACTTCTCCAGAGCGCTGATGATGTCGTCCACCGGCATCTCTGAGAGCTTCCTGGGTTGGAGAAGAGCCCTGGCTAAATCCACGGTCTCCATGCCACACGTACTGATAAGCAGAGCTCTCTGCATGGTAGTCTCTGTAATCTTCCGGAAGGTCAGGTATGACTGGAAGCCTTCGACCCACGAGTCCCACAGCTCGGGGCGATCGATGCTAAAGGGCTGTAGGAGGTTGGCTGGAGCCTCCATTCTTGGCAGCGTGTCTGGGCGGCTTGCGAGCTGGGGTGTGCGCAGAGCGGAGGTGCGGACCCAGATGGCTTGGATTTAGCCACCTTTCCGTGTTCCTGGTTCTGTTGCTGGTTCTTACTGGCATCCCATCCTCGTCGCCAGTGTAAAGTACTGGGGTTGGCGCAGTAAGAGACCAGAGTCAGAGAGTGATTTCAGCAAGCTTTACTTCAGGAACACACACACAGACTGAGCTCTATTCAAACTTCCCGCTCTTTTATACAATTCTTGCCCCCTTCTGATTGGTCCTTAACTATCTACATGGATTGGCTATTTACAGGGCCCTAAGGGCCTATCAGGGTACAGTATGAGCCTAGATGTTGATTGGCTACTTATGTTTCAATCCTTCCCCTGATTGGGCACGCTTAGGCCTTCTCTGGAACCCTGGTGTGGAGTACAAGCTTTGGCTTGTTCAGCTTCCCTCCAAAAGTAACAGTTCTCCCATTTGAGCCTAGGACACAACAAGAGTAGTGACTCTTTCTATGGGGTACTGATGATGTCTGCCTACTTCACGTTGCATATCTGTCTGTCTGTTTCTGTCTCTGTTAGGCTCTTCCAACTTTCCATCCCAGGCTACTTCA
Source organism: Heteronotia binoei (assembly GCF_032191835.1). Lineage (NCBI taxonomy): Eukaryota > Metazoa > Chordata > Lepidosauria > Squamata > Gekkonidae > Heteronotia > Heteronotia binoei. The sequence continues at coordinate 72,904,088 of NC_083223.1, forward strand.
CAGTTACAAGCAAGAGAATGGGATGGTGATGAGCCAACAGCATTTTTGAAGCCACAGAACAGACTGCACCATTTCAAACTACAAATGGCATATTCCCACGCTATATTTTCATTTGCATAAAAAAATCTCATCCAAGTAGAAATCTAGCATAGTAGGAAGAAAGGATTTCCACCTCTCTGCTACCTATGCCAATTTTCTAGCTGCAGGGACTTTTGGCCTACCCTAGTAGGTTACAGATGGAGAGAATCATCTCTTGGTGGAATCCCCAGAATTGCAGGGTGGAATAATATTCATTTCCAAAAGAAAAAGTTGGAAAATACCCCCCTTCCTTTTTCATGTGTAGCTTTGAGTTTGTGAAGAGGAAGGATTCCTTACTTCCCTTAATTCCTGGGGTCATGTGCTATTCAGAGGAACAGTGTAGTAGGTATGTTTTGGATTAAAAAAAGAGAGAGATGGCTAACAATAATCACAGTGAAAATTGGTGTGAGGAGAAATGGGGTTGGAGGAAGACATGAAAAGCTCCATACATACCCTGAACTTGCAAACCTGATAAAGCCTTTAGCCAGCTATATAAAATTGTCACTTACAGGTGTGAGGGAAGTATGACTCTTCTGCCCTTCTGCTCTTTGGATTTCCTTATAAAGAGCAACTAATACAATAAATGAAAAATGCTGAACATAGAGGTGTCTTTCTAGAGGTAAACCTTATCCTCAACTTAATGCTCAACTTAATGCTCAATTTTAATGTTCTTAATGTAATTGTTTTATTAATGTACCATTGGTCATTGTGTTGTTTATTACTGTTCTATTTATTAATGTACCATTGGTCATTTATTTATTAATGTACCATTGGTCATTGTGTTGTTAGCCGCCCTGAGCCTGCTTCGGCGGGGGAGGGCGGGATACAAATAAAATTTTACTTACTTACTAACTGTCATTTTTAAAAATACAAATTAAATGTGTAAATATGGTTTTCTATTGTGAGCAACTAATTTGATCTGTACACTGTGCTAAGTTCAGTGGTGAGAAGCCCCCAGGTCATGTGTGAAGTATCTAAACATATATCGCCAGGGCTTTTTAAACATATATCGCCAGGCCCAGCAAGAACTCATTTGCATATTAGGCCACATCCCCTGTCACCAAGCCAGCCAGTATATCGCGATTCCAGTGCTTACTAGGCACGTACATTAATTTTTAATTTTTTTTAATCCACATTTGTTTCTGCAAACTGCTCAATGAAAATGAATAGGAAAATCAATACATGAATGAAAGGATTTCTTTCATGTCTTTTTTGTGTTGCAAAGAGCTTTTGTTGTTTTTTTTAGGGAGAGTTCACAGTTCACATTCAGAGGAAGGGAGGGAAAAAGTCAAAAGAGATGAAGCTTAGCATCATTTTCTTTACAGTGGTCTGAGGAAGCACATGGGGAGTTAGAGAAAAGGGGTGAAAAGGACCCCTACTGCATGTTCTTTTTGTGAAAGTGTAGGAGGAAAAACAGAAGCTCCTCCTCACCAGCAGTGGACCCTTAAAGTGCCAAGCAAACAAGCACATTTTAAGGATAGTTCCCTAGATATATGTTTGACTGCAGTTCCAGTTATGCACTAATGACCTGATACATGTCAGGTGTATTGTGTTGTCTGGCCCTGAGGCAGGAATATGCAGAACGTCCTCCCAAATGCCCTCTCTGCTATCTCTGGACTGTTCCCTGTTTTCCTGAGGTGCCAAAGACTTTTGCATTCTCTCTGTTTCTTCTGCCTGTCTTCTTGGAGTTGGAAGCAATTTGTCTGCTTCTGTGCCCCTCTGTAAGTTACCCCAGCTGTCTGGATGTGCAGAATGTACACCATTATGTAATGCTGCCTACTTTTTGCTGTGTCAAATGCCTCCCTCCACACATTCTATCATGGCCATAAAACTGGGGCTCTTTGTCTAAACTTTGATAGAGAAGAAGGAGAAGGAGGAGATTGGATTTATACCCCTCCCTTCACTCTGAGTCTCAGAGCAATTTACAATCTCCTTTTCCTCCTCCCCACAACAGACACCCTGTGGGGTAAGTGGAGCTGAGAGAGCTCTTTCAAGAACTGCTCTTGAGAGAACAACTCTGATAGAATTTGTGACTAACTCAAGGTCAGCAGATTCATGTGGAGGAGTGGGGAATCAAACTTGGGTCTCCCAGATTAGAGTCAGCACTACAACTTGAATGAGTGCTACAATCCCAGAAAATTGCATCCAAATTGGATGAAAAACAAAATTATGCCTTGGGAAATATACTTACCATTGAAACCAGTGGGAAATTAAACTGAACAGGAATTAATAACAAATGCAACTAAAATAACGCATTTGCACAACTCTAATAGAGCACAGTAAATAAATTATTACCAGAGCAATGTAAGATCCTATCCACTTAAGGTACCTTTGATTTTGCATTCTGCTACATTAATACAGTTCAAATGCCCATAGTGAAATATTGCTGCATAATACAACACAAAGATTAAGGCTCAGCTTTGTGTTAATGCCAAAATAGCTCTATTTGGTTTTTTTGATAGCGCAATATGTCATGGGAGCACCTGGTATTATTGTTGGTACTAAAACATCACACTGTGGTGCTGTAAATGAGACCCCTTGCTTCAGAAATGTACTAGGAAAATTATTTCAAATGAACAGAAGTATTACTTTTGCCATCTTTGCTTTGATACAAATTAACACCCTCTAAACTCACAGACAACCTTTCTTCTAACTTCACTGCCTAGTAAGAAGCATTATCTATCTGTATGTGCTTCCTAAGTATGAAAGATGGTATCCTTTTCTAAAAGATGTTTTAGTGAATAAAAAAAATGTTTCCCGCTTGCTTGATTTTTTCACCAAATATAGCAAATAATTGGAAATCACTTTTTCTAGCTTTGCTTTCTGTGCACGGAAAGCACTTAAATGAAAATGGTTTTCAAAAGCAAGAGGCCTACTAATAGTATCATATCTTGCCCACCTGATGAAGAATAGGGACTCTAATACATGACATGGAACAAAATCAATCACATGCCCTTTGTATGTCCTGATGTGTGAACGGTTCCTAGATATGCAATTGGTCAATACTTGTCATATTACTGACTTTTTCTGAAAAATGAACCCTGCTAAGAGTTATCTTTACTAGTGGCATCCAGTCTGGTGGATAACAACCCTGTCTTCATTCATCCCATTCCTCAGAATTGTCAGGACCATGGGAAGTGAGAAATAATTATGTAAAGTAATATAAATAGATGGTACAGTCATGATTCAGATGTGAGCTAACCAATGAGCAAAGCAGTTCAGATAGAGTTCTTGTATTCAATATATTTTTGTTCTGTTGATGTCAGTGGGACTAAAGTCCTCTTCATGTGTTATTGCTATGACATGGGAATTGTTTCCCCATGGCTTCTTAACAATTACTACAACAATTAATACTTAGGAGTCAAACAAAGAGGACAGAACCAATCATGTGGTATTTTCCACGATCGCTGTGCAGTCAAGAGTGAGAGCAGCAGACAGCTTGGGAAGAGTTATCCTACCCATATTGTTCTACCTTCCATACATCACTATGATAATATTAAAAAATGCCAGTGGGAAAGTCGCTCTTGTGCTTATGGAGTACCATGTGAGTACACCCTGAGATAAAGAACCCTAATCCATTTGGATTGCCAACCTCCAGGGTCCCTCCCCTCCTCAAACCCCACCTTTGTCAAGAGTGCCTCTCACCATGATATGGGGAAAGGGGTGGGGGGAATGATTGCTCATGCTCTATAACAAGGGTGGCCAAACTTGCTTAATGGAAGAGCCACATAGAATAAATGTCAGATGTTTGAGAGCCACAAGACTGGAAGGAAGAAGGAAGGGAAGGAAAATAGATGGGGAAGGAGAGGTGGAAAGAAAGCAACTTTAACTTTAAATGAGTTCTCCAAGCCACCTGCTGGCCTGGCTTGGAGAAGTGCTTTAAAGAGAGAAGTGCCAGCTACAAGCCAGCTGATGGGGCAGTGGAGGTTTCGAGAGCCACACAGTACATGTGAAATAGTCACATGAGGCTCCCAAGCCACAGTTTGGCCATCCCTGCTCTATAATAACTTCTGAGGGTCCCGCTCTGTTGCTATCTGTATGTTCTCACACAAAGCATTCTTGTGTATGTACTGTACCATGTATCTCTCAACCCTGGACTTAGACACTCAAGGTTGTGTTATCTAGTTTTCAGAGATGCTCATAGCTTGCTTCAGTAGTAAGGGGATTTGATGTCAGGTTGGGAGGGGGAGAAAGGTGTTGGTGGGTTTTGGCGCTTTTATATTTGAACTATGTAATGGATGGGCCCTGGCTACGTCTATGTGGCCTGTGACATCAGTTTTAGCAAGGCCCTGTCTGACTGTCATGTCTTATCAACCGTCATGTCATGCTTTGCTAAAAACTCAGGTGTGTTGATTGGTGAAGAACTTGCAGTACTTGTCAACCTTCCCAGTCAAGTACTGCCATCCCCTAATTTCTAGAAATTCTCCAAGCCAGAGTTGGCAACCCTCATCCATTATTTGTGCTTATGTGGGTGATCAGACTGCTAGAGCTTCTTTTTTTTTTTTTTTTTTGCATTGTGGACCTTAATCACTCCAGTCTGTCTTATGAAATGTATGGAGCAGAGATGTCAAACTCATTTGTTATGAGGGACAGATCTAACATAAACGTCTCTTTGTTGGGCTGGGCCATGCATGCCATAAAAACTTTATAAAGCTGATTTAAAATGGCAATAGCAAATGAATGACAATAGCAGGCTTGCCCTTACAAAGGAAATTCAAAGGGATATTAGAAAGACTGCTGAATTGCAATTGATAATGAATCTCAAGACACTGCATTCTCCTGGACTGAATTTAGAGCTGGTTTTCCTGTCTCATTACTAATATGTGCTATTATTATTTGGCATCTGAAATCACTACATTCTCCAAGATATAAGGACCAATCCAAGTATTCTAATTCTTAATCAGGGCCTTTTTGAAAAATCCAGATAGGAACAGAGAAATCCAATCTTTTTTTAAACAACTTTTCAGAAAAAGCCAAAATAATTTCATCAGTGTTCATTGTGCTTATCAACCACCTTGCCTCCCTCTGAAGAAGTGTGCTTGCCCACAAAAGCTTATACCTGGAATTAAACGTTGTTGGTGCTGAAGCTGCCATCATGGGACCCCAACTTTGTTTTCTCTTTCTTTCCTCCCACTTCCTTCCTCCCCCAAAGAGGAGGAGCAATCATGGAGAAGGAAGCAGAAGAGGGGTGAGAGAAAGGTGGGGCTGTCTTTGTATCTCTCCTGCATGAAGCAGTTATGGAGCTCTCTGTGCTTGTTAGAGGGAGAGAGAGAGCTTGAGGGAGAGTGGACAGTGGAAAGCAGCAGGAAACAAGAAGCAAAAAGCAAAGAGCCACTAGGGAGCTGGGGAAAAGGCAATCTACACTGTAGCTGCAACAGCAGCTCAGAAAAAGGAAACAGAAAGAAAGAAGTTGCTCAGGGGCCGGATTTGAGCCATGCAGGGACTGGATGCATCCCACAGTCTGCATGTATGACACCCCTAGAATAGATTATATTATAAGTGCATTGTCAATATACTAGAGGGAGCAATAGAGTACTCACACTCTGTAGAAGGCATGTTCAAAACAGCTGAATATAAAAGTTGCTGTTATGTTGGTGGTGCATATTTCTTTGTGCACACTTGTGGTGTGCACACTTCTTTGTGGCAGACTTGATACATAACACCATATTCAGCTGCTTCAGTAGATCACCTAAAATATTTTATCTTATATTTAAGCTTTGTTGTGAGTGTATAAGAGAGAGAGCTGATTATATCAAAAGAAATCCCTGTCAGAAAATGCTACTAACTTGTCTCATTATTTTAAAAAAAATGAGATAATAAAAAGAATTTTTAAAACGTAATATCAACAGGAGGAATTATAAATTGCAATATTCTCTTACACCTGGAGTACACCCTTTCTGTGAAAAAACAACCACAGCCAGGAAATGCACATTATAGTTAGAATACAGCTAACATTTCCAAGTGCCAGGAGCTCAACTTGGCTGAAAAAGTGCAATAAGCAGTTTAATAATATGAGAGGGGAAAGTTCTGTGTAAGCAATTTAAAAAATGAGGGAAAAAACCTGAAGTGTAGGTGGAAGCTTCACAATGATGGGGGAGAGCTACCGCATCTCTGTTAGTCATCTTAATGAAATTGAACTATTTATAGTGCAGTGGCAAAGGATTAGTTGCTGGTAGTTAAGGAAGCACCTTGCAACATAATTAATGCAGTTAAGGGGGGGGGGAGAATTTAAAGGTGCAGGGGCAAAACAAAAATGATGTTTTAATACCCTTGGGCATTGCTTCTGTGGTTGTTTTACATTTATTCCTCCCTCAATTTATTAGTTTTAGCAAGCTGAAGACCTCCTTATCAATCAGAGATGTAGTAAAGGTAAAGGCTTGTCCATCAGGCTGCCAAAGATGCTAGCCAAGAACTTTTCCTCTTTCTTATTCCAAACCAAGGTTGCTTTCTGTAAGAGCTTGCAGTTCCCACCTTTTTGCTAGATTTCTTTATAGATCTGGCTTGCAGTAATTAAGATGCAAGCTTGCCTGCCTATCTAACTTTCTTACCAGAAGCAAAGTACCAAAATGGGATACCACTGAAGTGTTAGCAGCATAGCAGTATGGAAAACCTGATCGTGTTGTAGTTTCTGGGAGGAGCAGGGATTAGGCAAGTATAACACCCTCTTTCTGTTTCATGCCACACTTTCTATAACATGCCACACTTTGTAACATGGTGGTAAGCAGCTTCTTCTAGACAGACGACCAGCAAAAATCAGTGAGTAGAACTGAAAGCTAAAGAAAAAAAAGGAAGAGAGAGAGAACATGGAGGGTCTGAAACCACCAGGTAAATTGAACCTCCAAGGCTTGAACTTATCCCAGGCATGGAAGACCTGGAAGGAGAAGTTTAATTTGTATGTGGACATTGAAATAACAGCCGGCATGTAGGAGTAGGCCAGGTAGGTGGCCACCTAGGGTGCCACCTGGCCTACAGGGGCATCACTGAGTACCCCCTCTGTTCACCCTGCGCTCTCCGCTTCCCAGGTCTGCTTTCTTATAAATGCTTTCTTACAACATGATCAGGTTTTCCATACTGCTATGCTGCTAACACTTCAGTGATATTCCATTTTGGTACTTTGCTCCTGGTAAGAAAGTTAGATAGGCAGGCAAGCTTGCATCTGCTCAGACCTGGGAAGCCGAAAGCAGCAAGCTGGCATGGCAACAGCATGTGCACTCCTCACCTTCCCAGGTCTGCCCAGGGCAAGGGGGCGGGGCCTAGGGCACCAGGAACTCTGGCATTGGGTCTGATTGCAATGGTCTGTGAAAGTGAAAATGCTTTCTTACTTAATTGGAGAAAAGGAGAGGGGGAATAAGTGAGACTTGTGTACAAGTATTCCCCAAGCATAGTATAGTCTGAGTACAATAGTGGCCTGTTTTGAAGCCCTTTGCAACCCCAAAAAGAATAAAACAGTAGAAAGGTGCAATTTTATCCATCCAGAATCAAGCAGCGTGTAAAGGCACTGATGAGTATTGCACAAATTCAAAATATCAGCAGCCAGCTGCAACTTTTGAGTTATTAAAGACTCACTAATAAGAGACAGAATAATGTGTGGAATTCAGGAGACATAGCTATGTGAGATAGATCAAGAAGTATGAGAGAGATTGCTAAGGGAAGCTGATTTTCTCCATAGCAACATTTTAAAATACGCAGGGCTGCTAAGTTGTCTGAAGACAGGATTAGAACCCTGGAGGGAGAGATAATGGAGCAGCACATGAAGTCCAGCAGAGAGAGAGAGGGGAAAACACCAAACACCCCAGTGAGCACTGCTGAGCAGTGTAAGTACTGTGGGGATAAACACTCAAAACAAAAAGAGATGAGAGGGATGCCATAAATATGACAAATTGAAGCACTTTGCATCCAAGTGTCTCTCCTAATAGAACAAGCTCCTGGCAAACATGGCGAGTAATGCTCTGTATTCTTGGTGCTTGAGGGAGGCCACAGTGGGAGGGCTTCTAGTGTCCTTTCCCCACTGATGGACCTCCTGATGGCACATGGTTTTTTTGACCACTATGTAACACAAGTGTTGGACTGGATGGGCCATTGGCCTGATCCAACATGGCTTCTCTTATGTTCTTATTAGTGAACATGGAGAGTGATAGTGAATGTGAAGATATGTTCTGGGTAGCAGATCATGTGATAAATGCAGTACGGGAAAGCCCAGCAAGGCACCAGAAACACTTGTATGCAGCCATGGTAATGGGGAATAAAGTGATACAATTTCAGTTAGATTGTAGTGGCAATATTATCCCGAGGTACCTAGCAAATACCAGTATTCCCCTTTAAGAAATCCACCACATGTTAACTATCTATTATTGAAGCCACTGGGAAAATGTAAACTCAAAATTACTAACCCAAGAATAGCCAAGAAATTCAGGCTGGAGTTTGTGATTGTACATAATCCTACAGCAATTCCATTGTTAGGCAGTTCAGCAGTGTAAGCTATGAATATGATAAAAGTCAGAGGCTTCCCCCCCTTTTTGCCGAAAAAGCCAGCAGGAACTCATTTGCATATTAGGCCACACTCCCTGACGTCACCATTGTTTCATACAGAGCTTTTTGTAGAGAAAGCCCAACAGGAACACATTTGCATATTAGGCCACACCCCCTGATGCCAAGCCAGCCAGAACTGTGTTTCTTTGAGTTCCTGCTCAAAAAAGCCCCAATAAAGGTACAATACTGTAACATATTACAAGTGGACAGTGGGGTGACAGCAAATTCAGTAGACAAAGAATCTAGAAAGGATACAAAAGGAATTCAGTGATGTGTTCAAGGGAGAGGGACAATCTGAGTGTGTTCATAGTACAGAGATCAACAGCAATATGAAATCCACTAAGTTACCAAAGAAAAAGGTACCAGTTGCTCTGTTGCAGCCTGTGAAAGATGAATTGCAGCATTCACAGAAGCAAGGAACAATACAACCAGTAAGCAAAACTCAGCTACTCTATGAAATCCAGTGCGGTGTAGCAGTTACAGCTTCAAAAAAGGGTCTGGGATCGGGAGACCCAGGTTCAAATACCCATCTTGCTGTGGAAGTTGACTGAGATATTTTGGTCCAGTCACATACTTTCACCCTAACCTACCTCACAGGGTTGTTGTGCAAATAAAAATAAGGAGAGGAGAATAATGTAAACTGCTTTGGTACCCACAGTGGAGAAAAGTAGGATATAAACAAAGTAAATAAATAATAAATATACCTGAAGACAGGTGGTTGGTGAATGACTTAGAAGGAGAGAATGAAGCAGGAGGAGGGAAGAGTGCTAAAGAGGGCAATGACATCTTACATTCTGGCTTTATTCCACACACCTGGTCACTCTCCAGGATAGTTGTAATCCCCAAACCTGGGAAGGATCTCACTAAGCCAAACTCCTATAGGTCAATCTCTTTTATTAACTATGTCAAACAACAATATACCATCTTATGTAAAATCCTGGCATAAGGACCTCTGTATTACAGTTTCTCCAAACCAATGGCAAAAAATTGGGCAGTCTAATACTCTCACATCCAGGTCAATTAATATCAAAATCCAGACATACAAAACACTCACAAGATGATATTTAACACCAGTGAAGGTGTATTATATTAATCCCAAACAGCTATCAACTTTTTGGAAATAGTGTGATGACCAAGGTACTTATTTCCAGTTTTGATGGTCCTGTAGGTATAGTCAAGCCTTTTGGAGTCAAATTCAATACCAAATTTTAGAAATCACAAAATACTCAATTCCTCTAAAGCCAGAGATAATGCTGTTGAATCTTTGGAACAATATGGAGATGCCACTAATTTGGTGCAATCTGATAGCATTATTATATGCCGCAGCTCATCTAGTTATTGCACTATCATGGAAGAACAATAAACCTCCTTTGATATCAGAGTGATATTAAAAAGAATGGGTATATATGTAATGGAAAAATATTAGATCAGCAAAACTGGTTTGATTCAAACCAATTTGTTTCCTTTTTTATTGAAATGTGGTAACTGATTATTGCAAGTAATGGATCAGTCTTCTCGGGGCTTTTTCTTTTTTCTTTTTTTAAAGTTTAAATGACTTTATTGCAGTAAATTCAAATTAAACATGACACAGGTTAATGGAAGAATTACATGAAAGATGGTAAAATAGCCAATACAAAAACAGGTCTTAAATTTTAACAAAATAACGAAGACTCTTTAAACAGTGAAAATAAAGAACCAAAACCAAAATTAACACATGACAATACTAATAGGGAAAGGTGGAATAAAATAGTAAATGAATTACATAAAAGAATGCACTAAGATAAAGCTATAACCACAAAAAGTCTTTATACAATGTGCTCTTGCTGTAGGAGTTGATATAAAGCAAGTCACTATCGATTTTTTCCAGGATAGGGAGCCAAGTTGCTAGATACCTAGAATAAGCTTGATAAGGATCATTATTGTCTAAAGCCACCTGGATTTTGTCCATTGCTATATGTTCCCAAATTTTAAGAAGCCAGGTGTCAAGTGACAACATATTAGGATTTTTCCAGGATTGGGCAACCATTGTTTTTGCAGCCGTTAAAAGTTTGGCTATTAGAGATCTTTTCGAGGGTGACAGTTTTACACCGGACCAGTGATTAAGAAGTATCACAGTAGGGTCATTAGGAATTATAATACCCATTAAGGATGAAAGGTGAGTACAAATTAAGGTCCAGAATGGTCTTACTTTGGGGCAATCCCACCAGCAATGGAAATAAGAGGCTCTAAGACCACAATCTCTCCAACAATCAGAGGAGCTCCAAGTTATTGTATGCGAAAGCTGAGTGGGTGTAAGGTACCAACGAGCTATTAGTTTAAAGTTCTGTTGTGATATATTTATTATGTTGGAGTGCAAGATCTCACTGGCCCAAATAGAGTCCCATCGTTCTGGAGAAAGTGTGATATTATAGTCCCTGTGCCACATAGACGTGTAAGAAGGGAGAGAAGATTCCAATTTAGAAAGGAGAATACGATATATCCACGAAATGAGTTCTTTTGTCAACTCCCTATCTTGCAGGTGAAGGATCAAGTATTCGAAATCTGTTTCTGGGCGAGAGAATGACGAATTCAGCTTGGAATCCTGAAGTAAGTGTCTAATTTGAAAATATTCAAACCAAGGTGAAGGAGTTAACAATTTTTGATATATCTTAACTTTGGGTAGAATTTGTTTAGAAGAAGAGAGAAGATCAAAGAGGAAAACTCTTGAAGAGTCCCGCCAAGATTTATAAGAGGAAGGTGGTTAAGCTGGGGGGGACCATTTTTGACCAATAAAAGAAGAAATAATAGACAAACCTGGTGCTAGGTAGGGGCGCTCCGAGTCCCATACTGATAGGAGTGCCCTCAGAAATGGATTTACAAAATGCCATAAAGGACGCTCAGATTTCTTGAGCCATTGTAGCTCATAGTATTTGAGAGGGGTGAAGTGGGCCTCTTATAAGCTTCCATGCTGATGGAGGGTGTTGATATAAAATTCTGGTCATTTGTGATAGGATAGTAGCTTTGTAATATCGAATAATATCGTGAACCGCCAGACCACCTTTAGCTCTTGATCGACAGATAGTTGTTATTTTAATTCTGGCTTTCTTGTATTTCCAAATGAAAGAGATCAGCACTTGTTGCCAGGATTTTTGTACCGTCTGAGGTATCTCAATAGGAAGGGCCCGAAATAGATATAAAAATCTTGGGAAAATAAAAGATTTAATTATTTGAATTCTTTCCAACCAAGAGAGTTGCAACTTATCCCACTGCTTTAATGTAGTAGAGACTTCAGTTAAGGTAGCTGTATAATTTGCTTTTAATAAACCGGAAAAGTTTAAAGGGATTTTAAGTCCTAGATATGGCCAATTTTCAGTGACCCAGTGGAAGGGATATTTGCTGCTTTTTTCTTTTTTAGAATTAGAAAGAATATTAATTGGGTAGAGAATAGATTTAGAATGGTTAACATGCAGACCAGAGAGATTCCCAAAATTATCTAAAAAGGTGGCGATAACATCAAGAGACTGCAGGGGGTTCGAAAGATATAAAACTATGTCGTCAGCAAATAAACTAATTTTAAAAGTGGAATCCTGAACTGACATGCCAGGAATCTTAGGGGAAAGCCGAATCAAATTCACGAGAGGCTCTATAGCCATTGCAAATAATAGTGGTGAGAGGGGGGCAACCTTGATGTGTAACTCTTTCTAGTTTAAATGTAGAAGACTGTTGGCCATTAATTTGTAAGAAGGTGGATGGACATAGGTAAAGGGAATCTATGACCGTCATAAATTTTGGGCCAAAGCCCATGTGATACAAAACTTTGTGGAGAAAGAGTGGCTCTACGTTGTCAAAGGCCTTTTCAATGTCTAGGGCCAGGATACAAGATTCATAATGTTGGAAGGCACAGTATTGTATTAAGTTAATTGTTTGTCTCGTATTATCTGTAATGTCTCGATTCGGAATAAATCCTGATTGGTTAATATGAATATAAAAATCTATAATTTTATTCAGTCTAGCCGTCAAAATGGAAGTGAATAACTTATAATCGTTGTTAAGTAAAGAAACAGGGCGATAAGATTTAGTGTTTAATGGATCTTTGTCTCTTTTAGGTATGAGAATTATTTTCGCCTGAGACCATGAAGGGGGCATGCGGCCAGTCTCCATCACTAGATTGCATACTGAGGTAATATGGGGAGCTAGGGATGAGCCAATTTTTTTGTAAAACTCTGAGGGTAAGCCATCCCTGCTCGGGGTTTTATTAAGTTTGGAAGATTTAATAGCATCAATCACTTCTATGGGAGAGATGGGTGAGTCTAGAAAAAGCCAGCAGGAACTCATTTGTATATTAAGTCACACACCCTGATGTCACTATTGTTTCACATATGGGTTTTTTTGTAGAAAAAGCTCTGCATAACCTAATTTGCATATTAGGACACACCTCCTGACACCAAGCAAGCCGAAACTGCGTTCTTGTGCATTCCTGCTCAAAAGAAGCCCTGTGTCTTCCATTTCATTCACCCCAAAGGCATACTGCTTTTAGAACTCTTTTGTGTAGTCAATTATTATCGCTGAATATAAGATTAGTTATTTCTAGTTTGTTGTTACTTAGTCAAAGTTGATACAACTATCTGATGTTACGCTGATTTCTGTTAAATATTAAAAATAAATACAAATATTTTTTTAAAAGAGATTTGCTAACCATTTGCAACTGTCAAAATGCCCCCTAAAAAGCTGTCCAGGGCATAGAACAGAAAATGCAAAGTGTAGCAACCGGCCAACTGCAGAAAAATATTAGTAGTATGCAGAAGTTCCTTCAGTTGCCTGATGCAGTGAGTTCTTTATGCAATGTTAGTGTTAATGTGGAAGTGTTCAAAGAAGAGGATGTGAAAGATCAGAGGCTAAATGAAATATTGCTAGGAAGGAACTGCAGCAGACCATGCTTAGTAATAGTACTGCTGATCCTGCATTGGGGCCAAAGGTGATGCAGCCCACATTTGTAGATGTTGTTGTTTCCAGTGGGCCAAATGAAATGTAGATCAGAATGTCATTTCTCAAAAACTGTTACTGGAAGAGTTTTAGACAATGATCAGAAGCAGAAAGGTCACTGATTTATATATTCTAAAAATGCCAACAAGGCTTTTTGTTTCTGCTGCAAAATGTTTCCAGGAGGTGCTACTGCCCACTGGGATTACTGGAACTAGTGACTGGAAACACTAAAGTGACATTCTGAAACAGCATGAAAAGTCAACCAGCCATTTGAATGCATAGTGCAAGTGGATAAAAACTGAGTCCAAGCTTACATTAAACATGTGCATTCATGCAGAGCACCAGCAGATTATAAACACAGAAATTCTGGACGGCAAGTGAACACTTAATGGCTATTATAGTATTCCTGGCATCTCACAACCTGGTGTTCCAAAGACCTTTGGACATGCTCTTCACAGACAACAACAAAAATTTTCTGGGGCTTGTACAGCAGCTTGGCAAGCATGATGACATAATGCAAGAGCATTTTTGACTAAACTGAGGCTATCATACTTTGGTCACATTGCTACATGAAATGTATTTTATATATTTAATTGTTGTTTCATTGTTTTAAGCTGTATTCTTGAATTGTTTTGAACTGACTGTTAGCTGCCCTGAGTCCACTTGTGGAAAGGGCGGGATGGAAAAATAAATAAATAAATACTACATTGGTCACAGTGACAAAAGAGTCACTGGGGAAGACAATAATGCTAGGAAAAGTTGAAGGCAGCAGGAAAAGAGAAAGACTCTACATGAGATCAAATCAAATCAAATCAACCTTTAATGGCATATAAAAAAAGTTAAGAAACAATAGGTTAAGAGGCAATGGATAGATTAAGATACAAAATATCAGGAATAAAACACAGTTACATAGGATTACGGTTAAATGAGACAACAAAACTGGTCCTTGTCTTGACGAATCTTTTTGGCCCAGTACAGAAATGAGGCAGTGTTCGCAGTTATGTCAGGAGTAACATCCTTCAGAAGAAGCAGGACCTTATCAGGATCAGCCAGACCCATCTTATTTAGAAGAATATGATCCAAAAATCGACAGCGAATACTTACATAAAAAGGGCAGTACAAAAGAATATGTGAAATGGTTTCAATAGATCCGGACTTACACGGGCATAATCTAGCCGAGAAGGGTATATTATGAAATCTACCATATAGAACTGCTGATGGCATAACATCAAATCTTGCCAGTGAAAAGGCCCTACGCTGTTGAGGACTTTGCAAAGAATAGAGATAAGAAGCCATATGGCCGACATTGAACGAAAGCCCTAGACTCACAGGAGAGCAAGTTTTATTAGCGGCACTGAGGAGATTTTGAAATTCAATATCCAGGATTCTGGCTTTAATCATGCGCAATGCCTCTGTTTGTGAGAGCATAGATAATGACTCTATGGACAAACCAACAGTGCGAATCTTTTCCTCGATAGAGTCTAGCCAACTAGAGTATCTAGATTCTGATAACATTTGAGTAATAAGACTAGAAGGGTCAGAGTTATAGTGTATTCGCAACCAGTATTTGACAGTTAAAAGCCATGCCCTAGTTTCAAGTGGAACCTGCCCCGATTCTAGGCATAGGGCTGCATAAGGCACACAACAAGGCATTCCCAGAATTTTACGAAGAAATTTGGATTGGATACGTTCCAAAGAATAATCAAACGCACCAATCCATAATGGGATACCGTATAGTAGTTGAGCACAAGTTTTGGCCTTAAAAACTTTCAGAGCAGCTGGCACAAACTGATTGCCCTTATTGAAGAAAAAATGGCAGATAGCCTGGGCACTGGCCTTAGCCATATTGGTTGCAGACCTTCGCTGTACAGTCCATGATGCATTATGTTGAAAATAAATACCTAGGTACTTAAAGTGTCTGACCTGCTCTATTCTATTTCCATTAAAATCCCATTTGAATAATTTCCAAGTTCTTGAAAAGACAAGGATTTTTGTTTTTTCAAAATTAAGTTGGAGCTTATTGATTTCAAAATACTCAAGACAGCGGCTAAAAAGGCGCTTCAAACCCACACGCGTGCAAGACATTAATACAGCATCATCTGCATACAGTAACAGTGGCACGTGAGTGGGACCGAGTTTAGGGCTATGACCGTCAGCGCCAGACAACACAGGAGCTAGATCATTAAGGAAAAGGTTAAATAAGGTGGGGGCTAGAATACAGCCCTGTTTAACACCCTTATTAGATGGAATTTTTGCCGTTAACTTTCCAGCTAGAGAGCATTTAACCTGACAAGTTGTTGAGGTATGCAATTTTCTAATAAGAAAAGTAATCGCTTATCAATATTCATTTTGTTCAGTTTGTCCCAAAGTAAGCCTCTATCTATGGAGTCAAAAGCTCCTTTAAGGTCTAGGAAGGCAGTATATAACTTAAGCTTAGCCCTCCTAGTGTATTTATTTACCAGATGGGACAATATAATACAATGATCCAGTGTGGATTTCCCATGGCGGATCACCAACGGAGATGAGGACAATACAGGCTGTTGTCCATCAGCCCCTTCTATTAATGGATGAGTCTATTATAGCTCAGGGTGAAAATCAAGAACCTCAAGATGCTCCACAAGGACCTGGATCGCCAAAGGAGATGAGGACAACACAAGCTGTCATTCATCAGTCGTTTTCATTGATGGATGAGTTTACCATAGCCTGGGGTGAAAACAAAGATCGTCCAACGCCATCACAAGTACTGAAGAACGATCTGAGGGGTGCTGACAACTGTTGTGTTCATTATGATGTCAATAACCTGCTAGAACAACTTACTGTAGCTGATTGACTCCTAGACTCACCTCCCCCAGCTACAATTAAAATCATGTCATGGAACATTGCAGGGTGGTGGGGTAGGTCCAGGGATGATGATTTTTAAAAATACATCAAAGGTTTTGACATTGTACTTTTCCAGGAAACATGGTCCCAAATACAAATACATGTGGAGGGCTTTAAATCTTATTCCCTCCCAGCTTGTAAAGCCAGCCTTAGGGGCCGTTCTCGTGGTGGCCTATCCACTCTTGTTGCTGTCCATCTAAAATCTGAGTTGATTACCTCACTGGCATGCAGCCCCATGTTGCAAGCTGTTAAGCTAGTATTGGACAAATTTATCTTAGTGATAATAAATGTATATGTTCCTTCTGGTTTAAGTGGCTTAGCCCTATTCCATCACTGGAGTCGATTAACTGCTTTTATGGAAGATATGGAAAAGAAATTTCCTCGTGCTGAAATAATTTTAGCAGGCGATTTTAATGCGAGGGTGGGTAGTGATGATTCAGTTTTTTATAAAGCACTAGAATTTGATCCAAATGACTCACTCCCTCCTCTTTTTTCTTCTGTGAGATACTCCAAGGATAATTACCTGAACCCTGCAGGAATTTGTCTTGCTAAATTTTGTGTTCAATTTAACAGAATCTGGCTAAATGGCCTAACAGAATTCTGCAATTCAGGAGAGTTTACTTTTGCATCAGCCAGAGGATGTAGTGTAATTGATTATGTTTTAGTGCCTCCCTCCTTTCGAGACTTTGTGGCAGACTTCTCTGTAGGGGATTATGTTAGCAGTGATCATTTTTCTTTAATCTTGACTATCAAAGTCGACTCCCCTTTAAACCCTTTGCCCTCGGTTCCAGTCCAGAGTGAGGAGTCAGCCTTTCTCTTAAGAATTCATAGGGGTTCTGTATTAAATTCAAAAATCCAACCACTGTTTAATTCTAGACCATTTTTAGAATACAGATCCCTAATACTTTGTGCTGATGACCCACCACAAACTCTTAAACTCTTCAGCTCATTAATATCACTTATGATTGATTCATTGAGCCAAAAATCTGAACCCTGGAGGAACTCACAGAATAATCTAGGGAAAAGCTACTTAAATCCCTGGTTCGACAGGGAGTGTAGGAATTTGAAAAAACTATTACGCATCACCTACAGCCATTATAGAGAATCCAAGGCTGTTGTTTTTCCGGCTAGCTTCTTTGATCTTAAGTCCCAGCTTCAGCAACTCATAAAAAAAAGAGGAAGGACTATATTATTGGTCAGTGGGAGCAACTGGTACAAGCGGCAACTTTAAATAAATCAAAACAATTTTGGACCATAGTTTCTGGTGCATTCACTAAGGAAGCCCCCTTCACGTCCCTTATTCCCCCTCATGTCTGGCTCCAACATTTTTTAACAGTGTTCTATGAGGAAGGCAGAAGTGTATCAGAACCATCTGATTTCTGTCTGAGCGATCTTCCTGATTGGCCCCCTGTAGATTCTGATGAGACAAGGGAATTAATTGTCCAACTAAAGGCTGGGAAAGCCCCTGGTCCAGATGCGATAACCCCTGAAATTCTAAAATCAGACCCAGATTGGTGGGCCCCCCTACTCGCTGCCCTTTTTACAATGGTTGACAAAACTGGTTTAATGCCTGAGGCTTGGACAAATGCAGTAATAGTACCAATCCACAAGAAGGGTGATTGTTCTTCCCCCTCAAACTTTAGACCCATTAGCCTCCTCTCTATAATTGGTAAATTGTACGCCAAGCACTTGTTAGCCAAACTTACTGCATGGATGACTCTACATGAGATGAATTGATTCAGTCAAGGAAGTCATGGCCCTCAGTTTCCAAGACCTGAGCAAATGTGTTAACAGCAGGGCATTTTGAAGGTCCTTAACTCATAGGGCTACTTGACAGCACTTAACAAACACACAAATCTTCAAAGGAGTGTAATCATTGCTACTGTGGGAAAACTATTCAGAATGCAATGGACATTTTTCTGGCCAATGAACTGTTAGAAAACAAACACAAAAGGTTGGACAAAGTAAGATATTATTTTGTCATATTAGACTGCAAGTCTGGTACAAGTCACCCTGAAAAGATGTAATTTCCAATGAGATTTGTAGATGAAGTTAGAGGCAAACTTTGTGTGATAGTACATTTCCTTTGACCCAGGGCAGTTCAGGAAGCAACTGAACAAGGACATATAGAACTCTTGATGAGAAACTGAGGGGAAACAACATTAATGTTAAGGACTGCTGTGGCCAAGGCTACTATAATGGCACCAGCATGAAGGAATGAAAGAAAGATATCCAGACAAGATTACTTACAGTGAACCAACAAGCATCATTTCTACCTTGCAGCTGTCGCTCTCTCAGTCTGATAATTTCAGATGCAGTTTCATCAATGAAAGAATCTGTTTCTGTGTTTGGTGCATTACAGCACATCTTGTGCTATTTTCTGCCTTTCTTTGATGGTAACAGATAAGAAAGACCACATGCCCAATGATAATGTGAAACCACTGAGTAGCACTCGCTGGTACCTGATATCAAACAAAAGAAGTATATGCTGCAATAATGGAAGTAGTGGAGTTGCCTCTGGCAGGCAAGTTCTGCATAGGTATTTGACTTGATAATTATATGATTTAAAAGAATGTTGTTCAGATTTTATGAACTTCTTTTTCCTTTTTTTGTATTGTATTTGTTATATTATTCAGACATTGTTGTTTATGTGTGTGGTCAGATGATTGCAGATAATTGCAGTTATAGATAACGGTAGATGTATGATATAGATCAGTGGTCCCCAATCTTTTTGGCACCAAGGACCGGTTCTGTGGAAGACAATTTTTCTGTGGACCAGGGTTGGGGGTGGTGTTCCAGGATGATACAATTGTGCACTTTATTTCTGTTAGTTTGGTGCAGTGGTTAAGTGTGTGAACTCTTATCTGGGAGAACTGGGTTTGATTCCCCACTCCTCTACTTGCAGCTGCTAGAATGGCCTTGGGTTAGCCATAGCTCTCACAGAGCTGTCCTTGAAAGGGCAGCTTCTGTGAGAGCTTTCTCAGCCCCACCTACCTCACAGGGTGTCTGTTGTCAGGGAGGAAGGTAAAGGAGATTGTAAGCTGCTCTGAGACTCTGAGATTCAGAGTGGAGGGTGGGATATAAATACGTCTTCTTCTTACGTTGTAATATATAATGAAATAATTATACAACTCATGGCCTGGTTGCTAACAGGTCACGGACCGGGATTGATCCATGGCCTGGTGGTTGGGGTCCCCTGATACAAATGATGACTGTACAGTTACAGTCTATGGCCGTTTTCGCACTTAGCGTTTGCTCCCCTTTTTCCGCGGCGCAATTATGTCCGGATCATTTTTCTCGTTTTCCCACTAGTGACTCTTTGCGGAGTCGCCTTCCCTGAAGCCCCGGCTCAAATCGTTTTCCCACTGGCATCGGCTTGAGTCCGATGCCCTGTCAATCATTTTTTTTTAAAGCGCAAGTCTGGTTGCGTAATGACGTACTAACGTACTAACGTAACATCGAGCTGTTCCCTCCCCTTCTTTTCTTGGACAAACCGCATCACGTGTGCTGCTGCTGCTTATGGATTGGCTGCAGCTGTAGAATCCTCCACAGCCCTTTATGTATTAACGGAAGCATTCACAGTGGAGAATCCTAGCACTAGATTCCCCCCCCCCAAATTCTGAAGCACTAGATCCCCCCCCCCCAAATTTCCTCCGCTCTCTTTCCCCTCCCCGGCTGGCGCTTGCAACGGGGACCTGACTGATTCCTGCTGCCAGAGCCCCCCCCCCCCGCTCCATTCTCTCCTTCCCCTTCTGTGGCGCGTGTGAAGAGCGAGCTCGCGTCTATTTCTATTTTCTAACCGAGCGGAATGTAGCCAGGGAGAAGAATGCAGGACTCCAACCTCCCATTTTATACATGGCGATTTTGTGCAGGTCCAGAAATCCTGGTGGCACAGCTGAGGGAGGCATTCCCTTTTTAAAACACACACACATGGACGCTTTGGCCCGCACCGGCACTAGATTCCCCCCCCCAACAATGGTCGTTTTCGCATTATCGAGATAACGCAACAGCGAAATAACGCAACTAAAGTCAATAATAATAAAAAAAAATTCTAACGAAACCAATTGAAGTGGCAATTGAGGCTATTCCAGGAGGGTTTTTTTTTCTATTTGTTAATTTCGAAATATCGCTATTACGCAAAACTGTGAAGTTTAAAAAAAAAATGGCCGTGCCGGCACTTTGGGGAAGCGCCGCGAAAGGCTGATGATTGGCCAAGCGGGTGGATGGGGTGGGAGGACGGAAAGGGAGAGGGTGACGCCCCCAAAGCAGTCGATCCGGCGTGGATGGATTTCGCACAGGAAACTCCGCTGAGTGGATCCGGAGTGGATCCGGAGGTTTTCGGAAACTCCGGCAGCATGCTGAAAAACATACTCCGGCGTAAAATCCCTGAAGCGCCGGAGCAAAGCGCAGCGCCGGAGCAACATGTGCGAAATCCAAGAGAAGATCCGGAGGTAAATGGGGCGCTACGCCGGAACAAACGCTAGTGTGAAAACGGCCTATGTTTTATGTCTGTAAGTTTGTTAAAGTATAAAATTATATTATTAAAAAAGCAGATGTAGGTCTTCATGTGAAGCACAGTAGCTGTGACCAGATGGCAGGCTTGGCACGGTCTGGCCACACCTCAAATCTCTCAGGAACCACTTGTTCTGGAAAGGGAGTGACCAGACATGCCACCCTTCTTTTTAAAAAAAGAAAACAAAACCAAAACCTCTTATTTTAACATGCATAGAACTGCTTATTCACCATGGACAAATATGTGGTTATGCACATATCACTAAATAAGAAAAAATGGTGTCCAGAGAGTGGAAGCCACAGACCTCCAAATGTCTTGAGTGCGCAGTGGGGTGATTAGACTGCTGGAAATGCACAGTATTGTATCTCAGGGGTCAAGGAAGTCCAGGTTAAGGACAGGGGGCTGGAAACTGTGGAAAAGAACAGAAGACAGATGTTAATGTCTAGATGTCCACGTTAAATCCAGTAGGAAGAAGGGATGACATTGGACCAAACAGCCTATCTGATCGCACTCAATGTCAAACAGACTAGCACCAGTTCTTGATATCAATCATAGTATGGTATGACATTCTGTTCCACATGAATATTGCAAGAAAAGCTATACACTGCCTTACAACAGATATTGTAACTGTTACATCTCTTATAAAAGAAATGTGTGGAATTCATAACATCATATAGGGACAGTAGTTATGCGGTGCAAAAGGAGTTCACAGACGCTCTTGATACTGATCCCACTTTCAAGGACCCTGCCTATGATTAAATAACTTAATTACTAAGTGAATAATTAAGTGCCATAAGAAGCAATTTGTATATGACAAACTCATAGTGAGGAGTGCAGTAGCCCAAAATAAATCTTCAGATGGGAGTTATTCTACATTCTTGTTTTTCAATTGAAGAGTAATTTGAGCAGCTTGAGTCTCACAGGAATATGTTCAATGTCCTGGAAGAGGATTTGTAAGAGATGCCCTGCAGTGTATCCATGATACCAGAATGAGTGATGCCTATCCAAATGTCTGAGTAGCACTACAAATTCTCCTGACACTACCAGTGATAGTTGCCAGTGGTGAGCGTAACTTCTCAAAGCTGAAGTTCATCAAAGTGTTCTAAGAGACTTACATTTATTTATTTATTCTCAGAGTTGGAAGGGACCACAAGGACCATCAACCCTTGTCAATGCAACAACACAGGAAGTCCTTCTTCAAATTTAGATGCAACCTCCTTTGCTGTAGTTTATATCCATTAGTCTAAGCAGGCTTCATATTCAGCAGGAGCTCACAGGAACACAGCTCCCAAACCTTTCTGAGGGTTCCCCCTCTTCCTCCCCACCTACCTTGTCCATTGAATAGTAAGTGCAGCAGCATAACAATCCCTGGATTAGAAGAGTGGGCAGCCAACCAGCCACCAGGGGCTTTGCCACACCCCCAGCAGCCCTCATTAACCCCTGGAGTGTCAAGAGTGCCTCTTGCCATCTTCCTAGACTTCTTTTGCTTTTCCCGCAGCCTGCTCCTATCTCTGTGTAACAATGAAGCATTCTTTCAGCCTGATCTCAGGGACAGCCAAGGCATGTTTTCCAAACCAGCTTTGGACCGCTTTACAACACTCAGCCTGGAGGAAGTTGACATAATTCTCTCCATTGTGCACCCAACAATGTGTGATTTGGACCCTTGCGCACCTTGGCTGAATAAAGCGTGCCGGATGGAGCTCCGATATCCTATATGGGATATCATAAATAGATCCCTCTTTGAGGGGCTTTTTCAAAGGCCCCTTAAAGAGGCAGTAGTCCGCCCTCTCTTGAAAAAACCAACATTAGACCCGGCCGAATTGACACACTACCGGCCAGTCTCGAATTTACCCTTTTTGGGTAAAATTATTGAGAGGGCAGTAGTGCTACAGTTACAGAGCTTTCTGGAGGATGCTGCCATCCTAGATCCGCACCAGTCCGGCTTTTGCCCGGGTCATGGGAGGGAGACAGTACTGGTCGCCCTGGTGGATGATCTCCAGCGACATCTGGATCGAGGCAGTTCAGCAGTTACTGATGCTATTGGACTTGTTGGCTGCGTTTGACACAGTCAACCATCAGCTGCTGATTCACTGCCTCGTTGATGCAGGGATTTCAGGGGTTGGCCTTGCAATGGCTCTCCTCCTTTCTCTGAGGTCGGGGACAAAGAGTGGTGATCGGGAGACAGTCATCCTAGAGACACCCACGTAACTGGTATGCCCCAGGGGGCTGCGCTCTCCCTATGGGAGTTTGTTATCACCCACCAAATCAAAAGATAGAGGACGATTATAATATGATGGAAGGATTAAAGATAGCGACTAAATGTAAAAACTGTGTTGTAATAGGTGATTTTAACTACCCGCAGATTGATTGGGTCACTATGTGTTCTGGTCGAGAGAAAGCGATTGAATTTCTAGACGCTCTCAATGACTGTGCTATGGAGCAGATGGTCACAGAACCTACCAGGGGTGGGGCGATCCTGGATTTGGTCCTAAGTAATGTCCAAAACTTGGTGACAGATGTAAAAGTGATCACACCGCTTAGACGCTCTCAATGACTGTGCTATGGAGCAGATGGTCACAGAACCTACCAGGGGTGGGGCGATCCTGGATTTGGTCCTAAGTAATGCCCAAAACTTGGTGACAGATGTAAAAGTGATCACACCACTTGGGAGCAGTGACCATAACGTTATTGATTTCACCATTTGTATAAATAGGGAGTTGCCCCAAAAGACCAGCACAACCACGTTTAACTTTAAAAGGGGTAAATTCTCTGAGATGAGGAGGCATGTGAAGAGGAAACTGAAAGTAAAGGTAAATACAGTCAAAACCCTTGGGGAAGCTTGGAGGCTATTTAAAACTACAATCCTAGAAACTCAGATAAAATATATACCACACGTTAGGAAAGGCACAAACAGGTATAAGAGAAGACCTGCATGGTTAACAAACAAAGTAATGGAAGCTGTAAAAGGTAAGAAGGACTCCTTTAAGCAGTGGAAATCTGCCAAATCCACCTTCTTTCATCTTAGGCAAGTAAGACAGTTGGTTCCCTTCCTCGAGCGTAGCAACCTGGCAACTATGATCCATGTGACAGTCACCTCGAGATTGGACTACTGCAATGCCCTCTTCATGAGGCTGCTCTTGTCTCAAATCCTTAAACTGCAGTTGGTGCAAAATGCGGCAGCCAGGCTGTTATTACCTTTAAAGCCCTATATGGCCGAGGACCTGTCTACCTTAGGGACCATCTCTCCCCACATGCTCCCCAGAGGGTACTTAGATCTGGGTCGCAGAATTTATTGTCGATCCCCGGGCCGAGGGAGGCAAGACTGAAGTCTACTAGAGAGAAAGCCTTCTCAATTGCAGCCCCCTACTGGTGGAACCAACTTCCGGAAGAAGTAAGGGCCTTGCGAGATCTTGCTCAGTTCCACAAGGCCTGTAAAACAGCACTATTTTGACTTGCCTTCAGCTGAATAATAGTATAAGAAGACGTTCAACATTGCTGAATATATTGAAATAACTGATACTAGCACCAAAATTGTTTTAAATTGTTTTAAACGATTTATTTGTTATTATTAACTTGGTTTAATTGTTAATCTCTAATGTTTATCTATTGTCTATTGTTTTAGTTTGGTTGTTGTGAGCTGCCCTGAGCCTGCTTCGGCGGGGAGGGCGGGATATAAATCCAATTATTATTATTATTATTAATAATAATAATAATAATAATAATAATAATAATAATAATAATAATATCTGTGCACCTGTGAGGGGCCTGAAAACGGACTACCTGGGGGAGGGACAGCTTGCTTCACACCTTGGGTTTGAATGTATAATGGTTTAAGCACCAAGTATAAGTAGAAGCCATTTGCCCGCCAAAGCCAGTTTTTGCAAGAACCATCTTGTTCCAGATCTGTCAGTACCACAATAAAGTCTATTCTCTGAACGGCCTGGTGTTGATTACTGAACTGTCGGGGACTTGACATGGAGAAGCCCACACCACCCTTTCTCCACTTCTTATGTGATTTTGGGTGGTGGGTGCCTTGTTGACCTTTTTACTGTCGGGGGGGGGATGTGTGACACAGGAGAGTCCCAGGCAGCAGAGGCCTGCTTGGGCTGGCTGAATCTCTAGCCAGCTCAAGCAGACCTTGCTCACCCAGAACTCTCTTTTCTTGTGTCGGGTTGTTTTTGGCTGGTATATGCTATGCTAATGAGCTCCACCACCTAATTTTCTACAAATTGACTTCTGAGTCCAAATCCTGTCATCCAATATCACTGAAAGCATATCTATCCCATCCTTCACATGACATCCCTGCAGGTACCAGAAGGTGCCAATCATATCACCTTGCAAGTATCTCTTCTCCAATGTAGAGATTTCCAGCACCTTCAACCTCTCCTCAAAGGACATGGTCTCCAAACTCCTCATCATTCATTCTTCTGTTCATCAAGAATGACATCATTCAAAACCTTGATAAATGTTGTTCTCTCAACTGTTCTCAGCTGGGTGTTTGCATAAGCCAAAGTCTAAAAAGCCCCATTCTGAGCAGTGGCAGAGGACTAGCCAACACAGCAGAACTGTCGCAGCTTATTATATTTGCATAACACTTTTAAACGGAAAGTTTCAAAAGTTCTATGTAATACAGAAATAATTGGTTCTCCCAAGTCTCAGGCAGAGAAGGTCTTTCCCAATATCTACTATCTGAGATTCTTGAAATGGAGATGCTAGGGGCTGACAATGCAATTCTAAGCAGAGTTACACCATTCTAAACCATTGATTAAAGAACACAAGAGAAGCCATGTTGGATCAGGCCAGTGGCCCATCCAGTCCAACACTTTGTGTCGCAGGGTGGCCAAAACCCAGGTACCATCTGAAGGCCCACGAGCAGGACCAGAACTCCAGAAGCCCTTCCACTGTTGCCCCCCAAACACCAAGAATACAGAACATCACTGCCCTCGACATAGTGTTCCATCTGTACCTGGTGGCTAATAGACCTCTGCTTCGACCACCCTCCTCATGCTTTGCCCCACAAGAAATAGTTCAGTCCAAATTTCTAAGAGCTGTTCTGCAAGTTCCAAACTGCGTATCCAATGCTTGGATACGATTGGAGTCTGGTAATCTCAGGTTTGAAGCTAGGTTTTGTATTCTATCCATCTATATGTGTCTGAAAGCTCATTTTAACCCACAAGGCCTGTTTCCTCTGATTTTCCAGGATGATTTCCAATCCAGTTGGCTGAAGGCAGTTTACAGCCATATTCACAGAATTGGCTTTTCACTTCAGCTACTTTTATCTTACAGACTTGAACAAGCAAAAGGGCTAATTAAACATAGAATTGAGGATATAGAGTGACAATCTGACATCTCTAGTGCATCAAAATCTGGGGTATTGTTAAACATCAAAAGCACTATTGAGCCAGCATCATATCTGACTTCAGTGGAAAGAAGAAATTTTAGAAGGGCATTTGCTCTAGCTAGATGCTCTGCCCTTCCATCTGCAGTTATGCAAGGCAGGTACAATAAAATCCCCTATTCTGAAAAGCTGTGCTCATGCCTTCTAAGCAAGGTTGAATCTGTAGAGTTTATATTTTTCAGTTGCCCATATTATAGGGGTGCTCGTTTTAAAATTATTACTCCATTAGTTGATAGGACACCTGGTTATATTAATACAAATAAAGCAAAACTTCATTGGTTCCTATCAGATAAGAATTCAGAGATCACATATTTAGTTGCTGAGTCTTGTACATTAATTCTTAGACTGCGGGAATTACATTTTAAAAGTTCTTAAATTTAGATCTCTATTTTTGTATACTATGTCTGTTTTTACTTTTCCATATTATGTTTACGCTGTATCCTGGTCTCAAGACTGTAATAAACTATGATGATGACTATGATCTCTGCTTCACATGTTTATTCAATTCCCTCTTGAAACTGTTAAGCAGAGATTTAAGATTCATACAATGTTTTGATTTGTGATTTGCTCTGCAATATTTTAAGATGCTTCTTCCTACCTCCCATTCCTTGCTCAAAAATCTATTCTTTGACCTGCTGATCTCTAAGCCACCTTTATCTCAGTCAAGGGTCTTTTCCATCCTTATCTCCCATGAAAAATGTGTAAAGGGCTTATTTCCCTTTCCTCCGTAGAAAGAATGCAAGATGTACTCTGAAAGAAGAATGAGTTATGTTTAAGGACAGAATGGTGAACTTTCTTTTAGAATTCTAGATTCTGACCTTTTGCCTGTTTTATCCTATAAAAGAACAATTTTGAATCTTGTTCACTACGCCAGCTTGCTCTCTTGCTAGCATCAGAATGGTCATTCTATTAAAACTGCATAGACTAAAGCCTTGAGTGAATCTATTTGTCTCCAGATAGAACTCAGGAAAAGAGGGGAGGTTATACTAGAGTTTTGAAAATTCCCCTAACAGTCTTAGAACATCCATGTTGTCCAGCTCCTGGCTATTCTATTTTTTGAGAACTTAAAAGTTTCCATTGTACATGACAGCCTTGCTCAGCATTTCTGAAAACACAGACTATGGAGTTTTGGGAGGTCACAGGCCAATTCCTTGCTAGCAGTTGCTCTACCCCTGGGCTTCTGCTTTCCTCAGGCTGGGGACCCCAGCTCAAGCGATCAATTCCTTACCAGTTGTTACATGGGTGCATTTTGATCCATGGCTTGCTCCAATTTCCCTTGCAGCTTCCATATCTTTAAAAAACAAGAACAGGAAGCTGCAAGGGAAATTGGAGGAAGCAGTGGATCAAAATGCACCTGCACAGCAACTGGTGGGGAATTGATCACTTGAGCCAGGGAAAGCAGAAGCCTGGGGACAGAGCAACTGCTAGTGAAGAATCGGTCACACTGTCCATGTCTGAAGGAGTTAATCTTGCTTGCTGAAATTGTTGATGCCAACATCCTAATGTGCTTAATGTAAGAGCCACGTGAACATCAGATGTTTGAGAGCCACAGACAGGAAGGCAGGCAGGAAGAAAGGAAATAAATAGATGTGGAGGAAGGGAGAGGTTGAAAGAAAGCAACTATCTTTAAATGCATTCTCCAAGCAGCCAGCTGGTTTGGCTTGGAGAAATGATTTGAAGAGCCAAATGCCTTCTCCAAGCTGACAGACAGTGTGGTAGGGACTTTGAGAGCCACACAGTATGTGTGAGAGAGCCATATGTGGCTCCCAAGCCACAGTTTGACCACCCCTGTCCTAGCATGTTGTTCTGTGAAGCTTTGTGGAAAGATTTCATTCATTTTTAGCTTAAAAGAGGAGGTAGAATCAACTGGGAAGGGAGAGAGCCTGAAATTATGCTGAAGAGTCTATTTTCCCATGCTCATTCCTTAAAAGCTGCACGTGATTTTATATATACATATATGTTTCATAATAAAAAGCCATAAAAGGATACAATGTTTTGGATCCTCTTTTTATTCTGTAGGAGAATAATCCTATTTAACAGATTCTCCTCTTTTTCTGGTGGGTTAAAGATTGGCAACCAAGGTAACTGGATAGTTTGATGGCTTCCTAGCTCTTGGCTTGACTAGTCTCCCCAAAAGGGACATCTGTATATCAAATTGCCTCTCTACAGTACTTGCATAAATTTGATTAATATTTCACAGTCAGCTATCATCACATTGATTGTCTTGGTCCAGCCATGCAGACCTTCTAGAAATCAGCTTTGCTAAGAGACACTATCATATAGTGAAATCCAGTTTGTAGCATCTTGAGAACACAGATCCCTGTAAAAATTGTCCTTGAAGACTTTGTTTTCATGAAAGGTACTAGGCAGATTGTCAGAAATAATCAGAGAAGCACCAGATGGACCAGTGCTCCTTCCAAAGCCATTTATTTCCAGACAGGCATTAGATATAAGCAGTTGACTGATACAGTGAATGTATGGAATTGATTCAATGTGATTTGGTGGTTTAATAAGCAATAAAGCAAAATGACAATCCTACTGATATTATCTACAAAGATTTTCAGAAAAGGGTTTGAGACTGCCCTGACCCAAGACACTTCAGTGCAAATTTCAATTTAGTTAGGCACCTTAATTTCTGCAAAACAGCCAGGACTTGGGTTATATGTTCTGTGCTTTATTGCATACCAATTACTAGAGGCCAGGCCCAGCTTGTTTTTCTTCCAACCTTGAATCTTACTGTGCTTACAATATGAAGTTATAGTCCAATAGCACCTTTAAGACCAACAAAGTTTTATTCAGGCTATGAGCTTTTGTGTGTATGCATACTTTGTCAAACAGTGTGATAAAGAGAGCATGCACACAAAAGCTCACAGCCTGAATAAAAAATAATTGATCTTAAAGCTGCTATTGGACTATAACTTTGTCACATGCCTCAGACCAACACAGCTACCTACTTGGATCTGTGCTTACAACATTACTTACATAGGGGCTCTGCCCTCTGCATATTAACACCACCCTCCCCCCAAAAAACCCCCAGTATTTGGCCACATTTCTCTCCTATATCAGCAAGTGTTTTCAGTACATCTAGTTTAACCAAAAAACAACTATTCTGTACAAGAAATCAGCTAAAACACCAGAAATTACAGCCCACCTTTTCCATCTGCATATCTGTGGCCAGGACTTTTTTTATAGCAAGAACTCCTTTGCATATTAGGCCACTCCCCACTGATGTAGCCAGTCCTCCTAGAGCTTTTATTAGACCCTGTACTAACAGTCCTGTAAGCTCTTGGAGGATTGGCTACATCAGGGTGTATGGTCTAATATGCTAAGGAGTTCCTGCTGCAAAAAAATCCCTGGCTGTGGCTGAAGGTTCATTTCATTGTTGCAGGAAGAGTTTAAACTCAGCAGAAACCTCTAAAAACAGACACCAGGAAGTGTGTCAGATACAGGACAAGACAGTCACAGAAAAAGGAATGGTTTCTGAAGTCTACTTGTAAAGGACAGGATATTCTCTATCATCCCTGTCTGTGCTACTTAAACCATCGCTTCCATTACAAAGAGCAGGGATGTCCTGGAGATAATCTGGGCCAGGATACTCTGATCCCCCTAATTTTTGGCATTACAACTTTCATGAATATCCTAAAGCTGGTGGCCAATTTTGAAACTCCTACTTTTATTTTCCAATGAGTTATGCTCGCCATAAACATCCTTTTATTATCAGGTACTGTACAGGAAAAGCAGTACTTTTCAGTGGAAAACTCTTTGCAAAAGATTCAGTTTTATTTATTTATTTATTTATTTATTTGGGATTTATATCCCGCCCTTCCCATGAATGGCTCAGGATTTGAGATCATTAAGTATTAAGCAAACTGTAAGGCAACAAAAGATGGAAGTGTACTTTGGTATGAGCAAGGTAAGGCATACTGGGTACAAACTATCATAACCTTTCTTGCATTGCTTTAGATCTAGAACTCTTTATTCTTGTTTTTAAAATTACTATAATCATTGTGGTTTTTCTCCATATGAAATTTCAGGGGATATTATTAAAAGGCATGCAGGAGCAAAGGGATTAGTGGTTGAGGGACAGAACATAGTGTAAAGATACAATAATTGTTATATATAATTAATCCCAGACTGATGTGTAAATATCGTTCATTACATACTGATGTAAATCCCTGACCAGGAGATCTTAATCTGTAGCAGAGGCAGTACACATTGTTAGACTTAATTAATTGTATACCAAATGGATGATCAGAGAAGTGAACTTCGGCAATATTGATCATTGTGGAGTGGGGGGGGGGGGTGCCTGCAGAGAATTTTCCCACCTCTCCCGAACAGGTGATTGACATGATCTGAAATGATAGCGCTAGGCATCTGTTTGGTTACAGTGCTGCACAGCCTATTCCAGGAAGGATTGTCATCTTGCAGGCTGGGTCAGGGTTTCTATGAATGGATTGTCTATTCTGAATTTTGACACCTGTGTGTATCTCAAAAGAGATGTGCTATGAATAAAAAGTGAACAGGGAACAACAATGAGAAACTATCTGTGCAATCCTGAGGGGGGGGGGTGCTGAAAGTGCTTTAGGAGCAAGCTAACCTCTATGCCAGCGCAAATGGGACTTGTGCAGCTCTAACTCCCTCCCCACCGGTGCAAATGGGACAGCAATTTCACACCCAGCCAGCAGCAGAACTAGGGAGCACACCGCTACTCCGGCGTATGAGGGGTAGCCCCAGGGGCATGGCCACCTAGTTCCCTAACACCTTCCAGCCTGAAAACACTCCCCGTGAGAGGTGCAAAGTTACAACAAGGCAAATCCTGGTGTATTCCATAGAGACCCGTGGATCCTGAAAACAAGGTTTGCTGCTGCTCCCGGCACAGCCTCGAAACCCCTTTGGGAGCCAACTAAATGGTGCACCATTCCCTGCATGCCCTGGATGGGATGAGCCCCCTCTGCAGCACCCAATCACAACCCACCCCCCTTCCTACCAAGCCTCCCACTCCGGCCCAGCACAACTCTTTAGGTAGTGTAGGGAGCATGGCATAGGACTCTGCTGTGGAGTTCCCTGCCATGTGGACTTAGCGTGAGGGCGAGAGCACGTGGTGGAGGAAGCTGCACAGAGAAGGCACGTAGGCAGTACAGTGTGAGCTGTTTGACTTGCGAGGAGGAGAGCAAAGTCTCTACTTCGTGGCTAACCTTTCTTGTTTCTGAGCCCCAACAGGGATCCCTTCAGAGTGTTCGCACATGGACGGGTAAGTGCAACTGCACACCCCCAGTTTCCTCTTCCTCCCCTTGCTTGAGGCTGGGTGGTGTGCAAGCGTCTGGCACTTGAAACTGGTAGCAGGCTCAGGTAGGGGGTGGTTGCTGCCCCCCTCCCCCATCCTGCTCCCCCATCCTTCCCTTGATCTTCCTTGCCATTCCTGCAGCTGTTCTTCTCTGTCTCTGTTTTGCAGGGTCTCCAACACAAAGGCTTCCATGTGTGGTGCTCCAAACCCCCCCCCACTTGCTCAGCTGCTCCTGCCCACCATTCTGAGTGGAGCCCCGCCCCCCTGTGAGACTTTCCGAGTTGCATCTGGGATTCCACTGCAGTCCGTTCCAGCACAATAAAGTCTGAGCTGTGCCCTCCTCTGTCTCTCCTGCTTGGCATCTGCTGCATGTTCCCTGTGTCCCTCTCCCCCAGCAATTCTGTCAATGGGCTCCACAAGGGAATGCCTTGGAGTGCAGGCTCACTAAGTTCTTGGGGAAGGGAGAGGATTTTGAGATGCCCCCACGTGGCTGGACAGCTGAGGGGGGTCTTTGCCCACGCATCCCATGGGAGAAAAGGTGGCCTTGTGCCAGTTGCCACCCCTCAGCCTGGCCAGCCTGCCCGACCCCACAGGGCTGTTGTGCTCATAGCACAACCTGGGGGGGCATAATGGAGTGGATGCATGCCTGGCACCTTACACTCTGAGTTCCGTGGCCCCCAGGGGAGGAGTTCCATGCACACAGCAGGGGGTGTCAGGGCGGCACAGGGGGTCTCTGTGTCTGTGCTGGGGTCTGTGCCTGTTGGACTTAGTGCTAGGCTGGGACTCTGTTTGCTCATTCCCAAACACACATTCCAGCTGTTGTCTTTGGAAGCAGACTTCTGCACTTTGTGCTTCCTGTTTATTTGTGGCTAGCCAGGGAGCACGTACCTCTGCCTGTCTGCCTGCCATTGGCATGAGTCTCTGACAGTGGGAGGCTGTGGGGGGTTGCCAGCCTCTCAGGCACAGGCTTTCCACCTTCTCTCCTGGTCACGTGCAATGGACTGGCCAATCCTGTGGTCCTGCACTGCCCCTTCCCTCCCCCCACTCTGCCTTGACAGCGAGCCAATAGCGTACACATGGGCAGGATCACCATAGCGACAGCTTGTCTCTCCTGCCCGCTTACGCTCCACCCCCCTCCTCGCCTGGTGTAACTTCTCCCCTCTGGAAGCTGACTAGCATTGCCCACATTAGTTCTACACTTGGGTGGCACTACCCCACGGATCTCAGGATTGGGCTGCCCAAAGACTAAGGTGGGCATTTCTACACTTAGTCCCAATAAATTCCAAGAGCTCTGGGATTATGGCACTCTAACAGGAATCCAAAGACAACAAAACTCATTTGTAAAAGTTTGTGAGACCCTCCTGTTTATTGTGGGACAGGGGGAGTCCAAATTGCCATTAGATAAACACAAGACCTTAGGGTTAGCTTAAGTAGTTTTTTGGAGTCTAGCCTAGAATTTTTCACTAAGAGTTAATCATCACATTTAGGAGAGTTTTATCAGCCATCTAACAGGGTGGTTGCATAAAAGGCTACTTCTATGATAATTCTAAATCACAGCTCTAAATCAGTCTTCTTGATATGAAGATTTTAATCCATTTTGCATTGCTGAAAGTTCATAACCCCCTGTTATTTGTTCTTTAGATTCCCACTCCTGATAACAACCTATAGGAGCCTTTTCTATACATACATTTGTATACATGTCTAATATAACTTTCCAGCACCTTACTACCATAACCTCTTCTCTGAGTGAAACATTTCCATTTTCTTCATAATTTTGTTACTTTCGTTCAAACATTTTTTCACATCTTTATTGCTTTCCAATCTGTCAGCATTGTTCTTAAAGATCTTCAGAACTGGATGCTGTAAGTGTAAGTGAGGCATTGCCCATGGATTTGCAACAATTATGTTCTGATTCAAAAATGTTTCTGCTAATCAGATAGAAAATTATATTTGCTTCTTTTATAGAAGCATTATGCATCATTGGCTCCTATTCCACAGATGATTCTCGCCCATTAACACCCAATTTGTCTTCACAAGTGCTAGGTCCATTCAGTTATTTCATATATCTATATCCAGGGCTTTTTTGGTAGAAAAAGCCCAGCAGGAACTCATTTGCATATTAGGCCACACCCCTGACATCGCCACTGTTTTACATAGGGCTTTTTGTAGAAAAAAGCCCAACAGGAATTCATTACATATTAGCCACACCCCCTGACACCAGGCCAGCCAGAACTGCGTTTCTGTGCATTTCTGCTAAAAAAAGAGCCCTGTCTATATCTGTCTGTCTGTCTGTCTGTCTGTCCATCTGTCTGCATATCCTTGCAGTATGTGAAAGACAGTTTAAAAGCGCAGATAACCATTCCCAAAGTAATTGTTGAAATCATTAAATAAGATAAGAGCGAACTCATAGGGTTCTGTTATTTGTTCTTTAGATTCCTACTCCTGATAACAACCTATAGGAGCCTTTTCTATACATAGGGTTTGCTTGATGTTAATAGAATTTAAGAGGAAGAGTTAGTTTTTATACCCTACTTTTCTCTACCCTAAGGAATCTCAGATTACCACCGCTTACCCTTCCTCTCTCCACAACAGGCACCTCGTGAGGTAACTGGGCTGAGAGAGTTCTGAGAGAATTGTGACTGGCCCAAGGGCACCCAGCAGGCATCATCTGAAGGATTCAGAAATCAAACTAGATTAGAGTCCACCACTCTTAAGCACTACACCACACTAGGTCTCATTTAAGCATGCCTAAAGAGCAGAACATGTGTTACGCACAAATGTATGTGACTATTGTCCAATGGCCCTGGAAGGAATATTACCAATAGAAAAATGGGTTGTGTGATGGAAGGGGTAATGTGTAGGTTGACCTTAACTATGGCTTTTGCCCGCAGAGCTATGTCATAATGTGAGTGAAGGGGCTCATCTTTGTGCTGTATTGTGTATGGAGAATTATGCAATGAGGTCCAAAGTCTATAGCCCTCTGTATTTTTGGCTATTTGATTAGTCTGGTTTTCATTCCAGTAACATTCAACTGAATAGATTTGTCTCTAGTAGAGAGGATAATGTAAGCAGGCTCAGTGAAAGTTTCTAGTTCTAGCAGACCAGGAAATCATTGCCTTAGCAAGGAGAGTAATAGTCAGATGAAAATGGAATTGACCATGCTTCAGGGTCAGACTACAGAATGCTTCACTGATTGCTATTTGTAATGAACTCTTTGAACCTTGTTGACTTTTTCCCAGATTAAATCTGTTTTAGGAGTGGATGAATGGTTTGATTTCTAAAATCTGTATCTTCCGGTTTCACTGGTTACAAATGGCAGGTGAATTATAGAAAGGTTTTAGCAGATTGATTTGCAACAACTTTACTAATTTAATGGCACAGAGGAACAGGGAGAAAGATTAGATTTTGAAAAATGTAGGAAGCAGGGAGATCTGATGACTTCAATAAGCTTGAAGCATAACGAAAAGAATCATGTATTACCTACAAAGTCTTTACATAGCAGCAATAATGCTGGATCACAGCTCAGGATAAATAGCTCTAAAATGTATAACATTATACATATAAAACATATACAATAATTAAATAGCTCTAAAATATATATAATGGTTTGATTGAGAACAATAAGCTTCAACAATTGAGATTTTGCTTGTTCACTAGACAGATAGGAGGACAGCTGTCTTGAATACTAGACCACTGAGGAGATTGGTAGGTAGGTCTTGGAAGAAAAGAAGGGAATTAGTATAGCTCTCTGGAAAAGGGGAAATAAGGAATATAATGACCTGGAAGCAGAAGTAGAAATGAGGAGTCTAGACTAGGGATGGGCATGAACCTCCCCATGACCCTAAGTTCCTCATGAAAATTGCTGGGTTATATTTCACAAGCTGAGGTTCATGCCCATCCTTATCCAAGAGCCTCCACATGATTTTTCAGAGGTTTGTGGGCCTTGTGGGAAGTGGCGGGGGGTGAGGGAGGAGAGGGATCACTAAAATGGTTTGCATCCATTTCCGCCAAACAGTGAGGCTGGTGTACCTGTCAGCTATCAGGCTGAAACAAATGCAAGTCCTTTCAGCAATCCGTTTCATTCCCCCCTACTTCCAAGAGATTGCTGAAATGACATGCGTGCTCTGTTGGGGTAGTCTGGTTTGAACCAGGCTGCCCAGCAGAGCCCCTGCCAACCTTGTGGGGAGAGTTATCCCCACAGGATTGATTCCTTTGTGGGCTGCCCAGCAGAGACCCAGCCAAGGCTGCGGTGGTGCACCTTGTAAAAATCATTTAAAGGGGTCTAGGTCAGTAGCCATGTTGGTCTGAAGCAGTGTGACAACTTTGTCCCATTTAAAGGAATGTTCCCTTTAAATGGCTTTTGCAGGGCACACCATGTGTGAGTGAAGTCCAAGCAGCAAGTTTACCAGGTCATGAACCTTAAGAAATGAACCAGTTTGGTAACCAGGGAGGTTCATGAAGATTCATGGTCCATGCAGCTCCATGAACCATAAACTCAAATGAACCTCTATTTCCCAGTTTGTGCCCATCCCTACTCTAGATGTAGTGGAGGAAGCATAGACTTGGTCCACATTAAGAGAGAACCCTCCCTCCCATAAGCTTTCCATCTCCCAGCATTGCCCTGGCCACTGAAAACTAGTATGAACGGAACAATTCTATAGAAAGGACTTTCTGGAAATGAAGCTGCAGTTTGATGGAGGCTGCTGAATAACTGTTAAGAAGCCACCAAGAACTGAAATTCAAGAAAGCACCATCTGATTAATAACTAAAATCACAATGAGACTCAGTACTGTATACCAACATTTTGTTTTGTGGCTAGAAAGCATCCAGTGGCCCTGCTGGAGCACATTATGTGCTTCAGGTCACCCATCTGGAGATCAGCTGTTAAATCTTGCACTAGCTTAAGGCACCGAACTATCTACAAGTGTGGTTCTAAGTGGAATGTAGCACAAGGGTTACAAAAACACAGAGGTCTGGATCTGAAAGAAGAGAGTTGCAATATTTTCATTACATGCAATAGGTGGGAAGACAGTTCAAGTGTATTATATCCACACAGCATGTGCCAGCTTTCCAGCAGCATTGATACTGCAAAGGTGTTTTTTATAAAGGGCTGTGGCTACCAGCCAGGAAGAAAACTAAACTTTAGACAGAGAAGGAGGAAGCCAGAGAGAGGAACCGTTTGGCTATGCCAGCACGAAAAGTGTGATCAAGTGGGAAACCAGAGACAGCGGTGAAAGAAGCTTCAGTGCAGTGTTAAAATTACAGTAGCAGGTTGAGGGATGAACGCATGAAGAAGAAAGTGATGGTTATCTAAGAATGGTGTTACAAAGTACAGATGTTCACATTTTGGTTTTTATACTGCTCCATAATCGCTTGGGGCTGGTTATTATATTTTGGTGCTGGTTTTCATAGAATCATAGAGTTGGAAGAGGCCATACAGACCATCTAGTCCACTCCCCTGCTCCATGCAGGATCAGCTTAAAGCATCTCCAACAAATAATCATTCAACCCCGTTTTGAAGACTGCCAATGAAGAGAAGCTCACCACCTTCCTAGGCAGCTGGTTCCACATCTGAACTACTCTGATTGTAAATCCCCCCCCCCCCCCCCTAATATCCAGCCAGTACCTTTCTGCTTGTAATTTGAGCTCATTGCTTCGGGTCCTATCTTCGGCTGCCAAATGGAACAGCT
Source organism: Heteronotia binoei (assembly GCF_032191835.1). Lineage (NCBI taxonomy): Eukaryota > Metazoa > Chordata > Lepidosauria > Squamata > Gekkonidae > Heteronotia > Heteronotia binoei. The sequence continues at coordinate 72,941,422 of NC_083223.1, forward strand.
TTTGTTTGTTGCTGTTTTTCAATTGATGCTGGTGAATAGACAAAGTCTTTTAATAGATTATGACTTTAACTTTAGATTGATTCTATTGCTGCTGTTTATACAGTGCTAGCTTTTTAAAGCTGTATTACCAGGGCTTTCTTTTGTTATAAAAGCCCAGCAGGAACTCATTTGCATATTAGGCCATACCCCCTGACATTACCATTGTTTCACACATGACTTTTTGTAGAAAAAGCCCAGCAGGAACTCCTGTGCATATTAGGCCTTACCCCCTGACACCAAGCCAGCCAAAACTGCATTCCTATGTGTTCTTGATCAAAAAAAGCCCTGTATTTTACAATTCTTCATTTGTTTATTTGGTTTAGTACGGGGGGGGGGGACTTGGTTAATGTAAGAGCCACACAGAATAAATGTCAGATGCTTGAGAGTCACAAGACATGAACATCAGATGTTTGAGAGAAGGGAGGGAGAGAGAGGTAGAAAGCAAGCAACTGCAACTTTAAATGCATTCTCCAAGCTGCTGGCCAATGGAGTGGTGGGACTTCTTTTGCACACAATATGTGTGAAAGAGCCACAGTTTGGCCACCCCTGGTTTAGTACATTGTAACCGGCCTCAGGGATCCATTTAATGCATTATTATAAATGATAAATTAATATATGTCACTTTCACAAAACAATAGGGTAGCTTTTCTTCCATAAGAAAATATACAAAAATGTACAAAGTGCAACAGCCTGCAGTGGAGGATGAAATTAGATTCTGGAGCAATTTCTACCATGTACATGACATCCGGAAATCTAGATTTTCTATCTACTCCATGAAGCGAAAGACAGAAGTTGTCAAAGTAAAACAAAACTAAAGCTACAGATCAATCTACCAGAGCACCCAGCCACATCTCTATGGCTAGCGTGACGTGACATGTTGTTGCAGTAGAGTTGCTGGCACAATTTAGAGTTCTGTGAGATCTGCTTGGATATGAAAAAAAGAAAAGTTAATCAAATAAGCAGACTCTACAGTTAGTATTTTCACAGAGCAGATGACTGCTAGACTTAAAGCGTATATCAGCCATAAATGGCACATCATGAAAGATTCAGTATCAAGATCTTAAAATATATCTCTCTCCTGGCAACTTCCTTCTGGCAAGTGAGATAGCTTGAAACTGCCTTCCGAATTAATACTAATGCCTCTCTGTGGGTTCTTGCCATCATGGAGCGCCATCTCAGCAACTGGCTCCTTTCCCATCTTCTAGGATTCATTGAGCATTTTTGGCTCAGCTACAGAAAATCACATAGCTGCCCCAAATTCAGTTCTCGTTCACAGCCCTAAGCTTCTGAAGCACACCTTATACTAATGGAAGTTAACAGTAACAGTTTATAACATGAGATATTATTCTTTAAATAGGTTAAGAAAAGGTTGTTCCATTTATATTTTATTTGACTTTTGAGCTTATTAACTTAGGGTGCAACTGTTTTATTTAATAGGTGTTTGCCCTCTGTGATGAGCCTTGTTTGTGTGCATGTGTACTGTTGAGGACTGGTGGTTGTGATGCCAAACCACTCTTCTCTTTTGAAATCCACAATGCCAGACCTGGTGTCCACCAAGCCACCTGGGGCTTGCAGGGGTGCCCTTTAAAGAACCATCCACCAGTGTTGACAGCCCCTCTTTCATCTGTACACCCTTCCTTCACAGACTGAATGTTTGTATTGCATCGCTAGCAGCCGGCAGCTTCGCTGCTAGGCTGCTGGGTCGATCTTTGCCTCCCAGGAAGGGAAGGGAGGATTGACAGCCCGTTTGGGCGTGTGTTGAAGGGGGCTTGGCCATTGCATCAGCTGAACACCCGCCCCCAGCTTCTGTTCCTCATCAGAGATTGGGCTGGTGGGAGCGTTTTCTTTCACTCCTGGCTGGCTTGCTGATAAGCTTGGAAGGAGCGCTGATAAGCTTGGAAGGAGCGGTGCAGTGTCTTGATGGTTTTAGGCAGTCATTTGGTGTGGACTTCGGAGGAGGAAGAGGAGCTACAGTGATGGCCTGTGCCTGCGTTCTGGTTATCTTCCCCCCCTCCATTTTTGTTCTATCTGCATGGGGGCAATTGTTCTTTCTTTTGTGGAGGGGAGTGGGTGGGGTTTTTGTCCTTTTCTGATTTTAAAGGGCAAAAGGTGGGGTTGTTGCTGGGTGACTCCTGGTTGGGTTGGATGTGTGCTATCAAGTGGAGTCAGCCATATTGTGCTTCCCTCTCTTTATGGGTGAGGATGGCCACATTTGGTTCCCTTTCTTCTTGGTGGGACAGTGGCCATTTTAAGAGGATTTTGAGGGAAGCCATTTTGTGGGTCTGATCTAGTTCAGCCAGCATTGCATAGGCAGGCATTTCTTACAGCTTTTAGGGGCTGCTATTTCAGTGGTGAGAGGCAGCTTTTGGGGTGGTGTTGTGAGGTGCCATGTGGGTGTATTCTGGTGCCCTTATTGGCTCGGGATATTGCAAGATGTCGGGTAGAAAAGGGTCAAGAAAATCCAAGGGTAAACAGCCTGTGCCCAAGACCTCTAGAGCCCTGCCAAAAAGGCCGCCACCACCTTTATCTTCTTCCGACGAGGAGGGTGAGGATGAAGTTCAGGCAGCAATTTTACAAAGGCTGCGGGTGCTTGAGGAAGCTTCTGGTATTCCTCCCTCAGAGAGTGTAGGTGGGGGAAAGGCGTCTAAAAGGGCTCTTCAGGCAAACTTGTTAACCAGGTTATCTATCCTCGAGGGCAGGTCTGGTGGAAACATCACTGGCAGTGCCGTGGTCTCAACATTTCTGATGTGGGATCAGTGCCATTGTCAGGAGCTGCTGGGCCCGGGTCGACGTTGGTGCCTATTGGAGCTGTAGGTAAGGTTGGGGACTTTTCACAGGCTTATTCTGGGCTGGCTTGGCCTTGGGGTCTGTGGGGGCAGGCCACACCTGCCGCGCCTGGTGGGGCTGTGGGGAGTTCTGGTTTTTCTCCCTCCACAGGTATTGGCTCACAGCCAAGTTGGTCTTGGCCTCATGGGCAGGGCGGCCCTTATGGTGTTTGTCCAAGTGTGGGGCAGCAGGGTTTTGCAGGTTCTTTTATGGGGGGTTGGGGCATCCCTTCTCCTTATGGGGTGGTCCCTTTTACTGCCTTACCTTTTGGGGATGTAGCTTTGCCTTTAAGGGATCATTTGTTGCCTGCAACAAAAGATAAGATCCGAAAGGGTGAGTATGTCGATATCTTCTCCCTCCTGTTCCGGGAGTTGGAGAAGAAGGATAAGGAAGACCTGGATGACAAGGAAAAAGAAAAAATAAAAAAGCGCAAGGTGGATCGGACTTGGGCCAATTGGCTGCCAGGGTTTTTAATCTATGCTGGAGTGATTGCATGGGCCCAGCCTTGGAGGGCGGCTGCGCTTATCCAATACATGGATATAATTTATAAAGGGTACACTATGTTTAGTGGGCCTGCCTGGATTCAATATGATGAGGAATTCAGGATGAGGGCTGCATTGTACCCTTCCCTTCAGTGGGATCGCATTCACCAGCAGCTGTGGCTACAAGTCATGTCTTCTGCGTGACCAAATTTGGGTGACCATTCCGATAGTGGTCATTTGGTGGCCAGGTCAGCAGGAACCTCTTCAGCTTTGACTGCCTCTTTCCACAGTTCAGCGGGGCAGGTGGTTCAACCCTGCCTGCTTTGTTGGGAGTTCGGTTCTCAGGGAGTATGTAATAGAAAAGCTTGTCAGTTCAAGCATGAATGCCCCATGTGTGGCGGCTCTCACTTCTTCAGTAACTGCCCCAAAGCCCGGCTGCGTAAGAATCAAAAGAAACCAGAAGGTGGGGAAGGTAATTATCAGGCTAGAAAAGGGGCCCAGTCCGATAAAGGTGGGACCTCTTGAACACTGGCTGTCCAGGTATTCGCGAAAGGTTTATAGCGTTTACCTGCTAAAAGGTTTTAAGTTCGGATTTAGGATTCCATTTCAGAGGCCCTGGGTTCCATTTATGTCTGGGAATCTTAGTTCTGTTAAAGGTTTAGAGCAGGTAGTCAAAGATAAGATTGACAAGGAGTTGGCTGAGGGCAGGATTTTGGGCCCATTTCCTGTTGTCTGGCTTTATTGAGCTGGCCGCAGAACTTGGTTCCATTGGCTCAAGAAAAAACGGAAGGTCCAGCTCAAAAACTTATCATTTTGGGGATTGAACTGGATACCCTGGCGCAACTGTCCAGGATACCTTTCCAAAAAATAGTAGATTAAAGGAATAGGATTCATTCCTTTCTTCTTAAACGAAAGGTCACTTTGATTGAGTTACAGCAGCTGGTCGGGCATCTTAACTTTGCTTGCAAAGTGGTTGCCCCAGGGCAAGCTTTTCTTCATAGGCTATGTGAAGCTATGGCAGGCCTACACTTGCCTCAACAAAGAACACGGGTTAGCAGCAGCATGAGGGAAGATTTGAGGGTTTGGCAAGAATTTTTGGATTCTTTTAATGGGCTCTCCTTTTGGAGAGATGACATAAGGCCTGAAGCTGAGCTACAGGTCATGTCTGATGCTTTAGGTTTTGGAGTTTATTTCCGCGGACGCTTGTGCATGGATATTTGGCCAGACTTCTGGATTCAGGTAGGTGTGAACCGAGAGCTTACGTTTCTCAAGTTCTTTCCCATTCTTGTTGCAGTTTGGCTGTGCGGGAACTATATGGCCAATTGCACAGTTCATTTTTGGTGCGATAACATGGCGATAGTCCATGTCATTAATTCCCTTTCATCCAAATCTCAGCGGGTTATGAGGTTGGTGAGGGCCTTCACTCTGCGTTGTCTGCGGCTTAACATATTGTTTTTAGCCAAGCATGTGCCTGGGGTGAATAACGGGGTGGCTGACGCTCTCTCTTGTAAACAGATGAAGAGGTTTTGTCAGCTGGCCCCAGATGCCGATCGAGAGCAGGCACCAATGCCCCAGGAGCTATGGCTGATTGGAGAGCCAAGGCCTGCAGAGCGATAGGCCTAGCCATTGCGCCTAGCACCAGGAAGTCTTATGAACGTGGTGTGCGGCAGTTTGAGAACTTTAGGGCTGAGGTAGGGTATCGCATTGTTTGGCCCCTCCAGGTGGAGCAGTTGCTCCACTACTGTGTTTCTCTAAGAGGTAAGGGACTGGCCGTGCGATCCATTAGGGGGCACCTGTCTGCATTGGCTTTTGCTAGCAAGGCGCTGGGTTATAAGGAGGAAACAGCTGATTTTCATCTTCGAAAGAGGCTCGAGGGGTGGGCCAGAGAGGCCGGACCTAGGTCTGACCTCTACAGAGGGGATGGGGTGCATCTCTCTGAAAAGGGTAATAGGCTTTTCTTGAGAGATCTCCGACAAGGGCTGTGGGTAGCCTTGGGCATCCTGGTGGGTGCTAAGCCCTAAGTAGAGACTTGGCCTTAGTAGTGGCAGGTTTTACTGGGTTTATGGTGCTATGCGGCTAGGGGAGGACCAAGAAGCATCCCCCTTTTGGGGAATTAGGGGTCTGGCAGAATCAACCTTTGGGTTTGATGACCCGGGGTGAGAGAATACAGACCGTCCTGGAGGCTTGACTAGAGGGTGCCTTCCATAGCGACATGTGTCTGGTGGTTGGGCCCTCTGGGGCATGCTTTCTTGCTGGGCTGGCCTGGCGGGAGCTGTGTCACACGGCTCTGGCTGGGGGCTGGGTCTCTCGCCCATGAATGGCAGGGAAGCGGTCTGCTGAGACCCCTGGCCCTGACCAGGCCGCAGTTCTGGGTGCCTTCTGGAGTCCTTTTAAAGTTTAAAGGGACTGTTCAATACAGTCCAAAACAGCTGAGCAGAGGGGAGCACCTTCCCACCACTCAGCTGTTTTTGCGGCTATAGCAGGGAACAGACAGTGGAGCTTAAAGGGACTTTAAACCCCCACTTCCTCCTCCATTCATGAACCACTCTAAAAGTTTGTGGAAGTTTATGACTTCTGTTCACGAATCATAAACAGGGCAAAATTCATCACAATTTAAAATTCATCACAATTTTGCTTCATGGTTTAATTCATGCAGGGCTTTTTTTGCAGCAGGAACTCCTTTGCATGTTAGGCCACACACCCCTGATGTAGCCAATCCTCCAAGAGCTTACACAGCTCTTATTACAGGGCCTACTGTAAGCTCCAGCAGAAATGGCTACATTGGGGAGGGGGGCTAATATGCAAAGGGGTTCCTGCTACAAAAAAAGCCCTAGGTTCATACCCATCCCTAAAATAACTAGCCATGTATAGCAGCGCCCGCCTCACGGCCTCACTGGATCTCTTTATTTCAGTCTCTTCGGGGTATTTTACTTGTTTATTTGATGGGACCACAGCAGCTTTGTTTGTTCTTCCCACAAAATATAGGCTCTTGAGAACTTTAACTTAAACCACAGATTTATTATAACACAAAGTCTTAAACTGGGGATATGGGAGATATTTACACAGGCTAATACGTTGTTCAGTTGTTTCAAGCTTTACAATCACTTTTACTTTCTTGAGTCTTTCACAGTTACACAGTTCACAGTTTCCCTTTAACTCACTCTCCACCTCTAGCCAAGGTCTGGCCTCTTGGGATTGATGTGTCAAGTCTCACCCCTCGACTGGAGTCTCTCCTCTCAGCCCTTCTTGGTGTCTCAGACCCACATCCACTCCCTCAACCACCTCACTAGATCTTCAGAGTTGTCTATAGGTGTCTGTGACCGTTCAGGTCTTAACTGACTCATACACACACAGCCCTCTTGGCTGGTTTTGTCGAGCTTGCAGTCTCTGGAAGACTTCCCCGTCTCCGTCTCAAGCTCCTTCACAGGATCAGCTGCCCTCTCAGCCCTTCTGGTAGGCTCAAACTGACCTTCTCAGTCTCTGTCAGGTCCCCACTGACAGACTCCTCTGACAGGCACCTTCTCTGTCAGAAGCCAACTGACTGAACGACTGCCTCAGCCGTTTCCGTCTCTCAACTACTTTCCCTCCCTGAGAGCTCTGAGCACTTTGCCCCCACCCTCAGGTCACCTGACGCAGCCCTGTGCGTCTTCAGTTTCTGGTTAACCCCTAGCTTTCCGTCACACCATGGTAGGCTAGAAAACAAAGTTGTCTCTCCCCATATTGTCTTGCAATCACTGACCATTAGCACAATTTGGACTTTAAGTGCTCTGTGACTATCTGGAACTAATGATTCAAATATTCCCGTTGTCTCCAAAGTGCTCACAAAATATATGATTCAGCTTCATGTCTCCAGTTTTGTAATTCTGAGTTATAATTCAATCAAAAACTTCTCTTCCTATTCTCCTTCCCCAGTGCCATTTAGTCAGTTCCATAGATATCTCCTGATAAGTTGCCCAACTCTAAAGTATTCCTTTATCTTCTGTTGTAATCTTTTGTTTCCTGAAAAGAACTCAGTATAACTAGCCTGGCTTTAAAGCCAGTAATTTGAGTGTGACTCAGGCTACAGCATGGACTTCAAGTCAGGCTCCCAAATATTGGTTCAGAATGCTGCTGCACAGACGTTGACATTGTCACCTGTACAAGTACGGATCCATCTTGTGCTGCATGGACTGCAGATCTGGTTCAAGGTGCCTGGAGACTCCCTGGTCAGGACAGGAAAGGGGAGCATGAGGAGAAAGATTACTCCAAGGCTGCTGTTGACTTCTTGTGGGCATAGTCATATCCCCATGTGGCTACTGGAGGAGCCCATTGAACATACCCTAGCTGTGGGTAGGTCCTTTAAAAATACTTAAGGCAGAGACTGAGGAAGAGACATCAGCCATGGCCCTCAGCACAGAAGGGAGTAGAGCTGGAAGCAAGAAGATGGAATAAGGTGGCACTTAACTCCCACCATACTCTGTCTGAAGCCAAGGGAAGGTCCTTCACATAGGATGTACTTTGGACATGTGTTGTACAGCAAAGTGTCTTAAGTAGATTTTCAGTGGATGAGGAAAATGTGTTTAACCTTTTCCTTGCCCACCAATTATTTGCTCCAAAGTATGCCCACAAGGCTTTACTTCTCACCCATGGGAGTGGTGAATATCTATCTGTATTTGGAACATTGAATGTAAGCTTCCAAAGAGGCAAACAGTGGCCTGGAAAAGGGTTAAGCTCATTCTCACCTGCCACATTTCTTCTCAAAATCTCACTGGCTGCTTTTCTTTGAAAAATCCCAGGATTCAAACACTAAACATGATTCAAGAAGGCAAAACCACTGTTTAGGTTACGATAAAAGTACATTCCTAGCTAGGGGATGTGATGTGTGTAAGGAATAAAGGCCAAAAATGAGCAGCCGGAGTTTCAGAATGGAAGGAAGGGGAGTGTTTCAAAATAAAAGTACAGCCTAATCCAAAAATGCAAATGCACAAGCCAAATCAACCATCAGAAAAACACCTTTAGAGTTCCATATTTCTGTTGCTACCTTATTATGTGTGATATTTTCTGTTCTCAGTTTTCTTTTTTAAACAGTAACCATTAAGTCAGCCAAGTAAATTTTTCATTCCAAATGTGTAAATATTTCTAACCAAACAGGAAAGTTTGCCTCAGTTGCCATCAAAACAAACCAGTCTCTCTATTGTACTAGAAGATATTAAAGACTTGCCTTATTTGAAAAACAGAGCTGAGAACGTAGGGCACAAAATGTCAGTAAGATAAGATGAAGGTAGCTAATGGGCTGCATTGCATTTTTTAAAATGTAATTTCATACACAACAGGCGATTTAATCAAAAAACAGGGCAAGGACTGTACAAATGGGGATTTACATGAAAATGACCTGCTAGGTTACAAAATATAAAAAAGAAGAAGAATTTAACTACTGAATATTGTACCAACTACAATCTTTGTATAGATAGACCATTTAACAAAAAAACTGAACTGGAAAGGTTTTTCCATATCTAAATTTCAACTAGAAGAGGAATCCTTATGGAGGTATTAGATTGGTATTGAGAGATGGTTTTCTAAGGATGTATTAGGTTAAGTGTTATTACTACTACATATTCCTAGCTTACTTTGTGTTACCCAGGAGCACTGCCTATACCTGCCTATACCTCACTAAGAGATGGGGTCCCCCAGTCTTTCACTCTGGACCATGGTTCATTGCAAAAAGCAGGCCAAGAGAGAGAAGCCATGCTGGAATGGAAATACAGCATGTAGACAGTGTTTGTGGTTCAGCAGAACAGCAGCAGCCCCAGGCTGAGTTTCCTTCCTCCACCCACCAATGAAATGGGTCAAACAATGGGTTCACCAGGTAAATATAGCTCATCACTTAAGCTATGACTAGCAACTGCTAGTTAATCTTGCCTTCTTAATGGTTTCTACAGCTTTCTCTTTTCTCTATGCTAATATGCAAAGCATTGCACAAACCTATTTTCCATCTGTCCCTTCCACTCAGAGTATTGAAACCAAATTGATATCAAACCTTAAACTCATCATGGCCCTTCCTGACAAACATGAAGGGTTATTCACTTATTTTGTCTTGAACTGGGAATTCATTCAGGTACTCAGGAAAGACCCATCAAAGGCCATTAAGAGTCATCATAGCTCTGGAAGGGGTCCCCACCTCTCCAAATACTATAAAACATGAGAGCAAACCACTCCCCCATTACTCTAAGTAATGGGCCTCTTAGATGTGGCATGATGGCTGTGCACGTTTCCATCTTTGATTTCTACATGGATCTCTGCACATCTGGATTAGGTAAATATTACCTCTTTAATAATTCCTAAAAGTCTATTCCTCACCCCTGATTTCTTTAGCCTCTTAATTGTATTTGTATTTTGATCGCTTATGTGTGATTGTAGTTTCTACATATTTTTCTAACTACTTTCTACATATTTTTCTAAGGAAACTATATAAAATATTTTAACTCTGGAGTCTTTCTTCTGATACTGGATCTTTGAATTATTGGTGGAAACTTCCCTGCTCCAAAAATAGTTCTACCTAGGTCTACCTCTTGCTAATTCCTCCATCAAAAAGAGGAGAACTCCAGCATTTCTGGTAACATCTGTGATTTAAATTCAACAGATGAACCACCGTGTACATGATCCATAAATAGTGCCTCTGGCCTAGGGTCCAGCAAAGCAAACTGGAATTCAAACACTGTACTTCACTTTCATTGCACAGACATTCCTAGTGAAGAAATCCCCCCATGGGCTCTAAATCACTATCATATGTACAATCTAGAAAACAAACTGGAAGCACAGAATCACAGAAAGGATACTGGCAAAATAATAGGCACACCTGTCACACCGGTAAAGAAGACGGTCATATTTCTGAAACTAGTAAAAGAAGAAGACGATATTGGATTTATATCCTGCCCTCCACTCCGAAGAGTCTCAGAGCGGCTCACAATCTCCTTTACCTTCCTCCCCCACAACAGACACCCTGTGAGGTGGGTGGGGCTGGAGAGGGCTCTCACAGCAGCTGCCCTTTCAAGGACAACCTCTGCCAGAGCTATGGCTGACCCAAGGTCATGCTAGCAGGTGCAAGTGGAGGAGTGGGGAATCAAACCCGGTTCTCCCAGATAAGAGTCCGCACACTTAACCACTACACCAAACCGGCTCTCCGGTCA